>NC_077230.1:23968663-24312453 GCF_027887165.1 Monodelphis domestica
AGGGGTTGGTGTTTCCCAATAGTCCAGCCTCTGTTCTCTTCACCAGATTGACTCTGCCCCATGATCTATATATCCCTCCTGTTACTTCAGGGACCAATTTAGAATCTGACATAATAGGTCTTAGGAATAAGGCTTTGTTGTTCAGGCATTTCAGCCGTATCTGATTCTTTATGGCCTCATTTTCTGTTTTCTTGGTGAAGATACTGGAATGGTTTGATGTTTCCATCTCTTTTTCATTTTGCAGATGAAAAAACTGAGGCAAATAGGATTAAGTGACTTGCCTAGGGCCACATAGCTAGTGTATGAAGTCAGATTCAAACTCATGAAGATGTCTTCCTGACTTTATGGCTTGCATTCTATCCACTTTGTCTCAGGTAAACGTGTTCATTTTATAGATAAGAAAACTGAGGCTCAGAGAACGGGCTTATCCTGTTGCTATTCAATAGCAGAGACAGGATTTCTAAAGATAAATCCAGTGCTCTTCCTACTACCTGATACGTCTGTACTTATATGGTCCTGAATCGATACACATTTATTAAGCACCTACCATATCCAAGAACTGTGTTAGATGCTGAGGACACAACTACCAGGAAAGAAACAATATTTACTCTCAAGGAGCTTATATTCTAGGAGATGACAAGGATATGTAATGCATGTCATGAATAAATATAAAGTGAATAAATACAAATAAATATAATAACACAATTCAATACAAGATAGTTTGAGACTTCCGGTTAAGATGGCGGCTTAGAGAAAGCTAAAGCTCAGATCTCCGGAAAACCCTTCCCGACCGATCTCAAACGATAAGCTCCTAAGGCGCTGAAATTCAAAACGATCAACAGCACAGACCCTGGGAACCCTCCTCCTGGACCTGGACCCGGTTCAAAAGGTACGGCTCCCCTCAAAAGCCAGAACCCGAGATCACTCGGAACTCAGGGGTAGGAGCGCAGAGTCCAAGGCTCCCGGAAGCCGCAGCCCTGCCGGCTGGGCTCAGAGAGCAGAACCCTCAGGGCCTTCTACAGTCCCGGTGAAAGTTACTGCCTGGGGCTTCCGCTGCAGAGAGCTGGTCGAAACAACAGCAACCCTCAGGGCGGGCAAGACAGCCTCACGGGCTGGATCCTGCTATCCAAGTCTCAGTGAAAGTCCTTGCCCTAGAGCTTGGGAAAGCTGCAGCCCATCCCCCCCGCAGGCTGACGAAACAGCCTCACGGCCAGCGATTCTGAAGGCAACTTCCGGAAAGCGAGCCAGGGGGAGAGTGTGGCCTCGTGGTCCGACCCTTCCATTCCAGTTCCAGTGAGGCATATTCAGTTTAACCCAGGGAAAGCTCATAGAACCATCTGCCCAGGACTGCCTCTGAACACCAGACAGAGACAAGAAAAACTAATCCTCCACATTCAGAAATGGCAAACTCCACAGAACCACAGAAGCCCCAAAATACCAAGAAAAATAAGAAGAAAGGGGCGACTTTGGACACATTCTATGGAGCCAAAATACAAAATACAGAGCAGACAGAAGATAATATAAAAGAAAATGCTCCAAAACCTTCCAAAGGAAATGGAAACTCTCCACAAACCTATGAAGAATTTGAATCAGAAATGACCAAAAAGATGGAAGCCTTCTGGGAGGAAAAGTTGGAAATAATGCAAAAGAAATTCACGCATCTACAAAACCAGTTTGACCAAACTGTAAAAGAAAACCAGGCTTTAAAGGCCAGAATCAGGCAGCTGGAAGACAACGATCGTGTAAAAGAGCAAGAATCAATAAAGCAAAGCCAAAATACCAAGAAATTAGAAGAGAACATAAAATATCTCACCAACAAGGTGATAGATCTGGAAAATAGGGGGAGAAGGGATAATTTAAGAATAATTGGACTCCCAGAAAAGCCAGAAATAAACACCAAACTGGACATGGTGATACAAGATATAATCAAAGAAAATTGCCCAGAGATTCTAGAACAAGGGGGCAATACAGCCACTGACAGAGCTCACAGAACACCTTCTACACTAAACCCCCAAAAGACAACTCCCAGGAATGTAATTGCCAAATTCCAAAGCTATCAAACAAAAGAAAAAATCCTACAGGAAGCCAGAAAAAGACAATTTAGATATAAAGGAATGCCAATCAGGGTCACCCAAGACCTTGCAAGTTCTACTCTGAATGATCGTAAGGCATGGAACATGATCTTCAGAAAGGCAAGAGAGCTGGGTCTCCAACCAAGAATCAGCTACCCAGCAAAACTGACTATATACTTCCAAGGGAAAGTATGGGCATTCAACAAAATAGAAGACTTCCAACTTTTTGCAAAGAAAAGACCAGAGCTCTGTGGAAAGTTTGATACCGAAAATCAAAGAGCAAGGAATACCTGAAAAGGTAAATATTAAGGAAAGGGGAAAATGTTATCTTCTTCTTTTACTCAAACTCTCTTCTATAAGGACTACATTTATATCAACCTATGTATACTAACATGTGGGGAAAATGTAATGTATAAATAGGGGGTAAAGAAAGACCAAATAGAATAATCATTCTCACACAAAGATTCACATGGGAAGGGGAGGGGAAGAAAACTCCTATAAGAAGGAGAGGAAGAGGGGGGGGGTTACTTAAACCTCAATCTCAGGGAAATCAGCTCTGAGAGGGAAAAACATCCAGATCCATTGGGATCTTGAATTCTATCTTACCCAACAAGGGTAAGGAGAAGGGAAAACCAAGGGGGGGAGGGGGAGAGGGAGAACAAAAAGGGAGGGAAAGAGAGGGGGGAGGGGGAGGGAACAAAAAGGGAGGGACTAAAAAGGGAAACATCAAGGGAGGGGACAAGGGGGACTGTTTCAAAGTAAATCACTGGACTAAAAGTTAGAGCCGAAGAAGAAAAGGTTAGAATTAGGGAAGGCAATCAAAATGCCAGGGAGTCCACAAATGACAATCATAACTTTGAACGTGAATGGGATGAACTCACCCATAAAACGTAGACGAATAGCAGAATGGATTAGAATCCAAAACCCTACCATATGTTGTCTTCAAGAAACACACATGAGGCGGGTTGACACCCACAAGGTCAGAATTAAAGGATGGAGTAAGACCTTCTGGGCTTCAACTGATAGAAAGAAGGCAGGAGTGGTAATCATGATATCTGATAAAGCCAATGCAAAAATAGACCTGATCAAAAGGGATAGGGAAGGTAATTATATTTTGTTAAAAGGGACTATAGACAATGAGGAAATATCATTAATCAATATGTATGCACCAAATAATATAGCACCCAAATTTCTAATGGAGAAACTAGGAGAATTTAAGGAAGAAATAGACAATAAAACCATACTAGTGGGAGACTTAAACCAACCATTATCAAATTTAGATAAATCAAATCAAAAAATAAATAAGAAAGAGGTAAAAGAAGTGAATGAAATCTTAGAAAAATTAGAATTAATAGACATATGGAGAAAAATAAATAGGGATAAAAAGGAATACACCTTCTTCTCAGCACCACATGGCACATTCACAAAAATTGACCATACATTAGGTCACAGAAACATAGCACACAAATGCAGAAAAGCAGAAATAATGAATGCAGCCTTCTCAGATCACAAGGCAATAAAAATAATGATTAGTAATGGTACATGGAAAACCAAATCTAAAACCAATTGGAAATTAAACAATATGATACTCCAAAACCGTTTAGTTAAAGAAGAAATCATAGAAACAATTAATAATTTCATCAAGGAAAATGACAATGGCGAAACATCCTTTCAAACCTTTTGGGATGCAGCCAAAGCGGTAATCAGAGGTAAATTCATATCCCTGAATGCTTATATTAACAAAGAAGGGAGAGCAGAGTTCAATCAATTGGAAATGCAAATGAAAAAACTGGAAAGCGATCAAATTAAAAACCCCCAGCAGAAAACCAAATTAGAAATCCTAAAAATTAAGGGAGAAATTAATAAAATCGAAAGTGATAGAACTATTGATTTAATAAATGAGACAAGAAGCTGGTACTTTGAAAAAACAAACAAAATAGACAAGGTACTGGTCAATCTAGTTAAAAAAAGGAAGGAAGAAAAGCAAATTCACAGCATTAAAGATGAAAAGGGGGACAGCACCTCCAATGAGGAGGAAATTAAGGCAATCATTAGAAATTACTTTGCCCAATTATATGGCAATAAATACACCAATTTAGGAGAAATGGATGAATATATACAAAAATACAAACTGCCTAGACTAACAGAAGAGGAAATAGAATTCCTAAATAATCCCATATCAGAAATTGAAATCCAACAAGCCATCAAAGAACTTCCTAAGAAAAAGTCCCCAGGGCCTGATGGATTCACCTGTGAATTCTATCAAACATTCAGAGAACAGTTAATCCCAATACTATACAAACTATTTGACATAATAAGCAAAGAGGGAGTTCTACCAAACTCCTTTTACGACACAAACATGGTACTGATTCCAAAACCAGGCAGGTCAAAAACAGAGAAAGAAAACTATAGGCCAATCTCCCTAATGAATATAGATGCAAAAATCTTAAATAGGATACTAGCAAAAAGACTCCAGCAAGTGATCAGAAGGATCATTCACCATGATCAAGTAGGATTCATACCAGGGATGCAGGGCTGGTTCAACATTAGGAAAACCATCCACATAATTGACCACATCAACAAGCAAACTAGCAAGAATCACATGATTATTTCAATAGATGCAGAAAAAGCCTTTGATAAAATACAACACCCATTCCTATTAAAAACACTAGAAAGCATAGGAATAGAAGGGTCATTCCTAAAAATAATAAACAGTATATATCTAAAACCAACAGCTAATATCATCTGCAATGGGGATAAACTAGATGCATTCCCAATAAGATCAGGAGTGAAACAAGGATGCCCATTATCACCTCTACTATTTGACATTGTACTAGAAACACTAGCAGTAGCAATTAGAGAAGATAAAGGAATTGAAGGCATCAAAATAGGCAAGGAGGAGACCAAGTTATCACTCTTTGCGGATGACATGATGGTCTACTTAAAGAATCCTAGAGATTCAACCAAAAAGCTAATTGAAATAATCAACAACTTTAGCAAAGTTGCAGGATACAAAATAAACCCACATAAATCATCAGCTTTTCTATATATCTCCAACACAGCTCAGCAGCAAGAACTAGAAAGAGAAATCCCATTCAAAATCACCTTAGACAAAATAAAATACCTAGGAATCTACCTCCCAAGACAAACACAGGAACTATATGAACACAACTACAAAACACTCGCCACACAACTAAAACTAGACTTGAACAAATGGAAAAACATTAACTGCTCATGGATAGGACGAGCCAATATAATAAAAATGACCATCCTACCCAAACTTATTTATCTATTTAGTGCCATACCCATTGAACTACCAAAATACTTCTTCACTGATTTAGAAAAAACCATAACAAAGTTCATTTGGAAGAACAAAAGATCAAGGATATCCAGGGAAATAATGAAAAAAAACACATATGATGGGGGCCTTGCAGTCCCTGACCTAAAACTATATTACAAAGCAGCAGTCATCAAAACAATTTGGTACTGGCTAAGAAACAGAAAGGAAGATCAGTGGAATAGACTGGGGGAAAGCGACCTCAGCAAGACAGTATACGATAAACCCAAAGATCCCAGCTTTTGGGACAAAAATCCACTATTCGATAAAAACTGCTGGGAAAATTGGAAGACAGTGTGGGAGAGACTAGGAATAGATCAACACCTCACACCCTACACCAAGATAAATTCAAAATGGGTGAGTGACTTAAACATAAAGAAGGAAACCATAAGTAAATTGGGTAAACACAGAATAGTATACATGTCAGACCTTTGGGAGGGGAAAGGCTTTAAAACCAAGCAAGATATAGAAAGAATCACAAAATGTAAAATAAATAATTTTGACTACATCAAACTAAAAAGCTTTTGTACAAACAAAACCAATGTAACTAAAATCAGAAGGGAAACAACAAATTGGGAAAAAATCTTCATAGAAACCTCTGACAAAGGTTTACTCATATTTATAAAGAACTAAATCAATTGTACAAAAAATCAAGCCATTCTCCAATTGATAAATGGGCAAGGGAAATGGATAGGCAGTTCTCAGATAAAGAAATCAAAACTATTAACAAGCACATGAAGAAGTGTT
The DNA here is from genome assembly GCF_027887165.1 of Monodelphis domestica. NCBI lineage: Eukaryota > Metazoa > Chordata > Mammalia > Didelphimorphia > Didelphidae > Monodelphis > Monodelphis domestica. The sequence continues at coordinate 23,974,820 of NC_077230.1, forward strand.
CTACATCTCTTATAATCAGAGAGATGCAAATCAAAACAACTCTGAGGTATCACCTCACACCTAGCAGATTGGCTAACATAACAGCAAAGGAAAGTAATGAATGCTGGAGGGGATGTGGCAAAATAGGGACATTAATTCATTGCTGGTGGAGCTGTGAACTGATCCAACCATTCTGGAGGGCAATTTGGAACTATGCCCAAAGGGTGCTAAAAGAATATCTACCCTTTGACCCAGCCATAGCACTGCTGGGTCTGTACCCCAAAGAGATAATGGACACAAAGACTTGTACAAAAATATTCATAGCTGCGCTCTTTGTGGTGGCCCAAAACTGGAAAACGAGGGGATGCCCATCAATTGGGGAATGGCTGAACAAACTGTGGTATATGTTGGTGATGGAATACTATTGTGCTAAAAGGAATAATAAAGTGGAGAAGTTCCATGGAGACTGGAACAACCTCCAGGAAGTGATGCAGAGCGAGAGGAGCAGAACCAGGAGAACATTGTACACAGAGACTAATACACTGTGGTATAATCGAACGTAATGGACTTCTCCATTAGTGGCGGTGTAATGTCCCTGAACAACTTGCAGGGACCCAGGAGAAAAAAACACCATTCATAAGCAAAGGATAAACTATGGGAGTGGAAACACCGAGAAAAAGCAACTGCCTGAATACAGAGGTTGAGGGGACATGACAGAGGATAGACTCTAAATGAACACTCTAATGCAAATACTATCAACAAAGCAATGGGTTCAAATCAAGAAAACATCTAATGCCCAGTGGACTTACGCGTCGGCTATGGGGGGTGGGGGGGGGAGGAAAAGAAAATGATCTATGTCTTTAACGAATAATGCTTGGAAATGATCAAATAAAATATATTTTAAAAAAAAAAGATAGTTTGAAAGGGAGGGCACCATTAGGAAAGCCTTCATGTACAAGAAGGTGGTGTTTGAGATGTGTTTTGAGAAAAAAGAATGTGTTTGAGGACTGGGAATGACAAGCCCAAAAGCAAAGAGATGGGAGGTTGATTGCCATATTTGAAGAACAAAAAAAGGTCAGATTGACTGGATCAAAGAGGGGAAAAAATAATATACAATGCAGCTGGAAAGATAAGTTAGGACCAGAATGGGAAGGGATGTAAAGGACAAATTATTGTTGCTAAGTTGTATCTGACTCTTCATGACTCCATTTGAGGTTTTCTTGGCAAAGATCCTTGAGTGGTTTGCCATTTCCTTCTCCAGTTCATTTTACAAATGAAGAAACTGAGGCAAACAGGGTTAAGAGACTTATCCCAGTTCACAGAGCTAGTTAGTATCTGAGGCAAGATTTGAACTTAGGTCTCCATGACTCCAGATCTGGCTGGTTATTCACTGTCATATAGTTGTCTCCAAAAAGTAAAAAGAAGATTTGTATTTTATACTAGAGACAATAGGGAGTCACTAGAGTTCTTAAATAGAGGAAGAAAAATTGAGTCATTTCAAATACTCTAGGTGAGAGATGGTGAGTCTAAACTCTTTTCTTTGTGAGCAGAGAAAGGATCAGATATGAGTGATATTGTGGAGGTAGAAATGGCATGGCATATTTGGTATATGTTTTTTAATTTATTTTTAAAAACATTTAATTCATTAATAATATTTTTCGATGGTTACATGATTCATGGTCTTTCCCTTGCCTCCTCCCTCCCCCTTCCCAGAGCCAATGAGCAATTCCACTGGGTTTTACATGTATCATTAATCAAGACCTTTTCCCATTATTATTAATATTTGTAATAGAGTGATTATTTAGAGTCTACATCCCCAATCATATCCCCATGTTATTAAACTGTTGTTTTTCTTCTGTGTTTCTACTCCCATGATTCTTTCTCTGAATGTGGATAGTGTTCTTTCTCATAAGTTCCTCAGAATTGTCCTGGATCATTGCACTGCTGCTAGTAGAGTGTTCATTGTATTCAATTGCCATAATATATCACTTTCTGTGTACAATGTTCTCCTGGTTCTGCTCTTTTCACTCTAAATAATATATGTGGTAAATGTTGAGAATAATGTCAAAGTTATAAAATTGGGAGACTTGAAGAATGGTATTGCCTCTTATGGAAAATGGAAAATTTTGCAAGAGGAGTGGGAATGGGAAAAAAGATAATGAGTTTAGTTTTAGACACACTGAGTTTGATATGTCTCTGGAATTTACATTTTAAAATGTCTGATAGGCATCTGGTTATGCAGGATTGATGCTCAGAGGAAAGCCTGGAGCTGGATATATAGATCTAGGAGTTATCTTCAGAGATAAAGATGAAACCATTAAAACTGATAAGGTCATGAGGAGAAAACATAGGGCAGTGATGGCTAACCTTTTAGAGACCTAGTACCCAAACTGCACCCTCATGCTGCATGTGAGCTGTCCCGTTACCCCAGATAGGGGAGGGAGGAAGTGCTTCCATTGGGCTGCTGGGCAGAGGGGCCAGTGATGTCAAAAAATGTACTCAGGCACAATGGAGAGGGGTAAGGGAGCAGTCCCCCCTGGCATGAGTGCCATAAGTTTGTCAATATGGACATGGGGCATTATATGGATGATGAACCAGTAAGGCCAAGGAAGAGTACTTAGAAAGGCAAGAAGAAGACCAGATGACTAGGGTCACAAAAGCCCAAAGAAGAGAAAGTATTCATGAAGAGAGAGTGGTCAACGATGTTGAATGCAACAGTGAGAACAAGGAAAATCCAGATAGGACTCCAGACAGGACTTGGCAAGGACTTACCTTTGGTAATCTACCTTGTGCCATATTTCTCCGACCATGCTTGCCCCTAGTGAATTACTGTGGAAATGCTATTTCAAATGTGGGAAAATCTTATTGAAAGAAATTTATTATGGAAATATACACAACAATATTTGTTGATCTTAGTGTCAGGTGACAGGATGATATCAACAGACACTTAATTTTAGATTTATTTTCTATGGACTGGATGAAATTGAGCCTTGGTTTAGACCTAACTTGTAGACCAGAGGTTTGCTACCTATGAAATATCTTACCAATGATTACCAGGGGTTCTACTATACAAGGGTGAGTGAAATGAAAGCACACTGAAGCATATCAAAACTAGTTAAAGAACTGTCTCCACATTTTTGTAACTTGATTCAACATATGCATTAAATGAAACTAAATAAGACAACAGAAAGTGTGTGTGTGCACGTGTGCGTGCACACGCGTGCCTTTGCAGTATGGTTTAATGCAAATTATTCTGGACCTGGATTTCGGGGCCTTGGATTTGGGTGCCAACTCCAGCACTTGCTATTTGATTATGGACAAATCAGAGTCTCTCAGTCTCAGATCCCCATCTTTAAAATAGATAAAATAATATGTGTGTTATCTACTTCCCAGAGTTGCAATGAGGCAAACTTCATAAATTCTGGAACACAACATGAATGTGAGTTGTTTTTTATTGTGTATTTTAAGAAGTAAAGATGTTATTCAATCTGATCTTGCTCACCTTCTCTTCATGCCAAGTAGAGCAACCTTTTCAATTTACTTTCTCTTCTTTGAGGATATTGAGTCAAGATGTTCCTAGAAGAGAACTGTCAAATAGTTGCCAAATTGTGGCCAACTACTTTGATGCTTCTGTACAGCTCTAAGAGCTGAAGTGACAGAGTAGTAGGGATGAGTGTCTTTCTTCGAAGATACATTGCTTTCCCCATATAAGTAACCAGATGATGGAATGGAAATGGTTGTATTGGGGTAGAGTCATTTGACTATTTAAGGAGCAAATAGAGATATTTCTACAATAAAACTGGTCTGTAGCAGCTCAGAGTGGGCATATCCAATCTCATCATTCCTTTGATGAACCTGGGTTCCATTTTTTCTTCAGTCAAATGAGGACTTAAAGGAAGTTGAGAGGGGGATACTTTTTTTTTTTTTTTACAAAAGCCAAAAGGTCTACAAGCAAAGGCTGAATGGCTACTTGCTCTGCGAATAGTGTTTTTTGTTTTTGTTTTTGGTCCAAATGAATAAATTCCACTGTGGAAGCTCAATTGATGTAGCAACTCCTTTGTAACTTATTATTTAAAGAGAAATCTGGACTGGTTAAATGGCTTATTGAATATTTCATAACTGATGTGTCAGAGGTAGAACTCAAAATCCAGTTTTCCTTGGCTTCAATGTCTACCCATTATATCATGCCACCCTCTGACTCCTGCCTTTCTCTATTTCCTCTCCCTTTCCCCTTGCTTTTATTCCCTTAATTTTCAGATTTAATTTTACTATTATTTTTTCTAGCTTTATAAGTAACACTTAGTAGTTTTGTTGGTGGGCAGGTTAGGTGACACAGTAGTAGATAGAGCACTGGAACTGGAATCAGAAATACTCATCTTCATGAGTTCAAATCCAGCCTCAGACACTTTCTAGCTGTGTGATCCTGGACAAACCACTTAACCCTATTTACCTTAGTTTTCTCATCTGTAAAATGAACTGGAGATGGAAATGGCAGACCATCCTAGTATCTTTGCCAAGAAAACCCCAAAGTAGAATCATGAAGTGTCAGAGATGACTGAAATGACTCAAAAACAAAAAGTTCCCTTAGTATGTTACTGATTAAGTAAATTCATTTAGGGAGTATCCTCATTTTTATGTTGGTACTGCCCAATCATGATTAATTAATATTTCCCCAATTATTTATGTCTTTAGTTCTATAGAGTGTTTGTAGTTGTATTGCTAGAATTCATGACTGGATCTTGTTCGTGGATTCCTAGAATTCATGACTGGATCTTGTTTGTGGATTCCCAAATATTTTATGTATTTTATTTTGAATTTGAATGGAATTTCTCTTTTTATCTACTGCTTTTTGTTGGAAGTATATACAAAAGTCTATGACTTATGTGGTTTTTCATATCCTGCTGCTTTGTTGAAGTTATCAATTGTCCTTTTTAATTTTTTTGTTGATTCATTAGGATTCTCTAAGTAGATCATCATGTCTAAAACAGATAATTTTGTTTAATATGGTGACAGCGATGGTGGCAACAAACATAATTGTTTTCACCCCTGATGATATTAGAAAGCTCTTAAGTGTTTCTCCATTATATATAATGCTCACTTTTGGTTTCTGAAAGATATTTTCCTAAATATGTTATATTTAGAAGAGGTCCATTTATTCCAATTTTTTTAGTGTTAATAGAAATGGAAGGGGGCAGCTGGGTAGCTCAGTGGATTGAGAGCTAGCCCTAGAGATGGGAGGTCCTAGGTTCAAATCTGGCCTCAGACACTTCCCAGCTGTGTGACCCTGGGCAAGTCACTTGACCCCCATTGCCTAGCCCTTACCACTCTTCTGCCTTGGAGCCAATACACAGTATTAATTCCAAGATGGAAGGTAAGGGTTTAAAAAAAAAAAGAAATGGATGTAGTAGTAGCTTTTTCTGTAGCTAGCAATATGGCTATGTGTTTTTTTATGGTTTTGTTATTAATATGATCTAGCAAATTAAAATATTCCTAATATTGAAGCAATCTTATATTCCTGATATAAATCCAAACTGGTTATAGTGTATAATACTTTAAATGTATTGCTATATTGTCTTTACTTTTTATTTAACATTTTTGCATCTATATTTATTGAGCATATTGTTTTATAGTTTTCTTTGTCTGCATCATCTCTCTTTTCTTTAGGTGTCAATACAACTTTCCTATGATAGAAGAAATTTAGTAATATTTCTTCTTTTCTGTTTTTTGCACAGTTTATGTAACATTGGAATTCTTTTTTTCTTTTTTTTTCTGTATGAATGTTTGGTGAAATTCACTTGTAAATCCATGTAATCCTAGAATTTTTTTTCTTGGGGAGCTTATTTATAGCTTATCCAATTATTTTACTGAGATCTGATTATTTAAATTTTCTATTCATGTTCTGATAATCTAGATATCTTATATTTTTATACATTGTAATGCATTTCTTTTGTTATCAGTTTTGTTGGTATATAATTGGACAAAATAATTTCTAATATCTTCTTTTCTTTCCCTTTCTTTAGTTGTAAATTTGCCTCTTTCATTTTTTATATTGGTAATTTAATTTCTTTCTCTTAAAAAAAAAAAAACACCAGGCAGGGATACTAATGCATTGTTGGTGGAGTTGTGAACTGAACCAAGCATTCTGGAAAGCAATTGAAACTATGCTCAAAGGACTGTAAAACTGTACATACCCTTTGACCCAATCATACCACGACTTTGGGTCTATACCAAAAAGAGATAAAAGAAAAAGGGAAAGGACCTATATGTACAAAGATATTTACAGCAGCTCTTTTTGTGGGAATATCCATCAGCTGAGGAATGCCTAAACAAATTATAGCAAAGGGTTGTGTTATAAGAAATGATGAATAGGATGGATTCTAAAAAACCTGGGCAAATTTTTATGAAGTATGTAGATGAAGAGAGAAGAAGTGGTAGATCATTATTCACAGTCACAGTAATATGGTAACAATGATCAACTAGGAACAATTTAGCCATTCTGCTAATACAGTGATCCAAGACAATTCCAAAGGATTCATGATGAAAAATTGTATCCATTTCCAGAGAGAGAACTGGATTGTTGTGGAACTCTGAAAATTGAAATTTTTTTTCACTTTTTAAAAATTTCTTGATTTTTTGCAACATGGCTAATATAGAAATATATTTTAGATTATTTCATATGTAGAATTACTATCATATTGCTTGCCTTTTGAGTGGGTAGGAGAGGGAGGGAGGAAAGGAGAGAATTTGGAACACAATTTTTAAAGTAGAATAAATAAAAAATCAAACTCACAGTAAATATATTGTATAAATCACCACCCATACCCCTCCACACCCCCAGCCTCAGGAAAGGGGGTTGATATAATAGATAATAATAAGGGATTATATTTGATTGTTAATTGATAACTAACAGATCATGCAGTTATCTTCTTTTCCCTACCCTCCACTACCATTATCTTTGCTGTCTGTTTGGGAATCACAAATCTGGGGATGTTCTTAAGGTAGGTCAGTGTCTGTATAGCAGCCATGGAAATGATATAGATCTATGTCAAAATCTGCCAGAGAATAGTTTCTTTCTGAAATGGTAACTGGAGTATGAACATAGTGGCATTGCTAATGTATTCCGCTGAATCTACTATCATGTTGGTCATTTTGCTTATCATATGTTATAGATCCAATAGCCCATAATGGCTGCCAGCACAACTACCCCACAGAGCACTCGTTTGAACATTTTGCTGTTGTTTTAGGGATTGTAAAGTTCAGTTAGTCTGGGTGCCAAATTGTAATAGATAATAATAAAGGACTATATTTGATTGTTAATTGATAACTAACAGATCATGCAGTTATTTTCTTTTGCCTACCTTCCCTTCCTCCCATTTCCTCCCTCTTCTCCCAGCCTCCCTCTTCTTCAGCCTTTTCAGCTTCCCTCCCTCCTTCTTCTTTATAAATCACTCAGCATGAGTTTGTGGTGTCTCAAATGAAAATAGTTTTCCTCTTCTTTATCTTAAGCAAGGGGTTTATTTGGGTAAGACAGGAAAAGATAGAGAATGGAGGTAGGAGGGTTGAGGATTTCTCTAACACTACAGCAAGCCTTAGGTTTGGAGGATATTGGGATAGAATTGAGAGAATGCTTTTCATCAACAGAGCAAGTCAGAGAGATATCTGGACTATTGTCCTTTCTTCTGCCTTCAAAGTCACCGGGGACCACCACTCCTTTCTGTCTTCCTCCTTCCCTGATACAAGGCAACAGGAAAAGACCCAGAGTTCAGCCAGCCATTGGCTTTTGCCTCCAACTGTTTTCCCAGTAACATTCCAAATCAGAACCTCTCGTTTGACTGACAGGTCATCACTCAGCCACTGCTTTTGCCTTTTGCATGCTTCCCAATTCCTCTCTTCCACAATGATACAGTTTTTAGTTCTATTTCTCAATTAATTTTTTTTCTTTTCAAGTTTTTTAATCTCTTCTTTGATTTTCTGAATTTTTATTTTGGGATTTTGAATTTTTAAAGTTGTGACTTTTCTAGTTTGTTTGTTTGTTTGATGGCATGCCAATTAATTGATTTTCTTTAATTTGATGCTAAGTATTCAGAGTTATAAAATTTCCTCTCTGGACTGCCTTGGTTGAATCTTGTGTTTGGGTATATTTGCTTATATAAATTTCATTTCTATCATTTACAAAGTTGAATTATTGTTTCTATGATTTGTTCTTTGACTTACCAATTCTTCAGGATTAAACTAGTTAGACTTAATTTAATTTTGAGCACTTTATTGATTATTTTTATTGTTCTGTTAGGCAAAATATAGGTCTAATATATTCCTGCTTTCTGAATTTTTTGATGAAAAATATATGTACTCTTTTCTATTCTTATTAAGCAATTGTAAGATATCTTTTCTAAAATTCTATTCACGTTTCTAATTTCTTCCTTATCTTGCAGTCTAGTTCTAAAAGGGGTACATCAAGGTTTCTAACTATTATAGTTTTGCTGTCTATTTCTTCCTATTACTAAATTATGTTTTTGATATTTAAATTCTGCATCAATCAGTGCATGTATGTTTAGTATTGACATTATTTCATTTTGTGGTCCCTTTAAGCATAATGTTATTTCACTGTCTATCTCTTTTAGTTATATCTATTTTTGGGGGGGGGATTTGTTGCCTTGTCTGAGATTATGATTGTGGCCCTTGTTCCTTTGAGTTTGCCTAAGACATAATAAAGTTAAAAATCTTTGTGTATATTTATGTTTCAGGTGTGTTTTTTTGCAAATTCCATTTTGATGGATTCTGCTTCCTAATCCATTCTTTATTCTGCTTCTCTTATATGAATGAGTTCATCTTATTCCTCTTTCTGATCATGACTGTTAATTGTGTCATTGCCTTGTACCATATCCTCTTCTAGTTTTCTTCCCTTTGATACTCCACTCCCTCCACCCACAAAAAAAGAAAATGCTAAAAGAGGAATGTGGTCAATATTAGTGGTCTGAAATGGAAGTAGTTGATTTCCATCCCACTGCTTCTCCTCTTGTCCTTGAGCCAAGATATCAATCACTGGTCCTTATCTAACTTTTCATTTTCCTTTGAAAAGCTTCACCCACACTGTCCATACTCTGAAGTTAAAATTTACTTTGCCAAATATATCATTTCTTTAAACCTTTCTCTCCTATAATCCCTGTCTCCACCTTTTCCTATGATGAGCTCTCCTATACTTTCATACCAAACTCTGTGTATGTGGTCAACTCTCCTTTCTCTGGTTCAGAAAGGAGTCAAGTCAATATGATGCTCCCCTCCCCACCTTGAATCTTTCCTTCATGTTTTTGTATACTCTTTATATACATATGTATATATCATATATGAGAACAACTTTCCCCATCTTTCTTTCCAATATTCCTTTTATTTCTATTCATAAAATAATCAAATCAAAATAACTCCCATCCACTATTTGTTATATTTACCTCTTTCATGACCCTTGAAGACATCAGAATTTTGAATGAAAACTTGTTTTTTCAGTCTGTTATCCAATCAGCTTTTCATCATCATAGAGTACCTTCTAACTGCTCAAATGTTATTTATCTTTCTAGACTTCTCTTGATTCCTTTGCTTGCATTTCAGAGTTACTACTCAGTTCTATTCTTTGAAATCAGGTTTTTTGAAAGTCTTCTCTTCCATGCAAGGTTTATTTTCCCCTTTCGAATTATACTCAGTCTTGCAGGGTACCTTATTCTTAGTTGAAGGCCTTTATTTTATGGTTTTGAAAAAAGTATTCCCCAAATTTTCTCCTTTGATCCCGATTGTGGACCTTGTACTTGAGTACTAAGATACTTTGTGGAGGTATTTTGTTCTTCTGGGTCTCATGAGTATCTATGAATCCATAATACTGATTCATAGCGTTTAATTTCTTCTATTTCCTCATAATTTTAACATCAGTTCAGGCCATGCTCTTCCTGCACTCTTGGGTGAGATTGACAAACCCTGACCTTGTTTTCCTTTATTCTTGTAGCTAACTTTTGCTTCGGATATGCCTGCATTCAGAGCACAGACAAGTTTTAGCCATTCTTGCTCCCATCCCCAACCCCTTCCCCTGACTTTTATTCAGATTATTTATGTCATTATATTATTTAGGGATGTGGGGAGGGGAGGGGGGTGGAGACAGGGAAGGGAAATTAGCCAAGAGATGAAGGAAAAATGAGACCAAGCTCAGATAAATATGCAGACCTACATCACAGCTGAAATATACAACCCTTACAGCCTGCAGAGGCCTGAAGACATCACCACACTGAAGAGTGACCTAATCAGTGCTAGAGGTCTGGAAAGTGAAGGGACAATGGGCCTTAGAAGAAACAATGAAAAGTACTGAGGAATAGCCCCACTCAGATAGTTTCAGAGGAAGACTTGTTCCTAAAGGCATCAACTGGACTCAAAGGTAGAGGGAACACTCTTCTATCCCAGTCAGATTCACCTTTTCTTGTCAAAAGGCAAGAGACATATGCTGGGCCAAAGGAACAATCCCTTCAAAAAATTTTCCCCTCAATACAGCAGAAGGAAGCATTGTACTTGCCTAGGCCTTACTACAAACACAGGCTGAAAGGGGAAAAGTAATTAAGGGTAGCAATTAAAAAGTCAAAGTTGAACTCTTCCCTAAGTCCCATTAAACCCATTATTAAACAATGGCTTCAGAGAAAGACAATTATGCCCAGAGACAACATTTAAAAGGGATACAATGGGGCAAACCCAAGGTTTATGATTTAGTGGGAGTCTGGGGAATTTGGGAGAGACAGAAATTTAGAGCATGTGAGGCTTGGTTACTAATTTTTTAAAAATTTGGTCAAGACCTATTTCCCAGTGGAATTGTGCATCAACTATGGGAGGGAGGGAAAAGAACATGATTTTTGTAATCCTGGAAAAATACTCTAAATTAATCAATTAAATAAAAATTTAAAAAATAAATAAATTTAGAAGAATGTTTCTTAATCTTGGGTTAAAAGGGTTACCACATTAATTATTCCAGAAGCTGAAAGGAAATACAGAATTTAAAGGACAGTTCCTATCCTCATGAAGCTTATAGTTTAGAAGGGGAATATGATATATACACAAATAAGTGTAATAGGCAACACTAAATGATAGGAGCAATGGAGCCTGGTTAATTTTTGTTTTTGTATACTCAGCTCCTTACCCTCTGGCACATAATAGAAATTTGACTAATACTTGGTGATTTTTGTTTGATAGAGAGGCAAGAATGCAAAGTGCTATGTAAGATCTATAAGGGAAAGGTCATTTATGACCAAGGACCTTGGAAAGCCTTTTAGGGTAAATTATTTACAAGTTTGGCTTTAAAAGCTAGGTAAGAATTCAATGAGTAAAGAGGATGAAGGAGCAGAGGATATTTCAGACATAGGGAAAAGTGTGAGCAAATGATCTTTCAGACATAAGGCAAACAAATGTACAGTGTAGTCCCAAATTATGAAAGACCTGAGCAACCAAGTGACATGAGCAGAGTATGCATACATAAAGAAATCATTGGGAACAGTGTAAAAGAGGGAATGTGATAGGGTGTGAAAAGTGGGAAGAAGTCTCTGCTAAGAGGATGGATATTACATGAGGCAGGTGATAACAAAGGCCTGGATTAGGGTTGAGGGAATAAAAATAAAGAGAAATTAATAGATTTAAGATGGTGAGATCAAGAGGACTTGGTAACTGATGGAATATGAATGGTCTCACCATTTATTTGAGCCAAGAGCCAAAGGTAAGTCTTAGGCAGCAAACATGGGAGGTGGTATAGTAGTGCCACAGACAAAAATAGTGACATCATAGAGAAGGAAGCAGATACGTTTAATTTGGGACATGACTGCATATGAAGCATAGATCATGTGGAGACAGCTGGAGATTCAGGTATACAACTCAGAATTGAGGTCATAACTGTAATGAGAGACTTGAGAATTGTCTGTTTAGAAGTGGTAGTAAATGAGATGGAAAGGGAAGGAAAAAGAAGAGAAGGGAAGGGAAGGGAAGGGAAGGGAAGGGAAGGAAAAAGAAGAGAAGGGAAGGGAAGGGAAGGGAAGGGAAGGGAAGGGAAGGGAAGGGAAGGGAAGGGAAGGGAAGGGAAGGGAAGGGAAGGGAAGGGAAGGGAAGGGAAGGGAAGGGAAGGGAAGGGAGGGGAAGGGAAGGGAAGGGAGGGGAGGGGAAGAGAAGGGAAGGGAAGGGAGGGGAAGAGAAGGGAAGGGAAGGGAAGGGAAGGGAAGGGAGGGGAGGGAAGGGGAAAGGGAAGGGAAGAAAAATGAAAGGGGAAGGGAGGGAAGAGAAGAAAATGGAAGGGAAGGGGAGGGGAGAGAAGGAAAGGGAAGGGAAGGGGAAGGGAGGGAAGGAAAGGGAAATATATCTACTTTAATTCCATTTCCTCTAAGTAAAGCACATGAGTTTCTAATTTTGAAGCTTCTGACAATGCCAAGGAATTTGATGTGAAGAACATCTTTCTGGGTGGCTGTGGCTATAGCATCTCACAGAAGCAACTACTAGACATCATAGCAGTTGCTTCCTAGGATGATGGCATCAAGACCTGGGCTGAAAGTATGACTGGTAGTTTGGGGAATGTTATAATTCATGGGGCTCTTGGTCTTACCTGCCTCCCAATGGTAATTGATTAGCAGTTGATATTGACAATGCCAAGAAAGATGGGTGTGTTTTCCACAATAGTAACTATCTTTTATAGTAACTGTAGAGACATGCTGGAAGCAGGGTTAGTGGTCTGGGGACTGGGCACAGCTACTGAGGAAGGAGACACCACTATTCCTTGCCTTTTTAGGTTCAGACTTCTGAGCCATCTTCACCAGTGTCTGAAAGAGAGTTGGTGGAGGTGGTTTGTCTTGTATACTACCTGCCACCTCCTGTCTCTCCCTGAGTACCTTGCTACTTCAGTTAGGTAAGCTTGCCTGCCACAGCAGGTAAAAGTTGGTCTGTAGTTGGTAGGGATGGCTGGCTCCTTCTCCTCAGATATCTCTACACTTTCCACAGATGATGGCTTCAGGGGCTCAGTTGGGAGCAGGATTGATGGTCTGAGGTAGGAGAATGACTACCATGCCCAGGGAACTTGAAGTATACCTGTCTGTTGGTGGCAGTTGGTCAGCAGTTGGTACTGGTGGCATTGAAAGGAATGAGAGTATACAGTAGAAGAGAATGGTCAACATTGTCAAATATTGCAATGAAGCTACATAGACCTTTGTGAGGAATAAAAGACCACTGGATTTTGCAATGAGGAGATCATTGGTGGCTCTTGAGAAAGCAACTTCAGTAGAGGTGGGTGTGGAACTCCTCTTGCAAAAAATTTGAGGAGAGGGTAGATAATGAGGAAGTGGAGTCATTAAGTGTAGATAAGTTGATATCTGCCAAAGTAGAAGAATCAAGGGAAGACTTTTAAGATTTTTGGTTTTGTTTGGATTTTTTATTTTTATAACAAATTTCCAAAAAAGTTTTCTGAAGTTATATGATCCCCATTGTCTCCCTCCCTTCTTCCCTCCCCCTCCCAGTGCTGAGAAGCAATACAATCTGGGTTATACAGACATTACTATGCAAAACATATTTCCATTCCTTTTTTAAGTGAATAATCTTAAAAAACCAAACCCCCAAAACATGTTTCCAAATACTCAAGTGATAAAGCATATGCTTCCATCTGCATTCCTACTCCAACAGCTCTTTCTCTGGAGGTGGATAGCATCCTTTCTCATAAGTCCCTCAGAATTGTTGTGGATCATTGCATTGCTGCTAGTAGCAAAGTCTATCACAGTTGATCATTCCACAATATTGCAGTTATTGGGTATACAATGTTCTCCTGTGTCTGCTTATCTCACTTTGCATCAGTTCGTGTAGCTATTTCCAGCTCTTTTCTAAAATCATCCTGTTCATCATTCCTTATAGCACAATAGTACTCCTTTACCATCATATACCACAATTTATTTGCTCATTCCCCAATTGAGGGACATGTCTTTAGTTTCCAATTCTTTGCCACCATAAAAAAAGCAGCTATGAATATTTTTGTACAAATAGGTCCTTTCCCATTTTTTTCTCTCTTTGGAATACAGGCCTTGTAGTAGTGGTATTACTGGATCAAAGGGCATGCAATCTTTTATAGCCCTTTGGACGTAGTTGAAAATTGCCTTCCAGAATGGTTGGATCAGTTCATAACTCCACCAGCAATGCATAGTGTCCCAGTTTTGCCACATTCCCTCCAACATTTATCATTTTTCTTTACTGTCATATTGGCCTATCTGATAAGAAGGAAAGGCTTTTTAAAAAATTATTGAGAAAACCCTAACATATTTTTAGGGTGATGAAAAAGATCCAGGGAAGATATGTGAGACAAATGAAGTGACTTCTAGATCAAGGTCCCAGAGAAGATAGGAGAGAATAGAGTCAAGGGTACAGGATTACCAGTGTTAAAGTGAAGGAATATCCCCATATCTGTGGTCAAAGGGAAAAAGAGAGGAACCATTAATGGTGAGTAACTTTGAGGAATGGAGGGAAGGGGGCTAAGGGAGTTTATATTGGATAGAGTCAATCTTCTTTATAATAAGAGATTAGGTGTCTGTTGTTAGGGTGGTGCAGTTGGGGGTGAGAGAAGGATGGCAAGGTTGCCAATACTCTTTGATTCTCTGGCATGGACTTATTTACCCAATTTTCCTCACAATGTTCATGACTTTGGAGGAAATATAGATGGAAGGTGATGACATTTATCCAAGGCCAGGTTTTGGAGGTAAAAGATAGGGACAGAGAAAGAACTTAATGGCACCTGGGACCACATCAGTCCCTGTTACATGGTGTTTGCTGGATTTATGACTATTGGGCGGTACTATGTGGTCATGGCTCTGGAATATTCTACTTGTATCTAGTTTCAGTGTTAGTGGAGTGGGGTGAAGGGTCATTGAAAAGACAGACCAAAGTCCAATGAGGTTTCAGGTCCTAGGAAATGTCAGTGCTTGAAGTTGGCATTCTCTTGTCCCATTTGCCCTGGCAGCTGCAACAAGCATATGTGGCCTGCAGAAAAGACACCAGCTGCTCCATGGTTTCTGTATCATGAGTACAGACACAACTATCGTCCAGTTCAGGACGTAAAAACCTTTTTACTTGGGGGTGGGGCTGAATTAGGAACCGAGCTTCCAAGTTTTATCCTGCCTGCCATTTGGGAGGCTTTAGCGGGACTCAAAGGAATGTGCCTACTGGTTACCTTGGTACTAAGATACTATGATTAATTTCATACTCTACTTATTAAAGCCTTTATATAATGCCATTATAAGTGGCCTCAGATGAAGCACAGAGCAAGGGATTCTGGCCAGTGAAATAGAGCCCTTGAAGGATGGAGACATATCCCCTGGGCTAAGGGTTCTTAACCTAGGGCCCATGAGTCTGGGGATGGATTTTCAGGGGAATATGAATTCATATGGGAACAATTTTACAACTTTATTCCAAAACAGGTAATTTTCTTTGTAATCATTGGTATTTTGTTTTATATATTTAAAAAGAAAAAACATTATTCTGTGAAGGGGTCCATAGCCTTCACCAGACTCTCCATGACACATACATAACGATTAGAGAACCTCACCCTACCCAAAAGGTAAGTAGCTGAACATGACCAACCAAGGAGTGGAGCCAAGGGGTGAATAAAAGTCAGCTGCATGGAGAGAATGAGATGAGCTTAAGGAACTCCCTCCCATGTTGGGTTTCCTGTATTACATAACTAGAGCCTTAGAACAGTCACTGGTCAGAGGAATTAGGAAGAAGAAAAGTGAGTGTATATGTTACCTTATTTATATAGAGCTATGAAAGATTGCCATGCAGCATATAATATAGATGTATTAAAATATTGTGTGTGTATGTAAGAGAGAGAGAAAGAGAAAGAGATAGATGATATAGAGAGACAGGGATAGAGACAAAAAGAGAAGGGGGGGAGAGAGAGAGAGACAGAGAGAGAGAGACAGAGAGAGAGACAGAGAGAGAGAGAGAGACAGAGACAGAGAGACAGACAGAGAGACAGACAGAGAGAGAGAGACAGAGAGAGAGAAGAGAGACAGAGACAGAGACAGAGAGAGACAGAGAGAGAGACAGAGAGAGACAGAGACAGAGAGACAGAGAGACAGAGACAGAGAGACAGAGACAGAGACAGAGACAGAGACAGAGACAGAGAGACAGAGAGAGAGACAGAGAGAGACAGAGAGAGAGAAAGAGAGAGAGAGGGAGAGAGAGAGAGGGAGAGAGACAGAGAGAGAGAGAGAGAGAGAGAGAGAGAGAGAGAGAGAGAGAGAGAGAGAGAGAGAGAGAGAGAGAGAGAGAGAGAGAGAGAGGAGGGAAGCAGAACTATCACCAAATAGCACGGATACAGCTGATGTTATGTGCCATGAATCTGGAGTGGGCAAAAATCAGTTCTATTTCACTATTGTCTCCAACACTCAACATCCCAAGAGCAGGAACAGAGAAATCATATTGGTGGGCAAGGTTTAGCCAGAGATGAGGACTCAGGTCAGAAACAATGGGAGCTGGGGGTGGGGGAGAGGGAATCTAGGATGCATAGATTCCAGGGTACTATAATAGCTTTAGGCACAGCTTTTATTACCAAGCAAGGGAATTACAGGGCACAGGCTATATATACTGTTGAGGTATATTACAAGTATAGTTCCAGAATACTCTGTTGGCTTAGCTCCAATATAAACGTACTCAATCAACCCTCTGGCTGAAGCTTGTGCTTTAAAACAACATTTAACAGTCTCGTTCAGATATCTCCCAGTCTCATAACCTTTCAGTCTATCTTTCACCTTGCCTCAAGAGCTAGGAAAGGCAAACTAGGTGGTACAGTGACTGGAGTTTAGAAAGACCTGTGTTCAAATCCTGCCTCAGGCATTTGATAGCATTGTGACTCTGGAGAAGTACCTTAATATTTTTAAGGTGTCACAGATCTGTCAAACAGGATAATAGCATCTATCTCATAGGGTTGCTGGGAGGATGAGATGAGAAAATATATGTGAAGCATTTTGCTAACCTTAAAGTGCTTTATAAATGTGGATTATTATTATTGCCACCTACTTTATCTCCATTTTTGGTCATTGAAGGCAACAAGGATTCTTTCTTATTTGGTCTATCTCTCACCTGACCCTTTAACTTCTGGGCAAAATCATACTAACACCCTTGTGGTTATCTTCTTTCCAATGAAGTTGATCTTCCCTGGGTTCTGGTCATCGAAATCGTGTCTACTATTTTCTCTTCTCTCTTTAATATGAGCCTTATGCCTTGTTCATCTTGCTTAATACTTCCTAGATTAAAAAAACCCTTACATTCCATATTAAAATTAATAGTGTATTGGTTCCAAGGCAGAAAAGCAGTTAGGGCTAATCAATGGGGGTTATGTGACTTGCCCAGGGTCAGATAAAAACCCCAAATCTCTCATCTCTAGGTCTGGCTCTGAATCCTTGAACTAGCTAGCTGCCCCTTCATATATCTTTTATTTTTCTGCCTCTTTTTTTCCTTTCTGAGCTGTTTCAGCAAGATTCATGAGGGAGGTGGAAGGCAGCAGCCTCGTCTATACAGGTACTCATTTTGATGGTGTAGGACGCAACATAGATTATGTGATTGTTGCCTTTGTCCTCCAAGCAATCCCTCCACCGTGGTCCATTCAATGTACTGGGAGGGCCTTCCTCTAGGTCTGGTGTCTATAAGGTCCTTTTCAGTTTGAAATTTTGACCCCATGAAATAGATCCCTCACTTATCCCTTGTTCTTGTTATTGCTTTTTTCTCCAGTCATACATGTCTTTGGTGGCATCCTTTATACAGTTTCTACTGAACACTCTTTCGTTTGTAATAGTTTGGTGTAATAATTTAGTTCAGTACTGTAACAGTTCATCATTCATTTGAAATAGGCAGTCTACTCATGCCTATCACGTATCTCTCCACTGGCCCTTTGGGTGACATCAGAGACTGAGATATTCTCTTATGACTCACATGCCTATAACTTCTCTTGAAGAATGGTGTTGTTCAGTCATTTTTTTCATTCATGTCTGATTCTTTGTGACCCCATTTGGGATTTTCTTGGTAAAGATATTAGAATGGATTGCCATTTCCTTCTCAGCTCATTTTACAGATGTGGAAACTGAGGAAAGCAGGATTATGTCACTTTCCCAGGGTCACATAGCTACTCAGTGTCTGTGACTGGTTTTGAACTTAGGAAAATGAGTCCACCTGACCCCAGACCTGGTCCTCTATCCACTGAACCACCTAACTGTTCTGGAAGAATATTGTTAAAGAGATGGGCCTCTGTTTCTGAGAGAAGCCTGGGATCATTACCAAGCCCTGTACAATTTCCACTATTATAGTCAGGCATACTTTATCCACTTTTCTTTTCCGGCTTGGATAGTAAAGCAGAACATCTGAGTGATTATGGATCTCATTTAATAGGCTGCACAGTGTTTTGGGGCTTGATGCAATCAGCACATTGTCATCAGCAAAGAGGAGCATCTGGAGCACCATACTATCTATAGGGCATCCTTCTCCATTTGGAATCAGTGCTGGACATCCTCCATCTCAGTGATGAGCACCTCTGGTGAGCATATGTCTCCCTCTTTTATGCCTTGTTTGATAGTAATAATCAGAACGTTATTGAACAAAGTTATCTCTATTATTCTATCTTTCAAAGACTCTTGTATGATTTTGTAATAAATGTTGGAGACACCTTGTTTCCTGACTTTTGTTGCTTATAGGTTCTGTTACAATGCCATTTTCCTTTCTGGAGATCATCCACCAAGGCATACAGCTGGAGGTCTGAGGATTCCCAAGCCCTGCTCGTGCCTAATTCCTACTATAGCAGGAGGCTTTGTAGACTCATGGGTTATTAGAGTTAAAAGGGTAGTTCAGGAATCATCTAGATCCTGGGGTTCTTAAACTGGGGTCAATGGATAGATTTCTAGGGATTCATGAACTTGGATGAGAAAACATTATATATTTATTTCCATATAAATGGTTTCATTTGTCATACTATTTTATGTATTTTATTTTTTTTTAATTTGGAAAATTTTTATTTAATTAATTAATTTAGAATATTTTTCCATGGTGACAAGATTCATGTTCTTTCCCTCCCCACCCCCACCTTCCTCCCTTAGCTGATGCAAAATTCCACTGGGTTTTATGTGTGTCAGTGATCAAGACTTAGTTCTATATTATTAACATTTGCACTAGGTGATCGTTTAGAGTCTACATACTCAATCATATCCCCATCAGCCCATGTGATCAAGCAGTTGTTTTTCTTCTGTGCTTCTACTCCCACAGTTCTTTCTATGGATGTGGATAATGTTCTTTCTCATAAGTCCCTCAGAATTGTTATTTTATGCATTTTAAAACACAAGGGTCCATAGGTTTCACCAGACTGGCAAAGGGGTCTATAACATAAAACATTTAAGAAGTCCTAGACTAGACCAAAATCCTTATTCTGTGAAAAAAAATCAGGGCCTATGAAAAGGAAATGATTCCCAAAGACCCACTGCTAGTTAATGGCTGAACTAGGATTCATATCACTTTTGCTGTACAAATTTGGAGCTGCCTTCCCCCGATACCCACCAAGGTTTCATTATAGATTTATTTCTACATAGGACCTACATTCATAGAGAAAGTAAGACAACTTCAATCCCAGGTATTTCTCCAAAGATATGCAAGGGACCCTTTGTGGGTTGGGGAAGACCTCTCATGAGCTATTCTAATCTACTTCTACATGTCTCCATCACCTGCCTCTGGTTAGTAGCTTAAGATGGTTCTAAAGTGTGTTTCTTTTCTGCCTGAGGACCTGAACACACAGAATATTTCCTACTCCTATCACTCAGTTGTCTTGGATTCTTCAAGCTTCATTCTTTGTACTTTGATTTCAAACCACTCTATTACCTTTGGGCCTCTACCACCCACTTCATCACTACTGCCTTCTATCTATTATAATATTTCAAAGATCCTTAACTTCCTCAGTGAGAATATTCCCTTTACATAGATTAGAGACTCTATCCAACATAATTGAAATGATTCCCTTTCCAACTTTGTAGATGGTCTTCATGAATGGCCATCACTGAACAAAATGTCTCACCCTTAGTCTTAACTAATTTAGTCTGGCCCTTGGATTTGTTGTTCAGTTGTCTGGGTCATGTCTAACTCTTTACAACCCTGGAGTAGTTTGCCATTATGCTTTTCCATATCTGTATATGGAAAGTGAGACAAACAGGGTGAACTGACTTGCCCAAGAACTTGTTGATATCAGGATAGATTTGAATTTGGGAACATGAGTCTACCTGACTCGAGGCCTGGCACTCTATCCATTGCATCACCTCGTAGACCCTTAGGATGGACAAAGAAGATTCAGTCCACCCTGAGACCCACACTTGGTCTTTCTGGCTTATTAGAGCCTTCCTTAGCCTGTGCTCTGCTTGCATTGTCTTTGAGAAACCAAGGAGGTCCCTTTGATGCTGTGATGAGAACAAGATTTGAGGAGAAGACTGACTACTAAAACATTTTTAAGACTTTAATTACTTATATGAGGTAGTGTGGTGTACTGAATAGAGCCCATCAAGGAGTCAGGAAGAAATGGCTTCTAGGCTGGTCTCTAAAATGCATTGGATATTTGATCTGGGCAAGACTCTTATCTGCTCAGGCATAGTAATCTGCTTTGGTAAGAGGGAATTTCCCCACCAGGGATTTTATTCACCAATGAAATCACTAATCAGGGCAAAGCAAGGCATTTTTATTTTAACAGAGACAAATCCCCGCCCCAATTCCCCTCTCCTAACATAGACTTATCTCTCACATCCCCTCAATAGATCTGTGATAAATCACATTTCTGGAGAAATGATTTTTTTTCCCATAATCTTTCTCCTTTCCAAACTCTGTTTTTCTTCCCAACATCCACAAACCTAAAAATATTCACCCTTCTGGTCCTAGAACTGCATTTCCATCCCCTGAGGTCAGGGAATTATATCTCAATATGTAGAATCCTGGGAAGGTGGTTGAAGAAAAGCCACACTAATCTGACAGGCAAATTTGGGGAAGAAAGTCTCATATCACTTTTGCTGAACGTATTTGCATTTGCCTTTCCCTGCTTTCATTCCCCAAGGCTTTTATTATATTTTTATCTCTTCAGGGGCCCCACATTAATATAGAAATGGACATAACTCCAATCCCCTCTTGGATATCTCTCCAAAGATATACAAGAAACCTCGGGAACTAGGGGGAAGGGGTGGAGGAAGGCCATTCTTTCATACAAGCTATTCTAAGCTCCCCCAAATACAAGGTGGATTCCAAATGCTCAGCCAAGTTAATGCATTGGCCAAATTTGCATGGACAGTGAGTCAATTATTAAACTGGGCTTGTTGTATCATCAGGAAATGGTTTTCCTTTTCCTTTTATTTTTTTGCTATTATAAATCCGTACTGAGAACTACTACAAAATATGACTATAGAAACAGGCAACATAAAATAACACCTCTGGGGCTGGACAGCTACATGAGTTACTTCCTAAATGCTCGCTCACTTGGCAACCTCAGTCACTGACATGGTTTTATCTCTCACCTCTTCTATACATGTGAAATCCAAACCTTTATCTCGAGCCCTTTCTTCTGAGTTCCAAATGGATACCTACTGACATCTCATACTCAAGCTATGCAAAACAGAGCTCATTATCTTTCGGGTAAAACCTGCCTCTTCTTCTGTCAGTGGGCCAGCACTCGCCCTATCTCACATGTTAGCAACCTCTGGCTTTGACTCTTTGACTCTTCTATCCCCCACTCCCCTCTCACATTCAGTTCTCAAGACCTTTAGAGCCAATCTGCAGGCTATCTCTTGAATATATACCCACTTCTCTATTCTCAGTCCACTGCTGCCACCCTCACAGAAGTCCTTATTTGGACAATTGCAATAGCTTGTTTAAAATTTTTGTTGATGCTTTAAAATGACCTATGTCACTTCCTAATAAGCCTTCCCATAATATAATTCTATCTTTGAATCAAGAGAAATGGTTAAGGAAAGCAAACCAATAGAGTCTGAAAATGAGAACATATGGAATGAGCTTATATATGAGTGTGTAAATATATATATATACATATATATCTTTATTTTATTATTTTATTTTTTTAAACCCTTACCTTCCATCTTAGAATCAATACAGTGTATTGCTTCTAAGATGGAAAATCAGTAAGGACTAGGCAATGGGGTTTAAATGACTTATCCAAGGTCATATAGCTAGGAAGTATCTGAAGCCAGATTTAAACCTAGGACCCCGCATCTCTAGGTTTGGCTCTCAATCCTCTGAGCCACTCAGTTCTCCCCTATATATAATACCTTTATAAGGTTCAATAGGATAGAAATGTCTTTCTTTCTTCCTTCTTTCCTTTCTTTTTTCTTCCTTCTTTCCTTTCTTTTTCCTTCCTTCCTTCCTTCCTTCCTTCCTTCCTTCCTTCCTTCCTTCCTTCCTTCCTTCCTTCCTTCCTTCCTTCCTTCCTTCCTTCCTTCCTTCCTTCCTTCTCTCTCTCTCTCTCTCTCTCTCTCTCTCTCTCTCTCCTCTTCTCTTTTTTTAAAACCCTTACCTTTCATCTTAGAATCAATATTGTGTATTGGTTCCAAGGCAGAAGAGTGGTTAGGACTAGGCAATGTGAATTAAGTGACTTGCCCAGGGACACACAGCCAGGAATGTTTGACATCGGATTTGAACCTCAGAGCTCCTACCTCTTAAGTCTTGTTTCTGTATCCACTGAATTACCCAGCTGCCTCCATGGGAAATGTCTTTCATCATGAATTCCCTGGAAGAAAGATTAGATATTTCATATGATCCAAATTTTATTTTCTTGGTACTATTTTTAATTAATTATAGTAATTATGCATATTTTTCTCCTGGCTCTGTCTTCATATAATCTTATATTTAGAGCTAGAAAGGCCCTCATAGGCTATAGAGTTCAATCTTTCATTTTACAGATAAGAAAATGGAGACCCCAGGAAGGTTAAAAGTGACTTGGCCAAGAATATACTGATAGAAATTCCTAGATGTAGATTTTGAGCCCAAAATCTTCTTCCAGAGACAACCTTCTCCTCCCCACTCCCTTTTTAAAAGGGATCTTATTATCTTCTGTCTTAATTGTATTGATTCTG
Organism: Monodelphis domestica; assembly: GCF_027887165.1. NCBI lineage: Eukaryota > Metazoa > Chordata > Mammalia > Didelphimorphia > Didelphidae > Monodelphis > Monodelphis domestica. Next base: position 23,997,931 of record NC_077230.1, read on the forward strand.
AGGCAGAAGAGGCATAAGGACTAGGAAGTAGGAGTTAAGGAACTTGCCCAGGGTCACAAAGCTAAGAAGTATCTGAGGCCAAATTTGAATCTGGGTCCTCGCAACTCCTGGATTGGAGTTCTATCCACTGTGCTACTTGGCTGTCCTCCCTCTCTTGCTTTTAAGCAGGTCTTTCAATCTTTACTTTTTCTACCTTCAAATTCATCCAAACTCTTTCAGCTAATCTTAACTACATATAATAATGCTCATGTCCTCAGCTAAAAAATTTTCAATGATTTTCTATTGTTTACGAAAAGTTAAGACTCTTTTTCCTGACATTCAAAGCCTTCCAAAATTTTACATCATCCTACCTTTTCAGCTCTTTTTTTGTATTAGCTCTTGTCATATGTTCTATGCTTCAGTCAAATTAGTCTAATCTTTGCTTCTCTCCACCCCCACATAAAGAATGCCTTGGGCTTCTTTTTTGCTCTGGAATGTCTTTCCTTCTCATAGGCATGAGAAAACTGGGGCCCTCAGTGGGCTACCCAAGTGGGCTCTGAACATCAGAGACTGAATTTGTACCCAGATCCTCTGACATAAAATGGAATAATAATTATGTAAAGAGCTTTGCATTTCTTAAAGCTGTTATAACATTATAGAGTACATGATATTTTCTATCTATGTTAGTGCCTTATCCCCAACTCTGTGAGGGTAAGGACTATATGCCTCTCTAAACCTTGTATCTTTTTCAGCAACTAAGTATCCTCAGTTTATGATGCTAACTAGCCACTTAATATTTGTTGAATGAATTATACCTATTAACCATTTGTCCTTCGAGCTATTTCCCTTAAAAACAAACAAACAAAAACCCCCTTATCTCCTGTATTGGAATCCATACTGTGTATCGGTTCCAAGGCAGAAGAGTGGTAAGCATTAGGTAATGGGGGTTAAGTGATTTGATCTGGGTCATAGAGCAAGGAAGTACCTGAGGTCAAATTTGAACCCAGGACCTCCTTGTCTCTGGACCTGGCTCTCAATCCACTGAGGCACCTAGCAACCACTGTTATTTCCTTTCTAATTAGAAAATTCCAATACTGCTTGCTTCCTCCTGCCTGGCTCTCTCCCTTTCCCTCTCTCTACTTCTGTTACTCTGTTTTAGCTTTATCTGTGTCTCTGCGTCTGTGTCTCTTTCCAACTCTCTTCTGTGTCTCTGTCTTTGTCTCTAGTTCTCTCTATCTCTGCATCTGTTTCTTTTTCAGTCTCTGCAGCTCTGTCTGTCTGTCTGTCTGTCTGTCTGTCTGTCTGTCTACTCTCTCTCCCTCTCTCAAAGCAGGAGTCTGGCCTAATCCTATATGCTCCCAGCACACTGTTGGCACTCAAGGCGTGTTAAGTCATAATAAGGATGATGCTGTCAGTGATGCTGAGTGCCATTGAAATGCAGACACTGTTTAACCGGTCGCCAGGCAACAACACACACAAACATTTACTGACAGGAAGCAAAGAGCTGGCATTAAAGCTGCATGACAGGGAGATGAAGGGGAAGGGGAGGGGGAGGGGGAGAGGCGGGCGAGGCGGAGGTAGACAGTGTGTAATTGGCCAAGCTGGAAGGCTGGAAGGTGGCCAACACATTAAATTTAACCGCATGTGTCATTGCCCTCCACATCCAAGGATGACGCTGCCGGCGGTGATGTTTCCCTGGTAAACGATCAGAGCTAAACCACCGCTGCTCTTCTGGACAGTGCCCTGCGGTCTAATCTGAGCTCACCCCGAGCGAGCGGCCTCCCCCAGTGCTCATAGCCCAGAGCCGCAGAGCCCGCTAGCAGCACGAGGCTCTCTAAGTGCTCCTGACCCGTGGTCCCAGCCTGGGGGGCTGGGGAGCAAGGTTCCGAGCTGAAATGCTGAAAGCAGAAGGCCACCTCGGATGCACTCACCCCGCCCCCTGCAGCATTACCTCAATTTGCTCTGGCAGGACCAATCCCTCTGTGTTATGTCGAAATGGCTCGATGGCCTGCTCACCCTCTCTCCGTTCCCCCTAGGGCCCTGGCCCGACGTGGGAGGGCTGGAAGGAAGAGAGGCTTTCCCCGGAGTAGGGGACAGGAAAAGAGGGTCCAAGTCTTCTCCATCCCTCCTCACCCCCTCACAAGTTCCTACCATTGGGACCGAAGCTCAGCCTAAGCTAGTAATTAATCTTGCTAACTAGAAATAAAATGATTGAGGCTGGGGGTGGAGTGGGGGAGGGGACGCTGCAGTGCTAGGGAGGGGGGTATTGGTAGAAATGCAAGCTGCAGCCTCTGGAGTAGATGTATTTTGCCTTTGCAAGCCCGCAGAATAAATCTTTCAGCCAGGCTAACTGAGAAACATTAAAACATTCCAACAATAGCAGTTCATTCAGTGCCCAGGCAAGACCCCGAAGTGAGTGAGGAGGTAGTTCAGTGGTCACTGAACTCTCATCCCCGTGACCCTGCACAAATTATTTAACCTCTCGAAGGCTTTTGGTTCTCGTCGGTCGGACTTTTGTAACCTTGGGAAAACCACTTTATCTCTCTTGGACTCAGTTTCCTCTGCTACAAATGGAGACTAGTTGATTCCTAAGGTTCCTTCCCAATCTGTCATTCTCTGAGAAATGAAGCTGCTTTCCAGAAGGAAGCCTTTTCTCCTAAATAAGGTCACCAGAATTCCACAAAAAATGGCATGACAGTGAAACATCACAGCAGTATTGTAGCTTCCAAGAAATAATTATTCCCAGGAAAGTGTTTTCAATTTTTAGATAAACTGTTGTCTAAGAAGCAGAGAAAACAGAACATGGGCAGTGACAAACGTCTGCATCTCTCCATCCCATCTCCCCTCCCCTCCCCCCTCAGCAGGCTCATCATTAACCATTGCTCTAGGAGCTAAAGACTGCAGCTTTACTCCCAATTAACAGCCACATTCCAAGCATCGACCCTGTTTATCAAAGCATTAGTGGTGACATCTGGGTATGAAGCATCCCCAGCCCTGCCAGCAGGAAGAAACTGGGACTTTCCAATCATCCAGGCTCTGATGAATTGCACTCATCTTCCTTTCCAAAGGGTTTGGGGACAATTGAAACCACTGCTTCCTGCTGGACTCAGCCTCCTCCTTTTCTCCCTTACCCACACTCCTACCACTATCTACTGCAGGAATTTCACTTTGCAATTGGAATTAGTGTGTTCTGAGCTGGGAAAAAAGGTGAGTGAGTATAAGTGCCTGTGCCTTGCAGGCACCATGGAGCCATACATGAGGGTTTCTATATCACAGATAAATTCCTGATTCCTTGGGAATGTCGCATTTGGAAGGCTCTTCAATGACTATTCTCGGGTTCCCAAGAGGCTTCAAAGACTACCATAATCATCATCATTAGCATCATCACTGCCACTATTGTCATCATCATAACCATCATCATCTTCTCTCCAATCCATCCTTCACATTTCTGCAAAATTAATTTTTCTAAAGTGCAATATCAACTCTCCTTTTCAAATTTAATATTTTGTTCTTAAATATCAACCCCTCCCATTTCTATATACATGGTAGAACAAAAAAGGCGAATATATGTGAAACATCAAATTTCCATTTTGTAGAGCTTTTTTATCCTTTTTTAAAAGGATGAATGAATTTGACATGTTACTTTCAAAGCTGTCCTGTTTGTCTATGTTTCCTTGAGTCCTTCTGTTGTCTTCAGTTCATTTAAAAGAATGCTTTAAATACCCTCCTTTCCTTCCTTCCTTCCTTCCTTCCTTCCTTCCTTCCTTCCTTCCTTCCTTCCTTCCTTCCTTCCTTCCTTCCTTCCTTCCTTCCTTCCTTCCTTCCTTCCTTCCTTCCTTCCTTCCTTCCTTCTTTCCTTCCTTCCTTCCTTCCTTCCTTCCTTCCTTCCTTCCTTCCTTCCTTCCTTCCTTCCTTCCTTCCTTCCTTCCTTCCTTCCTTCCTTCCTTCCTTCCCTCCTTCCCTCCTTTCTTCCTTTCCTTCCTTCCTTCTTTCTTTTCCTCTCTCTCCCAAAAATTATTTCTTATTTTTCATCTTTTCAGTCCTTTAGAATTGTAGTTAGTCATTGCATCGATAATATTTCTTAAATCTTGCAGGGTTTTTTTTACAATGTTGTTTTATTGTATAAATTATTCTCTTGGTTCTGCTCACTTCACTCAACCTTGGTTCTAACAGATCTTCCCAGGTTTCTCTGAAACAATTCATTTCACAATAGCAAATGATTCTTCTATTAATGTACATGAATTCTTTTCTTCTTTTTTTCCAATACAACCTGATAGTAATATCACTAGGTCAAAGGATATATACACAGTTTGAAGACTTTTTGTACCTAATTCCAAATTGCTTTCCAGTATAGCTGGATTAATTCAGTACTCTACCAGCAGCATCCTGGTATGCCTGTCCTACCACAACCCCTCCAAAAAAGCCTTTTATCAAGTGAATAACATTCAAACTTCTCATCCTGACTACTCCACAAAAGTTCTATTTGATGCTTCATCATGGTGTGGAGCAAGCCTATCCTTTCAAAGACTGTCTATAGAGAGTGCTACTCTGACAGGTTTTACTACCCAAGAAAGACTTTGAGCATGATCCTGAGGATAGTAGGTGGTCTGCTGTCCAAAGACAAGCCTTGCTAATGTGGGGGGAGTAGGTCAGGACATCTCTGATCAATCGATTCCCTACTGTAGCCCAGCTGGAGGTGGCAGGTAACAGAAACAAGAAGCTGTTAATATGTTAAACGAAGTGTAAAGAATGTGTTTATATTCTGTATTGCCCCTTTAGGAAGTGTGAATAATTTCTTAATGTAGTTATTCATCCTATAGCTCAGGATAGACCCCACCCTTGGGAGTCTTTAAAAAGCAGGACATAGATTTATCATTAATATGGTAACCTGAAAGGTGATAGAGAAGCCCAGGTCTACCAATTAACCCTGGAAAATTTCTGGAAAAGGTCCTGGAAAAACTGATGATAAAGAAAACCAAAAGAAATAGGAATAAGCTCATTTAATCCATTTGATCAATCAACCACTTTTTAAATGCTTACAAAGTTCTAGGCACTGCTAAGCATGAATCAGCCAAAAAGAAAACACTCACACATACACACACACAGACACAAGCTGTTCCTACCTTCAAGAAGCTTACATGCTGATGGATAAAAGAACATATATAAATCATATACAGGATTAAAAAAAAAAGATTGGCTAGAAAGAAACTTTAGAGGGAAAGAGAAATTCCCAGCTGTGAGAACTGAGTAAGGAGGTGGCATTTGATCTGAACTGCACAAAGAGATGGTCAGGGGGCAGCTGGGTGGCTCAGCAGATCGAGAGATAGGAGGTCCTGGGTTAAAATTTGACCTCAGATGATTTGTCATTGTGTGACCCTGGTCAAGTCACTCAACTTCCATTTGCCTAGCTCTTACTGCTCTTAATAGGTCTTAAAACCAGTGCACAGTATTGATTCTATGATGGAAGGTAAGGGTTTAAAAACAAAAACAAAGAGATGACCAGAAACCAGTGGAAGTGGGAAGAGGGGGCATTTGCATGCTCGTGCCAATCTTCTGAAGATAAACACCTCCATCTCCAAATCTCCAAACAACAGGATCACAAGATAGCTCAAGTTCCAATGACTGGGAATCTGAATTTAGATCCTGGGCCTGGCTTGACTGAAGAGAAGCAAGGTAAATCCATTCCTCATAGATCATGGTGCAGGTAGACCTGGCTCCTAAGATCATTAGAAGCCGCAGGAAACAGCCAGTTCAGTGCTTGCAGTCTAGGGAGCTTGAATCTAGCATGATCTTCAATATCCCATTAGGGCCTATTGGGCTAAAACAGTCCAGTGAACCAATTCTGCATGTAAGGAATTCTTACATGGAGAGAATTTTTTCTTAACATTTCTTTTGAGAATGGCTTGTTCATATCCTTTGACCATTTATCTATTGGGGGACCAGTTCACTTTATCTTGAATGTCAAGTCTTTAACAGAGAAATTTGATGCAAAGATTTCCTTCCAAGCTAACTGTTTTCCCTTCTAATTTTCTTAAACACATACCTTCCATCTGAGAATCACTACTAAGTATCTGTTCCAAGGGTAAGAGCTAGGCAATTTGGAGTTAAGTGATTTGCCCAGGGTCACACAACTAGGAAATATCTGAGATCAGATTTGAAAACTTTTCTGTCTAAGGAGAAGACAATTACCAATGAAGGCTAAAATCCATAATGAATCATCAGCTGGCTGAAAAAGAAACTAGATATTGAGCCAAAGGGTGGGACTTGCATCCAGGCACCCCTTTTATATTGGGAATAGATGGTACAAGACCAAGCAAAGACTACTAATTCATCTAATAATGCTGGTGAGGGGAGGATTTTCTCAAGCCAAAATCTAAGAACTGAGGTTAAAAGTATCAGGAAAATGAAGAAAATTCCAAATATAATGATTAAATAGTATGGTTTAGGAAAAACTCAAGAGGAAAACCCCAACAAGAGAGTAGGCCCACAACAACTACAAAAAAGTACCTTAAAGGGGAAAAAAATAGCTTTGCATCAAAGATTGCATGAATATCTGGAGGAAACAAGTAAGAGAAGAAAAATGAATCTAGAGTTGGGGAAGAAAAAATTAAAAGGAAAATAAATAGCTTTGAACAGACTATAGAAAACTTTGTCCCAATAGTTGACTTTCTTTGAAAAAAAATAAGGTGGAGCAAACAGGACTTATTTATTTCAGAAGACATAAAGAAATAATAAACAAAGTAAAAAAACTGAAATACCCAGAAGAAATTATAGTTCATGTACTATAAAAAACACTATTAGAGGAAATAAATTAGGAAAACTGTATAAGAATCAGTTCAGATCCCCTGAAAACAATGGCCAAACAAATGATCTTGATACCATATTTCAATATATAATAAAATATAAGTGTGAAGATCTATTAGAACCAGAAAACAAGGTAAAAAAAGAAAGAAACAACTAGTCACTTCCTAAACGAAATCTCAAATTCAAAATATCCAACAATGGCTTGACCAAAATTGAAAGCATCCAAGTTAAAAGTAAAAGATTGCAAGCAAAAATAAAGAGTTCAAATATTAAGAAACCTCAGTATCACACAAGACTGCCCAGTAGCTTCTATAAAAGGAGAGAACATTTTGGATTATGGTAGTCCAAAAAGCAAAGGAGAAAAGCTTACAACAAAGAATTAAAGCCTACAAATGTGATTATTATCCTACCAAAGAGAAAATAGAATAGAATATTTTGATATTTTTTCTGTTGAAAAGACAAGAACTGAGTACAAATTTTGAAATATGGATGCAAGAGTTAAGAGAAACTAAGAAAGGTAAATAATACAAACATCTAAAAGGGACTACATGATGATGAAATAAATGCTTACATTTGAATGGGAGTGGGAAAGATAGGTGCCTCTTTTAGACTCCAGATGTCTTCAAGTATCACAGAGGGAGCTAAGAATGACAACCACAGGGCATGGGACTGGTTTTGTTCTATTTTGTTTGTTTTAGGGTATAAATAAAAGGCAGAAGATAAAGAATACACTAAAGAGGAAAAGAGGAAGTAGGGGTGGAACTTATTATTTCACATAAATGGACTGTATAAGAAGAATTCTATATAAACATGGAGGAAGGAGTGGGCGAGTAAATATTTCCTAACCTCACTTTTATGTGAATGATGAAACACAATCTGGAAAAAATTAGGCTTTGACCAGTATTTTACTCCATATTCTATAATAATCTCCAAATAGATACATGATCCTTATATAACAGGTTGCATCATAAAAAAAATTAGAGAAAGTATCTTTCGCAATTAAAAACAGAGGAATCATTTCTGACAAAACAAAGGATAAGAATGATCACAGTAGAAAAAAATGAATGACATACAAAATTGAAAAGTTCTTGCAAAATAAAAATTAACTCAATTACAATTAGAAGGGGAGGGTCAGCTAGAGGCTCAGTGGAAAACCAGACCTGGAGATGGGAGGTCCTGGGTTCAAATGTGACTTCAGATACTTTCTAGCTGTGTGACTCTGTGTAAGTCACTTTAACGTCCCTCCCCATTACATTAACACCCCCATTGCCTAGCCCTTATTGCACTTCTACCTTGTAACCAATACTTAGCATAGATTCTAAGTTGGAAGGTAAAGATTTAAAAAAATTAGAAGGGGAAACAGTTAACTTGGAAGAAAATCTTTGTGTCAAATTTCTCTAATAAAAGTTTGACATTCAAGATAAAACAAATTGGTCCCCAAATAGATAAATGGTCAAAGGATGTGAATAAACCATTCTCAGAAGAAGAAATATAACATCAACCACAAGAAAAAAATGCTCTAAAGCATTAATAATAAGAAAAATAAAAATCTTAAAGCCCTGAGGTTCCACATCTAATTCCAATTGGTAAAGATGATTTAAAGAAGTAAAATAACAATTTGGAAAGGCTGCTGGAGGGCAGGCATACTAATACACTGTTGGTGAAGAAGTCCAACATTTCGGAAAACCAATTTGGAACTATATCCCAAAAGTCACTCAACAGTGTCTACCCTTCTGATCTGGTGATACTACTTATATATCAAAGAAATCAAAGAAAGAGGAAAAGGACCCACATGCACAAATATATTTATAGCAGTACATTTTCTTAGAATAAAAGAAGTAGGAGACAAAGTGAACACCCGTGAATTGGGAAATGGCTGGAGAAATTATGTAATCTGAATACAGTGGGTTATTATTGTGCTGTAAGAAATGATGAAAGGAGTAGATTCAGGGAAACCTGGCAATGTGTGTATAAACAGGCTTAGTGAGAAGAAACAAGAAAATCTTCGCGATGATGACAAACGACTGTGAAAGACTTATGATCAGAGGAGTGACCAATCACTGCTCCAGAGAACTTATACTGAGGCATGCTTCCCATCTATTAAGAGCAGAGTGATAGATTAGAGGTGAAGAATGAGCTACATTTTCAGATGTGGATAATGTGGGAATTTGTACTGTGTGATTATATTTATTTGCTACAAGGGAGCGTTTTATTTTATTCTTCTTGGTAGGGGGAATGGAAAGGATAATGATAATGATACTATAAAAAAGGAAGATAGGAAAGAAAAGAGGATAATAACTAGTAAAGTTCTTTACAAACATTACTTCAGTTGATCAAGGAATCATTAAAAAACCAACCAAACAAAGGTGGGGGCAGCTAGGTGGCTCAGTGGATTGAGAGCCAGGAATAGAGACAGCAGGTCATGGGTTCAAATTTGTCCTCAGACACTTCCTAGTTGGGTGACCCTGGGCAAGTCACTTAACCTCCATTGCCTAGTCCTTACCACTCATGCTTTGGAACAAATACAAAATATTGATCACAAAAGAGAAGATATGGGTTTAAAAAAAAAGAGTGTGGGGAGAGCAGGAAAAAATTCAGAAATGCATTCAGGCAAGCAGAGCTTTGAAGGTGAATTAGAAGCAAGTTGGCATTATCAAGTTAAATTTGAAATATTCAAAAAAATAAGACATCAGGACCTACCTTGTAGGGAGACACAACTGAAGCAGGAAATAGTTGCTGACAACTGAGAGGAGCTCTACCTATGGAAGAGACCCTGTCTTCTGAAAGAATATTTCCCTTTGCCTTTTCCCTCTACTTCTCTCCCATCAGACCTGGCAAGCAGAGCTACTCACCCAATAGGATACATAATGACGCTATGTTCAGCAGGAAGTAGGCACAGTCAGTTGAAGCAGCTTTGACTTGGGTGACCTTTAGCAGAAGAGAAGGGAGCCGACATAGATTCACCCTTGGTAGCAAAGAGGAAAGCAAGGTGTAAATTCAAAAGAGGATTAATTAATTAATTTTGTTTATGTAGAAGATCGGTTTCTAAGAACCCATTTGAATGACAGTCACCAGAGATGCTCTATCCCGGAAGGGGCAGCATGAAGAGAAAGAACATGGGGTCTTGAGGTGCCAGAGATGTGAATTGCTTTGACCACATGTGTTCTCTATGTATATATCTCTCTACCAGTAAATTCTATGTGAATCCCCACTAATGGCAACTCTTCCCACTGATGTTATATGTATTTATAGGAGGATACACCCAAAAGTTTATGAAAGAAATAGTTACTCTTCTTACTATGTCTCAGTAAATGCTTTTACTTTGAGCTAATTGCATCCACTGTCTAACTTAAAGGTAAGCTCACCAGTGTTACCTGATGAACGATATAGTTTTAGGTGCCTCAGCATACTAAGAAACTGGAGGGGTTGCCCTAAATATGTGAATGTGATTTGGGAGATGTTGTGAGGAAGCTCAGAAGTGACACTGAACTAAATGTAGCAAGGCTCACAGCTGATCTGTTGGTTGGTAGGTGGCAAATAATTTGTCCATGGAAATCCATAAATACAAAATGACTTTCTATACTATGGAGGGCCCTTCTGCTTCTGCTGAGATATTAGCAAAATGGTGGAATAGGCTTGGAATAGACTGGTGCTAGGATTTCAGTCTGCCTATAATAGAAAAATCATAAACTTCATCTACAGTATTCTAAATATGGAGCTTGTATATTAACCAGGGAGTTGTTGTATTACTAGGCTGAACATTATCAGTCTTGCTGTCAATGAAACTGAAGACAAAAGGATGCTGGAGTAAAACGCAATAGTTCATGGATCATCCTTGGTGCACCAAATAAAGGAGTTGGCTTTAGTGTGCATCCAAAGGCAATTAGAAATACCATTTCATGGGACAGCTGCTCATCACACATTTTAGTGTTCATGCTAAGCATAATCAAAATGATCACTATGAAGATAACTGCAACTTATCTGATGCAGGAGATGGGACTTCTATGAGGAATTCAATAAGAGTAGTCAACAAGCATTATTTAAATCCTTACTATATGTGCCAGGCACTATGCTAGGTGCTGAAGATAGAAATATGAAGAAGGAAATAATTCTTATTTACAAGGATCTTCTCTTTTATGGAGGAGAATCTTTCAAGCCAAATGAAAACAAGACCACCCAAAGCTTTCCTTCAGACATAACAAACCCTGACATCCTAAGAGCATTTGTGGATGAAACTAGAAGAACAATAAATAAACAAAAAAATGGAGCAGAGTCCCACAACCTCATAAAATAGCAAACTATTTTCATTATTAATAATAGTGGAACTTCACACGTTTGGACTGATGCAGGTTCGTATAGAAATAAATATTCTTTTTGCCTCATCCTGATTCTCTCATTCCCTTTTTCTCTAGTCCTTGATGTCCTGGAGGAGTTAAGGACATTTGTTTTTTAAAAAGATGGACAAATAGAATCCAGGTATTCTAGTATATTTTTTATTGGACCAGTCCATTAGGGAGAGCCTATTTCAGTCGGAAAGGAATGATTAGATACTCTGTTTCACCCTTGTCCAAGTAAGTGGTACCCATGAATCTTTTATTAACTTTTAGCAAAGAGATGAAACAAATCATAGTTCTGATGGAGTTCTACGATAGGAGTAAAGAGTCTTTTGTAGTTATTAATGTGCATTGATATTACTGTTATTATTTACATTCATCCCATTTTCTATAATGCTTTTAACTCCTATTCTTTTCTTAAAACCCTCACCTTCTGGCTTAGAATCAATACTATGTATTGGTTCTAAGGCAGAAGAGTGGTAAGGGATAGGCAATGAGGGTTAAGTGACACAGTTAGGAAGTGTCTAGGGTCAGGTTTAAACCCAGGACCTCCTATCTCTAGGCCAAGCTCTCAATCCACTGAGCCACATAGCTACCTTCCTTCTATTTATTCTTTAAGTCCCATGTTGTCAGGAGTTGTGTATTGTCTAAACTTTGTCTCTTCATAAGTTAACAAACACCAGATTCCACACACTTAAATATTATGATGAATTTATGATCATACTCACAATTTTGACTTTTGGAGACTGTCACATTTCTAGATTTGCTACCAAATGGCATTGCCTGAAAAACATACTGATGGTAACTAAGAGTTGAGGGTTGTTTTTTTGTTTCATGGAGAAGATTGGGGTCATTTAAAGTACTGTCCAATTTTCTGAATACAATCGAACATACTCTTATCTTTCTCTTTAATTCTGGATGGTTTACATACAGTAGTGCTTAATAATGTTTGTGAATGTTTTATTACTTCTCTTCACCACTCCCACTCCATTAAAGTTTATAACAATAGATACATTTATTAAGTGTCTCCTGTGTATGGAACACTGTCATGTGCTGGAAGAGACATAAAGTTTATCTAGATACTCAACAAACTTTTTAAGTGCCCCCTGTGTTCCAGGCACTATTGAGGCCAGGGACATACACACAGAAAATCAGATAATGCCCTCTTGTAAGATCATATTCAAATGGAAAAGAAGAATACCTAAGCATATAAAGACTATATGCATAGAAAATAAGTACAAATAAGGACAGTGAGATGGCTCAATGGATAGAGAGTCAGAACTGGAGACAGGAGGTCCTGGGTTCAAATCTCATCTCAGACTCTTCCTAGCTGTATGACCCTGAGCAAGTCACTTAATCCCCATTGCCTAGCCCTTACTGCTCTTCCACCTTGGAAGTGATTCTTAGTAGTGATTCTAAGACACAAGTTTGAGGGCTTAAAAAAAAAAGAAAGAAATACAAATAATGCAAAGTAGTTGTATACAACATAGTTTGGGGCAGGGTGTTATCAGTTTGGAGGGGGGAAGAATTAATTGCATGTAGTAGAAGTACTTGAGGTAACTCTTGGTGGAAAAGAGGTATCCTTCTGAAAAAAGAGTTCATTCTGAGCCTAGGGAACAGTGGGTACAAAAGTTTAGAGATGGGAGATAGAGAGTTGAAGGTAAAGAACAGAGAGAAAGTCAATTAGACTGGGTCATATTTAGGGAGAGGAGATATAAAGTAAAACAAAATTGTAACATTAGATTAGAGTAAAGTTGTGAAGGGCTTTAAAAGCTAAACAGAAGAGTAGCCCTAGGGAGCCATTGGAATTTCTAGAGAAGGGAGTGACATGGTCAGATCTGTGCTTTGGGATGTGAGGGGTGGACTAGAGTAGGAAGAGGCTTGAGACAGAGACCAATTAGAAGGACGTTGAAATAATCTATGTGAACAGAGAGAGGTGTGGTGGATGCAGGTAGGAATGTGCTGGAACCAACTGAAACTGGCTTGGAAGAGCCAATTGTTGAATTTTCATTGTGAATCTTTATTCCTCAGAAATTGGTGAATGCTACAAATTGGATTTGCTTTCTTTATTTTTTGAGGTGGGATACTATTTAGATTTAAGAAATAGATAGAGAAAATATTAGCAATATACATTAAAATTAAAAGCATGTCATATTATTAGGAAATCTTGTTGTTAAATATTTATGCCAGCATGCCCCTGGCTACAAGAGATGCATGTGTGGGAGAAGTGGAAATATTTAGCAACGGAAGGGATATTTGGGGTGAGGATTCAAGGATAAGTAAGGCCTATATTCCAAACCTAAAAGACTGAAGAATGGCAGTGCTTTTGACAGGAAGAGTGAAGTTTGGTGGGAAAGACAGAGAAGAGTTGAAGACATGTTCAGTTTGAGATATTTCGGAGGCCTGCCATTTAAAATGTCAAATAGTGATGCAAGACTTTTGTTCAAGTTTTACCTTTGGCATATACTTGCTTGGTGCCCTTTGGTAAACCTCAGTGCTCCAGACCATTCTCTGAGACTCAGACTAGCATTCATAGAGAGAGCATTCTTCACTGGGAGTTCCCAACACCAATTAAATTACAGATCCATGCAAGAAATGGGGAATTGGAGTGGAATTGCTTGTCAGCTGTGGGAGGGAGGGAGGGAAGAGGAAGGGAGACAATAAGAATCGTGAAACCATGGAAAAATTAAAAAAAGAAAAGAAAAGAAAAATTTTAAAAAGAAATAGGAAGTTGGGATCAGCTTGGTGGCTCATTGGATTGAGATCCAGACCTAGAAATGGGAGGTCCTGTGTTCAAATCTGGCCTCACACACTGGGTGAATCATTCAACCCCCATTGTCTACCCCTTACCACTCCTCTGCCTTGGAACCAATACATAGTATTGATTCTAAAATGGAAGGTAAGGGTTTAAAAAAAAGAAACATTTAGTGCTCCACTCTGACTACAGTATTCATGATGGGGAGGTAGATAAGTGTAGAAATTCAGTGATGCCAGATTGTGGAGAACTTTGAAATCTCAGCAGAAGAGTCTGACCTTTTCTCAGTGGGTATTGGGGGTTATAGTTGCTGGATCTCTCTGGACAGAAGGGTGGCATAACCAGACATTCATATCTAATGGAGAGAAATCTGGTACAAATATGAAGAATGGATTTGAAGAGAGAAGAATGGAGATGGGAAGACCATTTAGGAGTCCTCCTAACTAAATGTCTATAGTCCAGACAGTAAGGGAGGCCTGTCCTAGCATTAAGGATAGAAAGGATGGAATGAATGAGCGAGAGAAAATTAATTTAGCATAACATCACAATATATATGCAGGGCCAGTGTGCCCGGCTAGCTCATGCTCCTGAAATCTTATTTATTGCCTTCTTCTTCTACTAAAGTAGATGGCATGGTACGGGTATGACCTTAAATAAGCCACCTAATCTTGAGGGCAGAGATCAATTTTTGCCTTTCTTTGAATCCTCATGACTTAGCACAGTACCCAGCATCAAGTAGATATTATATTATTTAATTAACAATCAATTAATTAACAATTAGTTAGATATTATATTATTTAATTAACAATTGTTGACTTAATTTGAGGTCTCAGTTTCCTTAACTATGAGGATACTAGATCAAATGCTTTCTACATTTCCTTCCAGATCTAATGTCTACGTCACATGTGTGTAGACTATCTTGTATGGGTAATTCAGAAGGAAGACATTGTATATTTCCAATAGGTCAGGGAATCTTTATTTCAGTACAGAGTAACTTTCATGGTTCCATACATCTCTAATCAATCCTTTTTCAATGGTTAATTACTCCAGTCTAGCTTCCTTGCTTCCAGGACTGAACTATTCACACTATCTTGATGGTTTGTGGTATCTTTTGCATTTTCTTTCTTTTTCCCCACATTTTTCTTCTCAGAGAAACAATATAGATAACATCAATATTGTAAAAATGAACAATTTTGAAGACTCATACAAACTGATGACAAATAAAATGAGCTGAATCAGGAGAACAATTTGTACAATAACAACATTTTAAAGACAAAGAACTTTACAAGCTGTAAGATCTATGATCAATGAAATGGTCATTTATGTTTCCAGAAAACCAGTGATGAAACGTGCTATCCACTTCCTACCAGAGAGGGGATGAATTTAGAGTGGCAAATGAGATTTTTGTCTCTTTTTACAACACCTGTCTGCCATATATAGTAAGTATTTTTGAATACAACTGTATTTTTGAATACAACCAGTGAGAGAATTTATTTTTCTTGACTATGTAGGTTTGTTGTAAGAAATTTGTTTTTCTATGAGGGGGAAAAGTAAATTTCTTTTAATTAAAAAGAACACTAAAAAATAGAGCTTAAGGAGTTACAGATATGGAATATTGTATGCACTTTCTTTTTTTAAACTCTTACCTTCAGTTTTAGAATCAGTACCGTGTATTGGTTTCTAAGGCAGATGACCAGTGAAGGTTTGGCAATGGGTATTAAGTGACTTGCCTAAGGCTACCAAACTAGAATGTGTCTGAGGCCAGATTTGAACCCAGGACCTCCCATCTCTGGTCCTGGCTCTCAATTTACTGAGTCACCTAGCTGCCCCTTGGTATTCACTTTCAGATGAGATCTCTATTTTGCTAGTTTTGCTCACCTGTCTTACCTAGTTGCAGGAGAACTCTCATGGGGCAGAGTAATCTGGATATGTTTATAATGTAAAAACAAAATCCACCAATACAATTTTTTAAAAAGAAGTTAAGAAAGATAAATAATGATCCATTGCCCAGGAAGCATCCACCCATTCTTCAATTCATTAATAAATCAACAAGCATTTATTTAGAAAGCACTTACTATATATGGCAGACAGGTGTTGTAAAAAGAGACAAAAATGAAACAATCCGGCCATAAGGAGTTGTTGTGGGAGGTATATATGTATGCCTGTATGTGTAATATGCACACATATGAATATACATATATACAAAATAAATATACAAGATCATTTTGTGGGGACATATGGAGGAAATAGCATTTGGTGGATCAGCAGTGCTTCATTTAGCAAAAGGTCCTTGATCTTGGCTTTGGAGATTTTACGAGGGTATGCAAAGGGAATGAAAAGAGCAGCCTTCCAAACAAAGGGACAGAGACTAGGAATGTAATGTTGTATATAAAGAAAAAGAGAGGAGGAGGAGGCATGTACATAGCGCACGTGCACATAGTATATAATGTTTGGCAATGGATATGTCAAACTTAAGATGGAGCCAGGTTGCAAAGGCCTTAAAATGACAGAGGAGTTTACATTTGGTCCTAGAGGTTATAGAGGGAGCCATAATGAGTAGGTGCTGAAAGGGTCAGACCTATATTTTAGAAAATTCAATTTAATGGAGATCTCCATATTTTTTGCATTTTTTTTTTGCCATTGCAACAAATTTCTATTAATATTTTTATATGTATAAGACCTTCTCCTCTTTCTTTGACCTCTTTGGAGGTATATAGGTCTAGCAATGGTATATCTGGGTCAAATGGCATATATGGTTGAATAATTTTTAATATATAATTTCAAGTTGCATCCCAGAATGGGTGAATCCATTCTCAGTTCTTCCACCAATGCATTAGTGTGCTCTTTCTGTGGTGGCTAAATAACCTGGAAACCAGAAGACAGCCATTGGTTGGGAATGGCTGACCAAATTATGATATATGAATATAACTGAATACCACTACTCTGCCGTAAGAAATGGGAAGAAATTATTTTTATTTTATTTGTTTATTCATTCATTCATTTATTTTTAAGCATTAATTTATTTAAAATTTTGATTTCTAATTCCATCCCACACCTCCCACATCTGTTGTGATAGGAAACAATATATTAATTGTCCATGAGAAGTCATGTGAAACACATTTCCATATTAGTCATGTTGGGAAAAAAACAACAACAATTAAGAGCAAGAAACATAAAGAAAGTTAAAAAGGTATGCTTCAGTCTACACTTGGATCCCTCTCTGGAGCTTGATATCATGAAAAAGATTATTTCAAAGGGATATGGGAAGATTTGTATTGTATTACTACAAAGAGTAAAGTGACCAGGACAAGAAAAAAGTATACTTCAGCATCAGTATTATAAACATAAACATTTTGAAGACTTGTATAAATTGATGATGAATGAAATGAGCAAAACCTAAAGAACAATTTATATAAAAGCAACACTGTAAAAACACCTTTGAATGCTATAAGAACTCTGATCCACCCTAATGACCATCCATAATTCCAGAGGACTGCTGCTAACTACCTCTTTAGAGAGAAGGGCAGGGTACAGAATGAGAGGGAGTTATGGCCAATGAAAGAATTTGTTTTGCTTCACTATACCGATTTGTTACAAGAGTTTTCATTTTCTTTTTCAAATGCTGTGGGGAGAAGGAAAGAGAAAAAATAAATTGTGAATTTAAAAAAATCATTTAAGGTTAAATTGAATTTTAAAATCATTTTTGGCAGGTGTTTAGTGGATGGATGGAAAGGGATTAGACTTGAGAGAAGAAGACCAGTTAGAAATATATTGTCATTGTCCTATGGAGGAGTAATGAGGAAGATGCAAAGATATGATACAATTTTTATCCTTAAGGATCCTATGTCCTTAGGAATATAAAATGAATACACATATGCATCATACTGTGGCATAAGTCACTCCAAAGATATGGAAAATTAATTGCCCAGAAAACATTCATTCCTTTCTCAACCCATGAATCGATTAATGATCATTTATGAAGAGACTCTTATGTATAAGCCAAGGGAAGCTAGGTAGTGCAGTAGACAGAGCATGAGGCCTAGAGTCAGGAAGACTCGTCTTCCTAAGTTCAAATCTGGCCTCAGACACTTACTTGCTGTGTGACTCTGGGCAAGCTATTTAAATCCACTTGCCTTAGTTCCCTATCTATAAAATGAACTGGAGAACATAATGGCAAATTACTTCAGTATTTTTGCCAAGAAAGTCCCAGATGGGATCACCAAGAATTGGATACAAGAAGGAAACTATAAGTAAATTAAGTGAACACAGAATAGTATACATTTCAGAGCTTTGGGACAGGAAATATTTTAAAACCAAGCAAGAGCTAGAAAAAAATCACAAAATGTAAAATAAATAATTTTGATGACATCAAATTAAAAAGGTTTTGTACAAAAAAACCAATGCAACCAAAATTAGAAGGGAAGCAACAAATTGGGAAATAATCTTCATAACAAAAACCTCTGACAAAGGTCTAATTACTCAGATTTATAAAGAGCAAGATCAATTGTACAAAAAAATCAAGCCATTCTCCAATTGAAAAATGGACAAAGGACATGAATAGGCAATTTTCAGTTAAAGAAATCAAAACTATTAATAAGTACATGAAAAAGTGTTCTAAATCTCTTATAATCAGAGAGATGCAAATAAAAACAACTCTGAGGTATCACCTCACACCTAGCAGATTGGCTAACATAACAGCAATGGAAAATAATGAATGCTGGAGGGGATGTGACAAAATAGGGACATTAATGCATTGCTGGTAGAGTTGTGCATTGATCCAACCATTTTGGAGGGCAATTTGGTACTATGCCCAAAGAGCACTAAAAGACTGTTTGACCTTTGATCCAGCCATAGCACTACTGGGTTTGTACCCCAAAGAGATCATAAGGAAAAATACATGTACAAGAATATTCAAAACTGTGCTGTTTGTGGTGACAAAAAATTGGAAAATGAGGGGATGCCCTTCAATTGGGGGATGACTGAACAAACTGTGGTATATGTTGGTGATGGAATACTATTGTG
This sequence comes from Monodelphis domestica, assembly GCF_027887165.1. Taxonomy (NCBI): domain Eukaryota; kingdom Metazoa; phylum Chordata; class Mammalia; order Didelphimorphia; family Didelphidae; genus Monodelphis; species Monodelphis domestica. Next base: position 24,016,825 of record NC_077230.1, read on the forward strand.
CTCAAAGGAATAATAAAGTGGAGGAATTCCATGTGAACTGGAACAATCTCCAGGAATTGATGCAGAGTGAAAGGAGGAGAACCAGGAGAACATTATACACGGAGACTGATACACTGTGGTACAATCGAATGTAATGGACTTCTCCATTAGTGGCAATGCAGTGATCCAGGACAACTTGGAGGGATCTACGAGAAAGAACAGTATCCACATTCAGAGGAAAAACTGTGGGAGCAGAAATACGGAAGAAAAACAACTGCTTGATTATATAGGTTGAGGGAATATGATTGGGGATGAAGATTCTAAATGAACATCCTAATGCAAATACCAACAATATGGAAAAAAATCAAGGACACATGTAAAACCCAGTGGAATTGCACATTGGTTATGGGAAGGGTGGGGAGAGGGAAGGGAGGGAAAGAATATGATTCTTGTAACCAAGGAATAATGTTCTAAATTGACTAAATAGATAACTTACAATGAAAAAAAAAATTGGATATAACTAAAAAATGACTGAACAACAATGTGTGTAAGTCACCATATGAGGACCTATGGAAACAAAGACAAAAATGAAATTAATTCCAGCCCCGAAGCACGGGTCTGACCCTTCAATTCCCTACTCAATCAACTATAGTAGCTCCCTATAACTTATAGGATCAAAATTAATTAGTCAATACCCTGAGGTCCCAAGCTTTGATGTTCCCTTGGTTTTGGGGATGGGGCAAATTGTTAGGATCCCATCAAGGTGAAGGAAGCGGATGGCCCCTCCAGCTGATAAAAAAAAAATAATTGAGACTATACCACACAAGGAGTCAATTTATGGATCTGTTTTCCTTCTTTCCCTTACCCTCCCTAAAACAAAGAAAGTTTTTCTGCCTTTCCCCACTTTTCCCAGACCGCTCCCCCCTTTGCTACCTGCTTTCTTAAACTTGTTTTGTTCTTCAAGGCTGATTTTGGTTATGGAATCATAGAATATTAGAGCTGGAAGAAGCCTTCGAGGTTGCTTAGTTCATCCTTTCCAAATAAACCCCCTAGGTAAGGAGAGAGGGTTGGGGTTAGGTCAGGCCTCCAAGCTTCCAAACTCAAACACAGATAGGCAGAGAAAAGGAAGAGATCTGGCCTTGACCCATCAGAGTTTTGGAGTACACTTTGGTTCTTGTTCTTTTGGCCAAGCCACAGCCCATCTCTTCTTTATAATTAGTTGATCAGAATTCAATTACATGGTGTCTTCATATCCTCCAAATGGGGAGTGGGGAGATAGGAGAGCCATCATCCATCTCAACACTATTCCTTATAACACCAAATTCTTGGAGGTTGGATCTTGTAGTGCACTCTCCCTTCCCAAACCTCTAGGAAGGTGCTATAAGAGTAATAGTTCTCAGGCAGGCTTCCATTCTCTAGATAGGGAGAATATATTAATGTGCAGATTATCTACAGTAATAGCTTGTATTCATATAGCATATTATAGCCTGCAAAGTGCTTTCTTCATAACTGCCTTGTGATATAGGCCATTGAAATGTAATGATTTCCATTTTACAGATGAAGAAAGTGAGGCTGAGAGAAGCTAAATTACCCACAGCAACTCTCAAGTACTTGAATGGATTTATGACCTTGATTTGAATATTCCCTCCAATGATGTCTATGCTTGCCCATACAAGTAGACTATTGTTCCCATTCTTTTATAAAGGTTATTGTAGAGTGTCCACCAAATATATAAAGGGTATAAGGGGTGTTTGTGGAGGACTAGAACCTCTGGCATGAGGTCTTGGTGAACCCCTTTCAAGGCTGCACATCCACTTTTGGTGTCTATCTATTACCCAACTGTCACCTATGGCTCCAAGAAACTGTAGCATACACAGTGACCACACAGTAAAACCATCCCAGCTAATGGGTTAAACCAGGTTGAGGGTTGTTGAAGACCTCAAATCTAGCAGGGTTTGAGCGTGTGAAGGCTTCCTGTGGTGGAATGGGTGGATGAGAACAATTTGTTCCAATGTCCATGAAGGCAATTGAAACAGGTACTATGGAGTGCTTAGAACTTGGTTAGTTGGAGAAGCCAATCATCTACGGCATCCTAGACCATCACCAGTTGTCTTGTCTTTTGTCTTGTCACTTGACTTGGATAACTGGAAGAGAGAGATCAATAACTCTGTGCAACTCTGCCTCATTTAAATCCGATTCACCCACAAGTCAAGACATCATCCCATGATGACATCATCCCATGATGTTGTTCACCCTTTTCAAAATGAAGGATGAACAATCAACTATAGTGGTAAGTGGTGACCTTCTTTGATTTCTTCTGACATTGTGAGGATATCAGTGGGATACTTGAGCTATCTCCCTTCACCATTCCCTTCATCACATGACACATGACATGGATTCATCTTCTCTTCCTTTCATATATTTCCTTGAAAACATTTTTTACTGTTGTTCTTGTTGGAAGTTTTTCATCAGTTGATTACATACTTGCATTCACCATAAACCTGTCCTGGCCACCACTCACTGCCCCAGTGATTTTCAGTTCTTCAGAGACTATGCTGTTCTATGTTTCACAGCCATGATACAACTCTAGTATGACGTTGATATTAAAAAGATGGGTCTTTGTTTGAGGGAGAAACTTGAGAGCTTATCAAAGGAGCTTTGTAATTTCCTGTAAGCAATACAATTCTCTCTAAATCCTCTTGTTTAATTCCTGGAAACCCTAATAAATGACATTGCTGAGCCTCTAACCTTTGTCCTCCTCGTTCCTCTTCTTTGGCTCTTTCCAATATCCCATGCTACTTGAAGTATTTATAGGCATATAAAAGAGAAACAGGGTTCTGATTTGACCATGATAGAATATCAAATCAGCTTTCTATGTAGATCTGAGTGAGCTCTCCTTTCTTCACTCATTCTCCTAAAGCCGCCAAAGAATATTCTCAACATTTTCATCACCTTAATTCCTCCCTCTCTTTGAACTTATTGTCTAACTCCCAAGTTATTTAGTCTCTCCTGAGGAAGAAAGGGAGACATCTCCTGTTTACCCACAAACAATTAACTGCTAGAATCATTTAGCATATACACAGAAGGCATCAGCGTCATTAGAGAAAATGCATCACACATTCAGGCACATGTAACTGTAGCAATTCAGCACCCAGCAGGCTGATGGAACAGGACTCCATGGATGATTGGTTGGCCCAGGGTAGCAGCAAAGTCAACATATGAACTTCCTTTCCACAGAGAATCAAATTTCGAGGGATATTATTACACTTTGATGACCCTGAAGATATCAGATAAAATATGGGTTAAATGTTCAATCAAACCAAGTTTATTCTCCAATGTAATGGCCTAGAAGAGATGTGCAGGACTTTCTCTATGTTTCTTTTGCTTGTAGAATATAGGTGTCATAGTTCTAAGTATCTGGTAAAATCTAAACTCCTTGAGGCCAGGTATTGTTCCTTTTCATCCCGATATTCCCAGTCTCTTTCACAGTGCCTTAAAAATAGAAGGTGTTTAATAAATACTTGTCAATTTGAATTTCATTGCAGTTGCTTTACCAAGAATATACTTCATTATTATTTACTGAAGGGAGAACCATCTCTCCTCCTTGGAGGACTATAATTCCCATCATCCAGACACCAAACAACCAAGGTGAATATGCTACACTCATAATGTATAAGGACTTATCTAGGGATCAAAATGGTGGATGACAGTGTGTTAAAATCATCTGGTCCTACTCTAACTACTGAATGGGTTGAAGGGTGATGGCTGGGAAAGAAAGAACCATTTACACGACACCTACTATGTGCCAAGAACTTTAACAATATTTCATCTGATCCTCACAACAACTCTGGGAGGAGAGTGCTATTTTATAGTTGAAGAAACTGAGGCACACAGATTAAATGACTTGCTCAGGGTCACGCAGCTAAGAAATGTCTGAGGCCAGATTTTAATTCAGGTCTTCCTAACTCTAGACTCAGTGTTTTAATATAGAATATCTTCCAACTACCCCAATCATTCAAGAACCCTAGTATCAATGACAAATTTTTCTGTTTGACATTTTAAGCCCTTCAAATATGACGGAGTAAGGAGTGACAGGAAACCATTTGAACCACAATTTATTTTTATTCTAGTGCTTTCTGCAGGAGGCTAATGATGAACATTGCTGGTGAAACTGTGATCAACAGACTCTTTCCTCATATATGTGGGCATTATGGGTATATCCTTTTTCAGTAGGAAACAGCTCTAGTCTGTTAGTTGCCATTGTGGTTTTTATGATTATTGAGTTTCCAATGGGCCAGAGTTAGACTGAAAAGAATAAGAGTGGGAGAAGCCTCTGAGGTGACTGGAGTAGGAAGGGTTGTGAAGGGAAAAGGAAGGGAAAAGCGATTTTGAAACCTAAGGTGAGTGAGCTTGCTCCCCATTGTACCTCAGCCTTATAATGCCCATTTCCCTTCTTACCAGCAAGCTCTTGACCTGACTGGCTAGTGCCATCTGCTGGGTTTTCATTGCTACCACTCCTCCAACCTTTCTGGGGTTCCCTAAACTCTAAATCCCAGCAGGAGTGGTAGGGGAGACTCCAGGGGTTTCCTTCAGCTTCCTTCCTTTCCTGTTCCCCATGATAGCATTATCAACATCTTAGTGATCTTAAGGGGTTTGACTAGTGAGCTCTTTAAGGAACCATGCCATTCAGGATGGGGTTATAGTGAGAAGTGGGGAAGGGGTAGTGAAGAGATTAAAATAACAGAGGAAAAATGAACTGTCTTAGAGGCTGCAAAAAGTCCTTTAGTTAAACCTAATCATCTGAACAATAAGTCTATTTCTTCTTAACTTCTTCCTGTATCAAATTTCTGCCTCTTTTTGTCTTTGATATTAACTTAGAGTACTAGATAATGTTCTGGACTTGGAGTCAGGAAGACCCCAGTTCAAATCCTGTCTTGGTCCCTTACTATTTATAGAATACTGAGTAAGTTAATTTCTCTCAGTTTCAGTTTCTTAATTTGTAAAATAGGATACTAGCACTTAGTTCATTTTATATGGAAATTGCTTTGCGAATTTGAAAGCCCAATACAAATGTTGTTGTTATTGTTATTAGATTGGTAGACCTATAGATAGGTCTGGAATGCAGAGGCCTCCTATAGGAGTTCTTTGCCTGGGTGTAATGGATGCCCAAGGGATGTGTTGATAAATTTCAGAAGATCTGTGAAATTGTTTAAAAAAAAAATGTTTCATCCACTGCGTTTCCTTTAAAATCTAATGTATTTTGTGCACTTAAAAATGTAATTTTGAGAAGGGGCTGCAAAGACTTCATCAGACTGCTAAAAGTGTTCATGACATTCACACAAAAAAAAGAAGATGATCTAAAATCTGTTTTGAAAGGCTTTTGATTTCATTGGGGGTTTAGGCTCCTATCTCAAGATATCTTATCCTGAGTGATAATCTGTAGCCTGAGAAACTATCTCTTACCTCTTCAAACTTCCTGCAAGGAAGAACTCTCTTTCTCTGGGATCCAAAGCTATCTCCTTCTGTTCCTTCCCAGCCTCCTACCCTCAGACTCCTTAGGTTTCAGCTTCTATCACTTCCTTCTTCCTGTGGGAGACATCACTGTGGAGACCTTATGACAGCTGTTCTTCTTCTCTTCTCTATCCCCATTTTTCTCTCTTGAAATAGGTTCTATTAGCCATGTTATTTTTGGATTGGTCGTGTCCCTGACATTAAAACTGTTTTGTTTTCTTCTAGAGAGGCCTTTCTACTCCAGTTCCAGAGCTAGGGGAGAAAATGTCATGTTCTAGAAGGGCAGGAGAAAAAAGGTTCAATTGCTTTTCACAGGCTGTATTTATGCACAGCATGAAGAGTCCCTTGTCCAAATTCTAAGCCTAAAGAGAACTGGGATGCCACATAGCTTTGGGCACATTCTTTTTTTTTTTTTTTGGGCACATTCTTAATCAGTATTTCCTGTAGATGAGACTAGACCTTCTATAGGAGGGGACACAAGTTAATCAATGTTCTAGAAGATGTAGGATCTGGAATATTGGATTTGGGTGGTAACTACACAAAAGCATGCAAGTTGAAATTCTGGGGAGCACTGAGGATATGGTCTAATAATAATAACAGTAATGAAAATGATAATAATAACTAATATTTATATAGCACTTAACTATGTGCCAGACACTGTGCTAAGCATTTTACAATTATTATCTCATTTGGTATGAAGGAAAATTTTTTGCTAAGTCTACCAGAAACACTTTGCAACATATCCTAGATTGTTTTTTAAGGCTCATTGAGGACTTATTGCTTGCTTTAGAAAAAGAAAATTATTTCTGTCTCTGCTTTTGAATGAATCATAGAGTTACTGATAGATACGCTACAGGAGAAGGAGCACTAGATTTCTCATCAGAAGAGATGAGTTCTAATTCTAGGACATGATATTTGGCCTAGCTGTCTCTTCCATTATTAGGCCTATTCCCAAAAGGGATTAAGGAAAAAAGAAAAGGAGCTACATGTCCCCAAATATTTGTGGACAGCTCTTTCTGTGGTGGCAAAAAGCTGGAAACTAAGAAGATGCCCATCAGCTGAAGTTGCATTATAGGCACATGATGGAACACTATTGTGCTGCAAGACTTGGAGAAAGAAAGATATCAAAAAGATATGGGAAGACTTAAATGAAATGATGCAGAGGGAAGTGAACAGAATCAGAATGACATACTATAACATCAATATTATTAAAATGAACATGTTTGAAAACTTTTATAAACTGGTATAAGAACAATTTATATAATTATAACACTGTAAAATAAAACCAACATTTAAAGAAATAATCATTCATGATTTAAGAAGATCAGATAAGTGATGGATTTAGAATGTGGAATGAGACATCTACATTCTGTATATATGCATTGGGGAAATACAGTTTGCTTGGCTATGCTTACATGTTGCAAGGAATTTGTCTATTTATTTTTCTTGTTTCCCCTCCACCCCCCAATGGAATGGAAGGTTGTGTGAGAGAGAAAATAGATTTCTCTTCTTTTTTTAATCAAGAGGTAGGAAGGGGGCATGATTCATAAGTAAAATGTTGTATTTACTTTCTGATGTCACTGTATTATTATTTTTACTTAATTTTACCTTGTTAGAAGAAATCTCACAAAATTAGAATGATTTGTAAATATATGCAAGGTAAAAACAAAACATATCAATAGAACAGAAAGTGATAAAAAATAAATCTTGATTCTGCTCTATCTAGGAGACATGGGCAACTCGATATCTCTGAATTTTAGGTTCCCCCTTTGTAGAATGAGGGGGTTGGAATAAATAACTTCTAAATCATTTCCATTTCTAAATCGATGATCCCATGAATCCCATGGCTCTGACAATCAATCTGCCATTTTGAACTAATGCTCCCAGGTGGCCTGTCTGCCCCTAGCTCCCAAATTTGGACAGAGATGAACTAGGAGTTAGTCCCTAAGGCCTATAGAAACTGAACATTTTTCTTTTCTTTAGTTGGAGATCCAGCAACATGCCAAACCAAGTTTTGCCATTAGTCTCTAAATGGATTTTCATGAAACCAATATAATTTACCTGTATGAAAGACAACTTGTGGAGTATTAGGTACAGGACTTACCTTGGAGTCAAGAAGACTGGGTTCAACATTTGGTTTCTGACACATACTAGATGTATGACTATCCTCTCAGTGTCTGAGACAACTTTTAGGACTATAAATTATAGAGAATCAGCCCATCCTTATTAGTGGGAGAGTTTTCACAGTGTCAAAAATTTCTATACAGATGAAATCATAGTTTTACACATACACATATATATATATAAATGCATATCACAGAATAATAATCAAACATTCTTCACTCCTTCAACTAATTTCACTACAAAAGATGAGACTAGAAGTAATTAAAGGCAAAAGGAAATTTTTGAATTAACAGAAGGAAAAAGTTTGAATTAATGAAGTATAGAAGCTGAAGGGATCAGCTTGCAGATGGGGGCTTAGAATGTTTGAATTTCCACTGCCTTACCTCTTGTAATTATTTTCTACTTATCCTGTATGTATCTTGTTTTGAGTCTCATTTGAATACTATCTTTCCCATTAGATTATGAGCTCCTTGAGGCCAGGGATGGCCTTTGGCCTCTTCTTGTGTCCCTAGTGCTTAGAACAGTGCCTGGCACATAATAATCATTTAATAAATATTTATTGTTTATCGATTAGTTGATCAAGTAAAGAATAATTTCTGGGTATGGGAAAGAGTGTAACCAGATCTGGATATCAGAGGGTTCCTGTAAGAGTAGTCTGGGTTCACATTGGGATTTCTGTCAGTACCAGACAAAAGGAACCTGTTTTATTAAGGACCAGACAATGGAGAAAGAAAATCTAATAAGTCTAGGGGCGTGAAACATTATTGAATGAAGAGAAATCAAATGTATTTGTTAATTTGGAAGAGTCAAACTCACTAAATAAACTGTTGAACTATAATTTGATTACCTGTATTAATTTCTTTCACAAAAATTCTACTCCAAGTCCTTTGACTTGGTGCAGAATAGACCCTAGCAAGTTGGAAAGAAAGGTTTTAAATGTAGACCTAAGGATGGACTGGTGTCTGAGTACCAACCCTGGAAAGTACAAGGAAGCTTATCATTGAAAGCTGGCTGCAATTTTTAATTATAGCCAATATCTGTCAGTAAAGACATGTAATAATAAGAAACTGCTGCTGGGACTACGGGGTCTGGGATACCAAGCCCATTCCTTGTTTTCTACCCAGGACTATAGTTTAGACCAGGGTCATTCCTGGGGAACTTGACCTTTAACAGGAGGCAAAGCTAGGTTCCCCTTTCTCAAGTTCTTCAACTCATTTTATTCCCACCTCAGTGCCCTGAGAACAAATTTACTATATATACTTGACTATGACTATGTAAGTAATAGCAATAGCAATAAAACCTAGATAAACACACAGAAAAGTATAAAAGGGAATATGGAAATAAACTCATTCAAATAGTAAAAAGTGAAATTTACAGTTTCATTGATAAGCATTTGTTGCTCCTTTTGCCATTTGTTTCTCACTTTTCACCAGGGAACAAGGGCCACACCATGAAACAGGCTTAGAGTTGCCTTCCCTGATTCCTTTCCTCTATAGGGGATTGTTGGGACTTGCTTCTTGAATCTTAGAGGAGCCCACTCTCTAAAAAGATGAAGGGCTAGCCTCCCTTTTCTCACATTCTTCAGCTCATTAATTCTCCATGTAGCTATCTTGGGAAAATTTATTGATATCTTAGGTTATGGCTCACATCTAGATTTTCTCCAAAATGGGAGTAGAATGGAACTCAATGTATAAGTCAGTGATAGGACAGGTATTTTATTCCTATATTTATAAAACACTGAACATAAAATACAGCACACATTAAGAGAACAACTAAAAGTAAAATTCAGTAATTAAATTTATATCTACTGTTATAATCTACTGGTATCAAACAAAACCAATGCAACCAAAATTAGAAGGGAAGCAACAAATTGGGAAACAATCTTCATAACAAAAACCTCTGATAAAGGTCTAATTACTCAAATTTATAAAGAGCAAAATCAATTGTACAAAAAAATCAAGCCATTCTCCAACTGATAAATGGGCAAGGGACATGAATAGGTGATTTTCAGTTAAAGAAATCAAAACTATTAATAAGCACATGAAAAAGTGTTCTAAATCTTTTATAATCAGAGAAATGCAAATCAGAACAACTCTGAGGTATTACCTCACACCTAGAAGATTGACTAACATGACAGCTAAGGAAAGTAATGAATGCTAGAGGGGATGTGGCAAACTTGGGACATTAATGCATCGCTGGTGGAGTTGTTAATCCAACCATTCTGGAGGACAATTTGGAACTATGCCCAAAGGGCACTAAAAGACTGCCTACCCTTTAATCCAGCCATAGCACTGCTGGGTTTGTACCCCAAAGAGATAATGAAGAAACAGACATGTACAAAAATATTCATAGCTGCGTTCTTTGTGGTGGCATAAAATTGGAAAATGAAGAGATGCCCTTCAATTGGTGAATGGCTGAACAAACTGTGGTATATGTTGGTGATGGAATACTATTGTACTCAAAGGAATAATAAAGTGGAGGAATTTCATGTGAACTGGAACAACCTCCAGGAATTGATGCAGAGTGAAAGGAGCAGAACCAGGAGAACATTATACACGGAGACTGATACACTGTGGTACAATCGAATGTAATGGACTTCTCCATTAGTGGCAATGCAGTGATCCAGGACAACTTGGAGGGATCTAAAAGAAAAAAACATTATCCACATTCAGAGAAAAACTGTGGGAGGAGAAACACAGAAGAAAAAACAACTGCTTCATTACATGGGTTGAGGGGATATTGTTGGGGAGGTAGACTCTAAATGAGCATCCTAATGCAAACACCAACAACATGGAAATAGGTTTTGATCAAGGACATATGTAATACCCAATGAAATTGCGTGTCAGCTGCGGGAAAGGTGGGGAGAGGTGAGGGAGGGAAATAATATAATTTTTGTAACCAAGGAATAATTTTCTAAATTGACTAAATAAATTAACTTTAAAAAAATCTACTGGTACCTAATAAAGTATTATATAAATATGAGAGTGGTATATAAATGTCATCTGTTATAATTATCAATCTTTGGCTATTATGAATAGTGTTGTTATTTTGCATATAAATGTAGTCTCCTCTCCCTAATAATATCCTTAATAAACAGTTTTAGGGCTCTCATTATATACTTCTGTATTACTTTCTAAAAAATATTATTCTAGTTCATAACTTCATCAGCAGTGAAATTGAATACCTACTTTTCCACAGTCACACCAACATTGAGTTTTTATAAATTTTGACTCTCTTTTTCCCACTTAATGAGTATTAAAATAATATCTTAGAGGTCTTTTTAGTTTCAATTCTCTGGTTACTGGAAAATTGGAAAACTCTTTTGATAATTTGTTGGTTTTTTTTTCCTCAAAAACTGCCTGCCTATATCTTTTACTTATCTTCTAGGGAATGGATCTATGGTTCCTCTAGGTTTTAGGTATACTAGAAAAGGTTATTCTATTTTTTTTCCTAATCTGTTTTTTCCCCTTTTTATTCTCAATGCATTTTTGTTGTTGTTGCTCAAGAGCAATTTCCTTTTTATATCAAAATTCATACATTTTTTGGGAGGGAAGATTCTATTTGTTGAATAGCTAAGAACTTGTCAGTTTTTAAAATTTTACAAAATATAAAGTATTAAAATATAACTTTCCACTAACTTCTAATTTTAAGTCATTTAAAATATTTAAACCAGTGATTCTTTTGGAATTTACTGTAGTATATTCTGCAAAATATGGATTGAATCTTATTTTTATTTTTGCCATACTGCTACACAATTATCTTAATAGTTTCACTAAATGATGAATTATTTTCTTAGTGTTTTGTGATCTTGAATTTATTGAATATTATTATATACTTTTCTTTTGAATCCAGAGTTTCTAATCTATTGTTTCTCCATTTTTTAACTGTGTAGGTTTTTTTGTTACCATTTAAAATATATTATAACATAATATAATACAAATTATTTATTATCAATGTGTAATGAATTATAATAAATAGGTTTATCAAAAAGAAACAAAATTTCACATTAGCCATGATCAAAAATCAGTCTCATTCTTTTTTTTTTTCTGACCCTCTCTTTCATCCCTCCCCATTTCCTTAAAGAAGGCAGGTGGTATGATATAGGTTGTATATATATTTCTCTGTTCCTCATGTTGTGAAACACAATGCATATTGCTTATACTAGAGAAAAATCCATGGAGGAAATAAAGTGAAATCTCTGCATTTGGACTCCATCTGCTCCTCCCATGGCATGAATTGCTTAGAGTTGTCCTAGATCCTATCCTTGTTCATAATAGTTAAATCATTCACTTATAATCATCATACATTATTATTGTTGCTGCATACAATGTTCTCCTGGTTCTGCTCACTTTACTTTGCATCACTTCATATCTCTTTCCAGTTTTTTTAGATCATCTTGTTCATCATTTCTTATAATAGTATTCCATTACAATCATATGCCACAACTTGTTAAACCACATAGTTTTGACAACTACTTTAGAGTATAATTTGAGATCTGGCAACAAAAGCCTTCTTTTATTTCTTAATTTCCCTTTGTATCCTTTACTGTTTCTTTATCAATACAAATGTTATTATTTTTGTCTAATTCTCTAAGGTATTCCATTAATATTATGATAGTGTTGCATTAATTCCATAGATTAATCTGGATAGTATCATTACCTTTATCACATTGTACTGTCAGCCACTTGACTGCTAATGATTTTTTAATCCTCTTATGGTGATTACCTTGGAATAGATATTAATCAAAATAGTTCTGCTGTCTTTTTGTTATCATTCCACGAAATTCATGCTGAGTGAGAGACTAGTTATTCGTGGTTATAAAGGTAGCAAAAAGAACCTCTGGGCTCACTCTCCTAAAATACATTCTTTCTAGCAGGCCAGATGCCCAAAGGAAGACTACTGCTTCCTTTGGAGCCCTAGGGGTAACCTGAAGGATTAGGGGATATTCTCTACAATATAGTTTACAAGCTTCTATCCAGTATATTTCCCTCAATATCAAGTGAGCATCTCTTCAATATTATCTAACCATTGATTACTGCTCAAATACAACTTTTTTGTTTTCCTTTCCTTTTAAATTTTAACCTTTTATTTTCACTTCCATATTCTCTCCCTCCTTCCACCACTTCTCCCCCATCATTGAGAAAGCATAAAATATGATACTCCTCATTATGCATATGAAGTCAGGCAAAACATATTTCCACAATAGCCATAGGCAGGGGTTGGCGGGATCAGGGCGAGAAGGGAAAGCAAGAAAAACAAAGAGAAAAAAACAGTATGTTTAATTCAGCATTCAGAGTTCATAAGCTTTCTCTCTGGAAGTAGGTAACGTTTTTTCATCATGAGTCCTTTGTCATTGGTGTGAATCACTGTATTAATCAAAGCAGCTAAGACTTTCCCAGTGCATAATCATTGCAACATTGTTGTTTTTGTGTACAATGTTCTCCTAGTTCCACTCACTTCACTTTGCATCAGTTCATATACATCTTTCCAGGTTTTTCTGAAACTATCCTCTTTATCATTTCTTATAATACTGAGTACACTATTATTTCATCACAATCATATTCCATGGCCTGTTTGACCATTCCCCAATTGATAGTCATCTTCTCAGTTTCCAATTCTTTACTACCACGAAAAGTGTTATTATAAATATTTTTGTAAATGAGTCCTTATCTCTTTGGATAAGGATAAGACCTACTGGCAGTATTACTGAGTCAAAGGGTATCATAGTTGAATAACCTTTTGGACATAGTTGGCATGGGACCTCATGCTCAATACCTATATCTATATTATTCATTTTTGTAATAGAGTAATCTTTTAAAAACCCAAACCCAAATCTTATACCCATATAAAAAAGATAATACATATGTTATCGTCTGCATTTCTGCTCCCACATTTCTTTCTCTCCATGTGGATAGCATTCTTTCTTATAAGTCCCTCAGGATTGTCCTGCATCATTGCATTTCTATTAGTAGCAAAGTGATTACATTGATTGTCCCACAATGTTTCAGTTTCTGTGTACAATGTTCTCCTGGTTCTGCTCATTTCCCTCTACATCAGTTTGTATAGGTCTTTCCAGCTCATATGGAAATCACAGTAGTTTATCATTCCTTATAGAATAATAGTATTCCATCACCATCATATACCACAATTTGTTCAGCCATTTATTCAGTCAAGGGACACCCCCTCTTTTTCCAGTTTTTTGCCACCACAAAGAGTGTGGCTATAAATATTTTTTGTACAAACATTTTTCATTATTATCTCTTTGGGGTACAAATCAAGTAGTGGTTTTGTTGGATCAAAGGGTATGCTTTCTTTTAAAGCCCTTAGGGCATAATTCCAAATTGCCTTCCAGAATGATTGGATCACCCAATTATACTTTAGAATGGCTGTGCCAATTCACAATTCCACCAAAGTACATTAGTGTGCCTATTTTTCCACATTCCATAGCCAACATTTGTTATTTCTTCTTTCTGTCATGTTAGTCAATCTGATGGGTATCAGGTTGCTTTAGAGTTGTTTTAATTTTTATTTCTCTAATTTATTAGTCACTTAGAGCATTTTTACATGACTATTGATAGCTTTGATGTCTTCTCAAAATGACCGATTCATGTCCTTTATCAATTGGGGAATGGCTCTTGTTTTAATTAATGTAGCTGTTTCCTTTATATTTGAAAAATGAGACCTCTACCAGAGAAACTTGTAATTCACCACCCCTCCTCCCCACCTTCAGTTTCTTGCTTTCCTCCTAATCTTGGCTCCATTGGTTTTGATTGGGCAAAAATCTTTAATTTTATGTAATCAAAAATTATCTATTTTATCCCCTATGATGTTCTCTATCTCTTGTTTGGTTCTAAACTCTTCCCCTATTCATGGATCTGACATTTTTTTCTATGCTCCCATAATTTGCTTTATCACAAGCCCAGTTTGTATATAAGTCATGTGTGTGTCAAGGAAATTTATTCCTCCCCCTCCTGAGTAGCTTTACCTGTCTATCAAACACTCCTGATGTGCCACAGTTCTGCCAGGGTTGGGGTGGAAGACCAACAAGAAGATGATGAGAGAACCACAAGGAGAAGAGACAGTGCAGGAGGTGAGGGAGAATGAGGAAGAGACTGGCAGGCTAGGCTCCACATGGTCAGCTCACTTAGGAATGATTGTCTACCCTTCCTAATAAACTTTATATAAAATATATATCTCTGGGTAGAAATAAATAATATTATTTTTAATTATTACATGTGCCTATTTTGAGCTTAACTTGGCATATAATGTGAGATGCTGGTCTATGCCTATACTGCTCTCTGCCATACTGTTTTTCAATTTTCCCAGAAATTTTTGTCATATAATGAGTTCTTGCCCCACAAGTTGTTATCTTTACATTTATCAAGCCCTAGATTATTATGATCATTTACTTCTGTATATTGACCACTTAATTTATTTCACTGAACAACCACTTTATTTCTTAACCACTACTGTTTTATTTTGATGATCACAGTTTTGTAGTATAGATCTTGTGCTGCTAGGCCACCTTCCTTTCGGGTTTTTTTTCTCATCGATCCTCTTATTCTTGACTTTTTGTTCCTCCAGATGAATTTTTGTTCCTCTGAATCTTATCTAAAATCCCTACGCTTGGCAAGAAGTTTTTCCCAGTACCCTTTGACACTAGTGTCTTTCCTCTGAGATTAACCCACTTAATTCTAACTATGTCCTGTTTGTACATATAGCCCTGAAGCACTAATTCCCTTTCAGAATGGAATACTTCTTGAAGTTAAAGCATGCTATAAATAGCACTATTATTTTTTTCTTCAAAACTGTATGGTAACTACATTATTTATTCCTTCCCATATGGTTTCCATTATCACAGGTGAATCCCCAAAGCAAGTGGCATTAAGAAAAGGCCCCTATTAACTACCCATTTGCAGCTGCCCAAGCTGAGCCTTGCCCTAGCTGAGATGCTCAGGGGTGGCTGGTTAAAGGACTTTCAAGCAGTGACTTAGTCAGTGCCAGGAGAGATTGTGGGGGAGACTAGAGACATTTCTTTTAAGGGAAAGGAAGCACTTTTTAGGACTCTTTTAGTTTTTTAGTTATAAAAAGGGAAATAGAGTTGGATTCAAGAGCAAGGGAGTACACTGGGAAATCTGTATCTAATGCTGAAGCATCCATGAGGCTGAAGAAGCAGCCTGGATACTGAATGGTTTTTGTTCTAACCTGAAATGCCTGACCCTCCGGCCCCAAGGAAGAGTCCTCCCTTAGATGTGTCGAGGAGGCACAAACTCACTTTGGGTGAGAGATTAGACACCATAGAACCTCTGATGGGTGTCTCATGTCCTGGCCATGAGAGAACAGTGTCTGGCCTGGGGCTTGCCTTCAGCTGCCTTGTTCAGCACAGGCAAACCTACCATTCCCAGTTTGGGATCATAAAGACCTGACTGCCAAATAAAAAGGCTTCATGTGATCCCCTGTCCCTTTAGACTGTGAGTTCCTTGAGGGCAGGGTCTCTGCTTTTGCCTTTGTTTGCATCCTCAGGATTTTAGCATATTGATTGGAACATCGTATGTGTTGACTGACTGACTGACTGACTCAACTCACTCAAACTCAGGAAAATGGAGCGATTTCATCTTCTGGTGCCTTTTGTGTGTATACTCATTTCTAGCCAATTAAAAGATGTTAACAGGAAACAGAGAATACTTTCTTGGGCTCTGAGGAGGGAAACGAAAGAACTGAACCTCCATCATGAATTTCTGGAAACAGGTCTATCACTATGGGCTAATATCAGGCAGTATAGACTGTACATGTTCTTTGCCATTTTCCCATTATATAAAATTGCCTTTGGTTTTCATACCTTAAAATGGCCACTTTTCTTGGTGATTTTATATATCAAAAGCTATTTTAGGGTTCTAGAACAGTTTGTTTTTTTAATGACCAACTTTTATGTTAGAAAGGTATGTTCAGTTTTGCCAGGCAGCTGATTTAAAGATGCGGCTTAATTCCTTTCATTTTCAATGTATCTTATTCTATCTAGTTCTTCCTGCCATTCTTTGCCTTGGATTTAAAAAAATCCTGTGCCATTTGAATAGATATTCTTTGATATGTGGTGTTTTTCTTCTTTGCTAATTCTCAAATCATCTCTTACCCATAATTTTGACATTTGGATGAGTCCACTAGGGTTCATCCCTCTTGCCATTCTGTGAATGCTGTTGATCTCATTTATGTCTCTTGATTCGAATTTTATTTTTGTTTAAAAATTTTCCCAATTTCTTGTAAAAACAATTTTAGCACTTATTTTCTTAAAATGTGAATTCCAAATTCTCTCCTTCCCTTCTTCCTCCCCCATCCCCTTATTGAGGAGGCAAGTCATTTGATATAGGTTATACCTGTACAGTCACGTAAAACATTTTCATATTAGTTATGTTGGGAAAGAAAACCCAGATCAAAAGAAAAAAAAAAGATGTGGGGAAAAAAGCTTTAAAAAGCGTGCATCAATCTGGACTCCGACTCTATCAGTTCTTTCTCGGGAGGGAGAGAGGTTTTTTCATCCCAAGTCCTTCTAAATGGTCTTGGATCATTGTATTGCTGAGAATAGCTAAGATATTCACACTTGATCATCTTTACAATTTCGCTGTTACTGTCTACACCATTCTCCTAGTTCTGTTCTCTTCACTTTGCAGGAATTCATGTAAATATTTCAAGGTTTTTCTAAAAGCATCCTGCTCTTCACTTCTTGTAGCACAACAGCATTTCATCACAATCATATGCCACAACTTGTTCAGCCACTCTGTGGTTGATAGGCACCTTGATTTTAATTTTTTAAAAATCAGAGAGCATTTATTAAGCATCTACTGATGCACCCGGTACTGTTCCAGATACTGGCGATAAAATACACAAAATTAAGTAGGGCCTACCTTCAAGGGGCTTATTTTATCCTGGAAATGATATGCATGAGTATATGTAAATACTAAGTAATTGATCATGGAAAGGCATTAAGAAAGGCCTCATAAAAGAAATGATACTTGAAAAAGCTGAGCTGTGTAAAAAACAAATGGTTTGGGGAAAGGAAAGGAGAATATTCCAGACACAGACAACCTATACAAAGGCATAGAGATGGCAGATGCAATGTTGCATGTGATCAACAGCAAGTTCTTCACACACCAGTGAAGCCATTTTGATTAGAGTGGGTGTATGGATGGAGTTGGGTAATTATGTCTAATGAAGAAGGAAACAAGCAATTACCAAATGCCTACTATGTGCCAGAGTTCTAAGTGCTTTATAAGTATTGTATCCTCTGATACTCACAATAACTATTATTGGGGGCAGCTGGGTAGCTCAGTGGATTGAGAGCTAGCCCTAGGGATGGGAGGTCCTAGGTTCAAATCTGGCCTCAGACACTTCCCAGCTGTGTGACCCTGGGCAAGTCACTTGACCCCCATTGCCTACCCTTACCACTCTTCTGCCTTGGAGCCAATACACAGTATTGACTCCAAGATGGAAGGTAAGGGTTTAAAAAAACCAAACAAACAATAACTATCATTATCCCCATTTTACAGAAGCTGAAGAAAACTGAGGTTAAGTGACTTGCCCAGGGTCATACAGGTAGTATGTATCTGAGGATGGATTTGAATTAGCCACCAGCTGGAAAGGTTGTCTAGAGCTAGACTATAAAAGCTTTAACTTCCAGAGGGGGGTTATATTATATCCTAGGTGCGAGAGGGAGACACTGGATCTTTGAGCAGGGAAAACTTTTCCTTTAGGAATTGGGTAGGGGTATGGAGGACAATGTAATAGAAAGAACATAGGGCTTAAGGCAAAGAGACCAGTTCAGTCTGAGAGATTGTTGTACTAGTCAAGGGGGGAACAATGTGGGTCTGAGCTAGGGTGGTGTCTGTGGGGGTGGACAGAAGAGATTCAATGTCACAGAAGCTGTGGAGGTAGAATTGCTGAGAGCTGGCAGTTAATGAGATAGAGGTTACAGGAGGGTAAGGAACAAAGGATGACTCTGAGGTTGTGAACCTGGGTGACTGTAAGGATGCCAGTGCTGTCAGCCCGACTTAAGGAAAGATAATGATTCCTGCTCTGAACATGCGGGATTTGAGATGTCTATGGGGGAGCCGGTTGAAAATGTCTAATGGGCAATTGGGAATATAGGACCAGAGCAAGGAGAGAGAGCATGCCTGGACACAGACAGCTGTTGTTTGCCCTTCCTTTTTGCAGAAGACCAGTGACAAGATAGACTGATGTCTTGACTTCCTTCTGAATTGGATTTAAGTGAGCCAGAGTTGCACAGAGTCTTCACTCTTCCAAAGTCACTGAAGTCCAGTGGCAAAGTTAAGATGGCTGACAATGGCCTGGGAGGCGATGGATGACCTTGGCTTCTTCTATGTCTGGCCAAGCTCTGAGCACTTCATGGCGTCTGTTTCAGCCACCTTCACAGAGGTTGGAACAAATTATTCTCATCTGCTGGGGGAAGTTTTCCCAGGCTTGAGGTAGGCGTTCCCCTAACTCACCCCTTCTGCTAAAACCACTTTCTAGGAGTGTGGCCGCTGCACATGCTACAGCTTCTTACTGCCACAGGTAAAAGCTAAGGGAAAGATGGGCCCCGGAGATGGATGAGCAGTCTTGAAAAGGCTCAGTCCTCCCTGAACACCCCCCGCCCCCCCCCCCCCACACACACACCTCACCTGGATATACGGATCAGCACACAGCTAACCATCAAGCCTGCTGGAGATGCTGAGATCACCAAGAGAAGGAGTGAGAACAAGAGAAGGCCTGGATAGATAGGCTAGAACTTGGGGCTCCACCACATCTAGGGAGCAACCAGTAATCAGTAAAAGTACTTTTGAAGTGTTTATGTGCCAAGCAAACGTGCCAAGTGTTGGAAAATACAAAGAAAGGCAAAGGACAGATCCTACATTAAGAAGTTCACATTCTACTTGAAGGGGATAAGATGGCGATAACTAGATACATGGGAAATGCATGCTGTTTGGATAAGGAGTGATTTTAGAGGAGAAGGCAATGGCAAATGGTGAAATAGAGGAAGGTTTCTGCAGAAAATGGACTTTGAGCTGGATTTTGAAGAAAGCCAAGGAAACGAAGAGGCAGAGACAGTATTCCAGACATGGGGGGCCAGCCAGAGTAAAGCATGGAGTCAGGAGGTAGCTGGAGGTGTATGTGGAACAAGTAGGCAAAGTATAATAGAATGTATAAAGGGAGCAAAGTGGGAAAAGACTAAAAAGGTTGGGAAGGACCAGGTTGTGAAGAACTTTAGATGACCAATGGAGGACTTCATATTTGCTACGGGTGGTAATAGGGAGCCAGTGGAGATTTTTGAATTGGGGGTAGTGATGGCGAATTAATCAGATTCAAGTTTTATGGATTTGGGGAGAAATTTGAGGCAGAGTGGCCAGCTGGAAAGCTATTAAAAAGGGAAGCTGGGTGGGACAGTAGATATAGAGAGCACCAGGTTTGGAGTCAGGGGATCCTGACTCCAATTAGCATCAATACTTTTTTTTTTAACCCTTACCTTCTGTCTTGTGATCAATACTATGTATTGGTTCCAAGGCAGAAGAGCAGAAAGGGCTATGCAATGGGGGTTAAGTGACCTTCCCACAGTCACACGACTAGGAAGCTTTTGAGGCCAAGTTTAATCCCAGGACCTCCCATCTCTAGGTTTGGTTCTCAAATCCACCCAGCTGCTCCCACTTAGTAGCTCCAAGACTAAAGATAAAAGGTTAAAAAAAAAAGATTATAATAGTCCAGGCTAGAAGTGATGAAGATTCATAACAATGTGAATAGTGTGGCGATTTATGTGAAAGATATTGTGAAAATAACAATTGATGGCTAGATAGAGCCTGCAACCTAGTCAGAAAGATCTGAGTTTAAATCCAGCCTTAGTCATTTATTGACTGTGTGACCCTGGACAAGTCACTTAACACCTATTTGACTCAGTTCCTCATCTGTTAAATGGGAACACACTGAAGAAGAAATGGCAAACCATTCCAGTATCTTTACTAAGAAAGACAAAAGTCTGTGGGATTGGGAGTAGAAATAGAGAGCCATGCCTGGGAATAGGAGGTTTGGGGTTCAAATCTGGTCTCAGACACTTCCTAGCTATGTGACCCTGGGCAAGTCATTTAACCCCCATTGTCTAGCCCTTACTAGCTCTTCTGCCTTGGAACCAATGCACAATATTGATTCTAAGATGGAAGATTAGGGTTTTTAAAAAATAGTCTGTGGAGTCACATGGAGTCAGACATGACCGAACAATAACAAAAACAGGTTATGATGACAAGCTTTGACAATGGATTGGATACATGGGAAGAATTAGAGTAAGGAGTGTAGAAGAAGACATGGAGATTAAGAGCTTTCCTTTTAGTTAAGTAACATCAAAAGAGTCAAAATATTCCCCTTGATTAAAAAATAGTTCATGTGCGGTTTGTTTCCTTCTTGACATTTATTGACTTTTTAACAACCAGCTTAAGGGGTTGGGGACAGTCTTTTTGTTTGACATATTAGAACTCTGTTTCAAGGGGTTGAGTGAGTGTTACTGGAAATTTCTATGGTTTTTCTGGCGTTTGGGGAAAAGAAACTTGTCTAGAATTATCAGCCACAAGGTAAACACTGCAAAAGCCAGAGCCACCAGGGATCAAAGTTGCCACAAGACGGGAGTATGGACAGCAGCTTATTTTTCTTTGGGAGGGGATGTGTGTGTGTGTGTGTGTGTGTGTGTGTGTGTGTGTGTGTGTGTGTGTGTGTGTGTGAATTTTTCATCATGGCCACTGGCTCTTAGCCATTGCCTTTTTGTCTGAAATTCAAGGAGTTCTTGCCATTAGGGAACGAGATGCATGTTCAAAACTCGAAGTCAGACACGATAAATGTAGTGGGTAAGATCACATCAAGCTTGCAGCCTCTACGTACTTCAGAAGAGCAGCATGGCCTGATTTTCTGTGGTCATGTGAGAAGCTGTAGTTTCCTGCCTTACACTTATGACAGGAACTTCCCAAAGTGTACACTCTGCCCACAGCAGTGAGGACTGCCCCCTCTTCTATGGAAACTATGAAATGCTACTCTTAAATGCTAGTCTTTTTTTTGACAGTGCATGATGAAGATCAGTTTTAATCAGATGCCAGCATCTGTGAGTGAGTGAGAAAAAGGAAACTGATGAGTTTCCAAGCAAAATGCTTCATTTAACAGGAGTGAATAAATAAGGGACAGCTAGGTGGATAGTGTCAGGCCTTGTGTCTGGAGAACCTGGGTTCAAATTTGACCATAGACACTTCCTAGTTGTGTGACCCTAGATAAGTCACTTAACTCCATTTGCTTATACTAAGACAGAAGGTAAGGGGAGAAAAAAAAAGAAAGAGGAGGAGGAGGAGTGAACAAAATTTTTATCTATGGTAAACAGCAAGGATGCTTCCATATGGTCCCGAGGCAGGGCAGAGAGAGGGAAAGAAGGATTTCTGACCTTACTTACTACAGGAGCAAAATTACTGGTATTTCAGTTAGCAATATCCTGGAATTTTGAAAAAAATTTACTCTATGTTGTTCAGTCATTTCAGTCTCATCTGACTCTTGGCGACCTCATTTGGGACTTTCTTGGCGAAGATACTGGAGTGGGTTGCCATTTCCTTCTCCAGATCATTTGACAGATGAGTGAGGCCAACGGGGTTAAGTGGCATGCCCACTTAACCATCTGAGGTCATATTTGAACTCAGGTCTTCCTGAATCCAGGCCTAGAACTCCAGCTGCCCTTCCATAGCTCTCTTTTAGTTTCTGAATAGTAGAAGGAACAAAGGAAGAGAGATATCTAGAGAGGAATTCTAGAGTAGACCTCTGTACATATCCTCCTCCTGATATACCTTGCTCCTTACTTAAGCCAGCTATTTTATCCATTCAAGAAACATCTATTGGGGGCAGCTAGGTGGTTCAGTGGATTTAGAGCCAGGCCCAGAGATGAAAGGTCCTGGATTAAAATTTGACCTCAGATACGTGTGACCCTAGGCAAGTCACTTAACCCCCATTGCCTAACCCTTACCACTCTTTTGCCTTGGAACCAATAAATGGTATTGATTCTAAGATGGAAAAGGCAAGGTGTTTTTTTTTTTAAGCATCTATTAAATGTTGGCTATATGTAGGGCTTTATGCTAGGCTACTTAAATATAGGGGTGATTGGGCGGTACAGTGGACAGAATGACAGACCTGGAGTCAAGAAGACTCATCTCCCTGAGTTCAAATTCAGTCTCAAATACTTACCAGTTGTGTGACTTTGGGCAAGTCACTTAACCTTGGTTGCCTCAGTTTCCTCATCTATAAAATGATCTGGAGAAAGAGATGACAAACTGCTTCAGTATCTTTGCCAAAAAAATTCCAAATGGAGTCACTAAGAGTTGTACATAATTGAAACAACTCAACAACAGCAACACTGAGTTTTGAATATAATAGGAATGGCAAACAAAATGGTAGCGTTCTTGATCTGCTCAGGCTACAGAATGCACCATGGAGTACTAAGCTTGGGCCTTGACCACTTTCAGTGAAACATCTGGCTTAACACTGAAAAGTAGTGGTCCTTTGGTTCAAGGAAACAAAGCCGGAGCAGTCCCTTGGTCCTTTTCTTGTCCATGACCCCTCTTAGAGAGCTAGTTAAATAATGCTAGTTAAAAAGGTGAGATGGTTTCTGGCTTCCTTTCTTCATTTGACTCCCCCATGTGTCAAGCAGCTCCTTTTCTCTAGACTTCTTCTCAGAGGAGGGGGATGTGTGTGAAGAGAAGCATCCTTTTCTCTACCCCAAAGCATGGCTCCAGTAGAGACATGAATAAATGAAAAAAATTATTATTATTTTTTAATCAAGTGCTTACTATAGTCTAAGCCCCGAGGATTCCAATAGGAAAGCAAAGGCAGTTCCTTGTTTTCTAAGAACTTATCTATAACAAAGAGACAAAACATACCTAAGGGTGGCTAAGAAGAGGGTGTTTTAGTCTGGAGAGTCACAGAGGAAGGGCACAAGGGAGTAAACTGGCACATTCCACGGAGGATCTATAGAATTACTATTTTGATCAAGATTCTTGTGCTGGAACTAGATGAGAAGGAAGGGAGAAAGTGGTACCTGCCTGTGTCCTGAAGGTTGTGAAGGAGGTATTGAGAGAAGAAAGTGTGAAATGAAATGATTGGGGCTTTCTTGAAGGAATGCCCCAGAAAAGTTAACCACCAGCCAAGGGAGGTTGGATCCTCCACACAATACCCTCCACACAGGGTATTGGATCCCTAGAACATGGTTCTCCCATAGACCCTGGACCTGGTTGTTTGGTGGCCAGAAGCCATTCTGCTTCTGCAGAGCTTGTTTCTCTTTTGGGAAAAGAAAGAGTCTTCTTCCTGTATAGCTGAGGAGGAAGAAAGTTCAACAAAAGGGGCCAGTTCTGCCTTCCCCATAGACTCTTGGTTTATCTCACATTCTATACAAAACACAGTCTTAAGTTTAGGAAATAAAGCTGTTGTTATTTGGTTATATTTCAGTTTTTAGCAACTCTTCTTGCCCCCTTTTGGGGTTTTCTTGTTAGAGATACTAGAATAGTTTGCCATTTCCTTCTACAACTTCTTTTACAGATGAGGGACTCAGGCTAAGTGACTTGGTCAGGGTCACACAACTTTTAAGTGTCTGAGGTCAAATTTGAACTCAGGTCTTCCTGTCTCTAGGCCTAGTTCTCCACACATTGTGCCACATAGCTACCAATGAAACAAGGACTCAGCAAGATGTTGTCCTGCTCTCAAGAATAGGATGGTCTGATTGGCCAGTCTATGTAGGGGGGACCTAGTGTATAGCAGAGAAAGGTTGCTAAGCTCAGAGAGAAACTGGAGAGAGAAAACTTCAAGCACATGGAAGCCAAAGTAAAGGTTTGGCCTAGACAAGCTAAGTCTGGGTCTTTTATATATATAAAGAGAGAACTGAGCCAAATTGATAAGAATACAAAGCATTCTGCAATTGATGAGTGATCAAATGTATAAACAGGCAGTTTTGAGATGAAGGAAACAAAATTCTATAGTCATATGAGGAAATGCTCCAAATCACTGCTGACTGGAGAAATGCAAATGAAAACAACTCTGAGGTACCAAGGCACCACCTCACACCTATCAGAGAGGCAAAAGTGACCAAAAGAAAAATGATCATTGCTGGAGGGGATATGGGAAAGTTGGGACCCCAATGCACGGTTGGTAGAACTGAGAACTGATGCAACTATTTTTGAGAACAATATGGAACCACACCCAAAGGGTCATAAAACTTATGCATACCCTCTGAAGGAGCAATCACTGCTGGCCAGTATTCCAAAGAGATCAAAGATAAGGGGAAAGGACCTCCTTGTACAAAAATATTCATAGCTGCTCTTTTTGTGGTGCAAGGTACTATTTTAGGCATGGAGACACAAAGATAAAAATGAAAACCCACCCTTTTCCTCTGCCTCTTCATGCTTTTCTGTTTATTTTTTAAACCCTTCACTTTGGTCTTCTATTCAATACTAAGTATGACTTCCAAGACAGAAGAATGGTAAAGACTGGGCAATGGGGGTTAATTGACTTGACCAAGGTCACATAACTAGAAAATGTCTGAGATCACACTTGAACCCAGGACCTCCTATCTTTAGGCCTGGCTCTCTATCCACTGAGCCATCTAGCTGCTCTCTTTCATTTTATTTCAACTGCTATTGAGATTGGAAACTTCTCTCATTCCTATGTCTTTCTGAAATGAAGGTTTATCTTCCTTCTCTAGAATTTGTCAAAATACATATGTAATGGTAAAATAAATATTGTCTAAACATAGAGGAGCTGGCACCCTGTACCACTCCCTGTCCTGAACCGATCATTTCAGTTTGCCCAGTTCAGTTCTGGCAAAACCTGACCTTGAATTAAAGGGTGTGATAGATTCACTATTTATCTGCCATAGCTTCTCTGCCCTCCTTGCTCTGGGGACAGAAAAGGTTCCAAGTAACATGTAGTCAGGATTTCTTCCTTTCTTCCTTTCTTTCTTCCTTCCTTCCTTCCTTCCTTCCTTCCTTCCTTCCTTCCTTCCTTCCTTTCTTTCTTTCTTTCTTTCTTTCTTTCTTTCTTTCTTTCTTTCTTTCTTTCTTTCTTTCTTTCTTTCTTTCTTTCTTTCTTTCTTTCTTTCTTTCTTTCTTTCTTTCTTCCTTTCTTCCTTTCTTCCTTTCTTCCTTTCTTCCTTTCTTTCTTCCTTTCTTCCTTCCTTCCTTCCTTCCTTCCTTCCTTCCTTCCTTCCTTCCTTCCTTCCTTCCTTCCTTCCTTCCTTCCTTCCTTCCTTCCTTCCTTCCTTCCTTTCTTTGGAACAACTCTAAGACAGAAGAGCAAGTGCTAGACAAACAGGGTTAAGCAACTTCCATGGAGTCACATAGATATTTGAGACCAGATTTGAACCCAGCTCCTCCCATCTCTAGGCCTGACACTCTTATCTATTGTGCCACCTGGCTGCCCCTGGATTGCGTTTCAAGATAGAAAGGAGGTGGGGTACATCTGGAGGAGCTAAGTGCCCTTGAACATTGTTTTGTATCCTTGCTGATTTAGGCAAAGGAAGCCTCTTACTTTGTTAAATGTTCAGTGAATTATGAATGACTCACTTTAGCCCAACATCGAATCTGTACTGAGTGTTGGTTTTAGAGTCCTGCCTACAACAGGAGCTTTGGCTACTTTCTTCTCACATTTATTCCCTTACTGACAAAGCCCTACTCTTGTGTCCCTGGAGCAATTCTCTTTACAATAAGAGCTCTGTCTTATGTCTGGGTCTTCCCAAAGGGATAAGTAAAAAAGGTACCCAATAAATAATATAAATCAATTATGGGACAGGTAACTTATTCTTATTCACAAAAAGGAAATGCTAAGTGTAAGAATTGGTGTGCATTAACAGAGTGATTAGAACAGCATTCAGTAACAACTTTTAACTGGTTACAATCAGTTGAGAGACTAGTATTTTAAGTCTCATTTTAATGAGAAATGACATGCTGCTAATTAGGCATTTCACATTTCACCTTGCACTGGCCACTGTCTATTAAACAGTCAAGTCTGGTCTTCTGGAAGCCTCTCTCTCTCTAATGCATATTGTTCCCTTGATGACAGCCAATGGTGTATGGATAAATATTTAACAACTGGCTTAAAAAAAAAAAGTCCATAGACACGCTTTTAAGTTTGATCTGCATTGTCAATATTCCCTCCATTACTTTCTGAAGTTTAGACAATCAACAGAACAATAAACCAAGCTCTGATTTATGTTGAGGATTTCCAAGATTTCCAATGCTCCCACTGAAACTGGTTCCAACACACTCCTCCTGATCCCAGCTCATGCCTACCAGTGCTGCAACTGCAATTACCTATGTGGGCAGCTGCTACCACTGATTGCTCTTTCAGTCAATTTGTTTGCCAGTCAACTAATATTTATTAAGCATCTACTGTTTGCCAGGAATTGTGCAAAGGTCTCCTATTGGAGAAAAGAAATACAAAGGAGGCAAGAACTGCTTAGGGACCCAGTTGTTGCCCCCAGCAGCAGCTGCCATTTGGTTTTGGATCACTATGAGCCTGATAGACAGAAAAAGAGCCCTATGCTTCTTTACTCGTCTCATATCTTAGTATCTGTAGAGCCAAAGCTGAGAGAGCATCAGCTGGAAACCTTTTAACATAGGTCTACTTAGGAATAGCTAGGTGGTTCCATAGATAGAGAGTCAGGCCTAGAGACATGGAGATCCTGGGTTCAAATGTGACCCCAGATACTTTCTAGATGTGTGACCCTGGGCAAGTTACTTAACACACATTGCCTAGCCCTTACTGCTCTTTTGCCTTGGAACTGATATTTAATATCAATTTTAAGGCAGAAGGTAAGAACTTACAAAAAGGGGGGGGGGCTTATAGCGCAGCAGCCAATGAGAGGTTTCTTTGACATTTACAGTGCAAAATCCTTAGCTATGAATCAGACAAGGGCCCCCAGAGCTATAATATAGTCTATTGGAAGCAAGAAGAGAAAATCCAAATATACTCTAAAAAAAGACCACTTTGCAAACATTTTGTTTCTATTTTTGAAAACTGTACTAATATGTTTTGGTTTTACATAACAATTATGGGACCCCCCCTTCATTAGAAGTCTCTTGTAACAAAGTAAGTCAAGTAAAACTAACCATTTGAAAGCAAAGGCAACATTCCACATCTGTAGCACTACCTCCACCTCTCAATTAAAAACATTGTTGATTTTTTAAATTAAAAAAAAATCTATTTTCTCTGCCTCCTACTTACCACTGCTTTTGAAAAAAGACAAAACAAATTCCCTCATTCTCTCTCTCTCTCTCTCTCTCTCTCTCTCTCTCTCTCTCTCTCTATATATATATATATATATATATATATATATATGTGTGTGTGTGTGTGTGTGTGATTGCATTTGGATGTCCCCCAAAGTCTTAGGGCTGTTTTAAGTTCCAGTCCTAAATTTGGCTCATTTCTCTCTGCAGAGAAGTGGATAGTATGTTTCATAATCTATCCTCTGAATAATCATTGTGTCAGTCATAGTCTTAGAGCCTTCAAAGTTGTTTGTCTTTTCAATGCTGTCTTTATTTGTATAAATCATCTTCCTAGTTTGTATTTTATTCTTCATTGGTTTATAAGTCTCTCAAATTCTTCATGTTTATAGTATCAATGTTAAAATGTAAATTATTAGTCTGATTCTGCTTACTTCATTCTGCATCAGTTCCATGTCTCTGAAATCCATTTCCTGATTTCTTACCACAAAATAATATTCAGAACATTCATATACTATAACTTATTCAGTTATTCCTTAATTGAACAACTGTTTGTTCCCATTTTTTTTTTACCACCACAAAAAAAGAGCTACTATATGTATTTTTGTACCTATTGGATCTTTTCCTATTTCCTTGATCTTTGAGGGAGAGCAGAAAAGGGCTAGCAGTGGCATAGCTGGTTCAAAAAACACTTCGTGTTTAGTAACTTTTGTGTCTAATTTCTAACTGCTTTCCAGAATGGTGGCATCTATTTATAGGTCCCCTAACATTGCATCAATGTACTTTTTCCTTGCAGTCCTTCAAACATTTATCATTTTCCTTTTTTTTTTTTTTGCCAATATGATGGGTGGGAGGTAGAATCTCAGAATTGCTTTAATTTGCATTTCTCTAATTAGTGGTGATTTGGAGCTTTATCCATATGGTTATAGATAGCCTGGAGCCTTCTTTTTTAGGGCAGGGAGCCTAGGTATTAGAACCAGTAGGTCTTCGTTTGCCCATTAATTCTCATCTTTCAACCCAATTAACACAGGCAAAGGAAAGGGACTCTGAGTTACTTGCCCAGCTTTGCTCTCGTGTCCCCTCCCTCCTTCCGTCCCTCCCTCTCTCCCTTCTTCCCCCTTTCCTCCCACTCTAGTTTTCTTTGAACGTTTGCCTGCCCACTTTTCAAAGCAGCGCTAAGCTTAAGCCACGGGGAGAAGGTCTCCCTGCAGTTCCCGAGTGACCCCTGGCTTTCTTTCTCGAGAGACTGAGGCCATGGTTTCCACCTGGTTCAAGCTCCCGGTTCCCTTTTCTTTCTCTCCCTCCCTCCCTCCCTCCCTGCCTCCCCTCTGTTCCATCTCTCTTCCTCTCCCCTCCCCCTTCCCTTTCGGGTTTCTCCCTTCCTTTCTGTGTGCGTGTCTGTGTCTCGCAGTCTCTCTCTCATCGGCACATTTGAATGAATCTCGGAGAGCCAGTGAGCACGCATCATTTTCCTTTGAATTCCGTTTCCTCTAGCTAAGTAGTTTTGCTGAAATGTGCAATCCCACCCAGGCATCTGCCTCTGCTCCTTCCCCTTTCTCCTCGCCCTTTTTGCTCATAACAATGGCAATTAAGGCTACTTTCAGGCTGTGAGGCCACTCTCCTCCCGTTCTATTTTTACCTCCATCCCTTCAGTCCCCCTCTCGGGCGGCTGCTGGCTCCAGGGTTTTAGCTGTCTCAGACATGTTGCAAACATACACCCTACCTACATAGCCCTGCACACACAGAAGAGCAGGCCGAAAAACTGCTGCCCTGGATCTTTGCCTGCCCTTGGGGACAGTCTATTTTTGCCTGGTAGAAGAGAACCAGCCCAGCTTCCTCTAATTCTTTGAAACGATCCTTCTTAGAGGCGGCCTCGGGTTTTCCTGATGCAAACGCAGCTGTGTTCTTTCATCTCACCTCAGAAGGAACAAAAATCAGAGGCCAGAGACCCCTCCCAGCAAGTCAGACAAGCCGGCTTAACTCTGGTTCTTCCCCTACCCACCCTCTCTTTTGCTAAACCTGCCCACTTCCTGTTAAGGTGCCTAATCTTTTCCTGAGGCTAGCCAAGAATGGGTGGTAGTGATCCAAATGGATCTCTTGCCAAAAACTTCGCCTTCAGAAATAATCTCCCGCCATTGCTACCACCCACATGCCTTGCTGGGCCTATTAATTCATTTTAAAAATTCAAATGTGAATGGGTGTAGCTTTTTGGAAGCCTTATTTCTGTTATTCTGAACAAATTATAAAAGGACTCGAAAAAAAGACAGGACGAGTGCGGTTTTTCATATTTCAGAACTTCAATGGATCAGCATTCTCTTCCCCAAGGCAGATTTCATCTTCTCTAGACCCTCCTGTCCTATACAGCTCCCAAAGGTTCAGGACAGCTTGTCCTCCCCTTCTCTTGACATCTATACGATACCAATCAGACATTCAGGCTGCCCATCAGTTATCCTTCAGTCTTGTCCTGGCCTGGGTCTATCTTCTTTTTTCTTCATGTTTCATTGACAGAATCCTTTCCATTGATTCTCCTATGTAATTGGTTTGGTTTTTGGTAGCATGTTGCAGCCTGCTCACCTCTACTCTATAGCTCTTCATTGCTCCTGGTTGATCCTTCAGTTCTTCGGAGACAGAGTTTCATGGCTTAAAGATAGGTACCAACATAGTAATAATATTTGTATTTAAAGGAGGCTAGGCTTAATTACAAGAAGAAGCTTGGGATCATAACCTTTTCATTTTTTTAAAGCCCTTACCTTCCCCCTTAGAATCAATACTGTGTATTGGTTCCAAGGCAGAAGAGCAGTAAGGGCTAGGCAATGGGGATCAAGTGACTTGCCCAGGGTCACACAGCTGGGAAGTGTCTGAGGCCAGATCTGAACCTAGGACCTCCCGTCTATAGACCTGGTTCTCAATCCACTGAGCCACCCAGCTGCCCCCCTTTTAATTTCTTAAAGGCAAGCCTGCCTGCTCTACTACTCAATTTTGGGCCCATCTCATTGTCCATTTGTAGTGTATTTCATATATGAAAGAAATTTGTTTCCTCCTGGTTTTGAACTAGGTACCTTTTGAGTATCGGGAGAACATGATAACATCACAGAAACACACTGTTATGGGTGTGTGGGGTGTTCAGTGAGGACCAGCAATAGTGGTGTGAGGACTGGCCAAGCCCTTTGGAGGATTGTTCATGTATTTTTGGTATCCACCCAACTAGGGCTCCAAGAAGCATGTCCAATGGCTACATCCCACTAAAGCCATCTTGGTAGATGTGCCAAACCAGTTCAGTGATAAGGAGTAGCCCTCACACCTGTTGGTGAGTTAGGGGAATGCCTATGCCAAGCATGTGAAGTCTTCCTCTGCTGGAATAGGTGGTTGAGAACAATTTATTCCAATAGCCACAAAGGCACCAGAAGCAGTGTTTAGAACTTGGTCAGACATTAAAGATGCCAAGGTCATTCGCTGCATCCCAAACCATTGCCAATTGTTCTGTTATTTGGATGATTCTGGAAGAGAGAGTGAGGCTGATGACTTTGTGAAACTCTGCTTTACTTAAATCCAATTCATGGGCAAGTCAAGTCATTGTCCCATGAGGTCACTGGTCCTCTTTGCGAATGAAGGATAGACAACAACACGCTCTCTCCAGATATGCACAAAATATATTTCCGTATTGTATACATGCATATTATGTACATGTGAATAATAGAGATGTTAACACTATCCATGTCAGGCAGACTAAAGTGTAATGGAGAACAGTCTAAGGGGGTCGAGTTCTCAGAGCATGCTCAGGGGGCATATAATTCTCCCATTATATATATATATATATATATCAAGAGTATCCTCAAAGTCTTAGTGTGGCTTTAAGCTTTAATAACTTATGTAATATTAAATAGATATTTACATATAAATGTAAATATGATAAAAGATAGCATGACATCAGCATTTGACCATGGAAAACTCAAATTTATATCCCCCTCTGAAATACACTGGCTGTGTAACCTTGATTTAACTAGGTAGTGTTCTGGGCAACTCTCTAAGACTATTTTTAATCCTTACCTTCTGTCTTAGAATCAATACTGAGTATTGTTTTCAAGGTAGAAGAGAGGTAAGAGGCTAGGCAACTGAGGTCGAGTGACTTGTCCAGGGTCACACAGATAGGAAGTGTCAGGCCAAATTTGAATACAGACCCTCCTGTCTCCAAGTCTGGTTTCTAGCCACTGAGTCACCTACCTGCCCCTCTCTAAGACTCTTAGTTTTAGGAAAGGTCCTAACCTGCTTTGGTAGTGGGAGTTTCCTCAGCTAGGGAGTAACATGAGTGAAATCATAGGACCAGTCACTATCTTTTACACACATGAATACATACATGCACATGCAGATTTATCTGTGTGTTTATATGCATGTGCATATAGGTTGTATGTATATTAATGTCTATTATGTGTCTGTATACAATATTATATGTGTGTATCTTAATATATATTATGTGTCATTATATGTATATACGTATATATATATATATATATATATATATATATATATATATATATATACCTATGCACACAATAGGAAAAGGAACTAGACATGTAGTTTCACACCCAAATAAGAGAAAATATTTGAGATATACATATAGATTTAGAGAGGAAGGGCGATGTCATGGAAAGAGAGCCAGGAAGGCTTGGATTCAAATCCTTCTTCTGACAGTCTACCGGTGGTATGAGCTGGATTAGATGTTTAATTTCAGTGCCTAGACGTCTTGGAGAAGATGCTCATCTGCACTGGTAGAAGGAATTTCATGATCTAGGAATTCCCGCGACAGGTGAAAGTGCAAATGCAGTTACTAATCATATAGATGTAGATGATGCAGTTATTGACAGATGTAGATATAGACAGATAAACTCTAGATGGATAAACTCAGGAAGACCTGAGTTTGAATCTGGCCTCAGACACTAACGATGTGACTCTGGGCAGTTCATTTCACCCTGTTTACCTCAATTTCCTCATCTTTAAAATGAACTGGAGAATGAAGTATCCTTGGAGAAGACCAGTATTCTTGCTAAGAAAACCCCAAATAGGGTCATGGAATGAGACATGACTAAAGGGACTGAGCAACAACAACAAAAATATAGATACAGATGAGGATGATAGCTGTATAGAGAAAAATGCTTCCGATGATGATACAGAAGCAGATATAGATATAGATGGAGATACATAGACTGATAGCTGAATCTTATAAATTTCCATTGGACAGCATGCCATAGTCTAGACAACAGATATTCATTTAGTTGGTGTTTCCTGTGAGTAATCAGACTAAACTTTGTTGAGAGATTTTGCTTCTCATTTCAGTGGTTCTACAAGATTCTAGAATAATTCAATCAGCATAATGTCCTCTGGAGGACCTCTCATTACATCGGACCTCTATCATGACAGTGCTGAACCCCTTTGGGAAGTATGCATTCCTTCTATTTGGCTTCATTTGATAGTTGTAGGCAGACTGTCATCGAAAGAGGTGATGTCATTCCTAGCATCCACTTTTAATCCTCCTTCTGAAAAATGGAGATCATTTGCCGGTGCCAAGTAAATTAAATTCTACCAAATTCCAAGTCTCTTTATTCTTCATTGGATTTAAGCTTTGCTTTCTTTCTTTTTTCGTATGTTTCGGTTGCTTGTCCAAATTCTGCCACCTTATCCCCTGATTTCCTCAATTCCCTGGTGATGACTAAAAAGGTACTCTAAACTAGAAGGGAGATGAAGCATTGTGGGAAAAGCTTCAAGACCAATAGTGGTTTAAACAAATTGTTGATCAAATTGCTATTCATGAAGGTGGAAAACCAGTCAGTGCCTCCCTCTCCTCCAGCCCTCTTCTCCCCACTTCAGGCCATGCACTGTTTAGAGAATGTGGGAGACATACTACATTCTGCTACCTGATCACCCCCAAGCTTTGGGGGGAGGGGAGATGGGGGACAGTACAGAGAGGGAATGTGGCTGCAATGTAATTAACACTGTAACAACTTGTTTCCCCCTTGGAGAATTATACCATTAGCTGCTTCAATTGTGCATGAAATATAAATTACATTACTCGGAGGCATCCTGTCTAAGCAGACGCAATGCTAAGTGACATGACTTGCCATTGTGCATCCTGCTCCTTGGTCAAAATGAACAGAAGCCCCATTGCCTGGGGCGAGCGGATCTGCATAGTGATGTCAAAAGTTCCATTTCAGTGAGTGATTCAGTTGTTTCCCAAGCAACTTTCCTGGGCTAACATGCTGTGTCCAGCTATCCTATGTTAGACCTCAGTAGGGCAGCTTCTGTTTTCATTTCCTGGCTTTTGATGAGATTTTAAAGGATGAAGAACAACTGATAACTTTTCCCTGATCCCCCAAATGAAAGAGTGCTTCTCTCTTCACCTTTCCTGTAAATCAGAGTGTTGGGAGGACACGCTCAGGAACATTAAAGGTACCTAAGAAATGAGAATAGGAATAGCTAGGTGGTGCAGGAAATAGAGGGCCAGGCCTTAAGTCAGGACAACTCACCTTCTTGAGTTCAAATCTGGCCTCAGACACTTCCTAGCTATGTGACCCTGGGCAAGTCACTTAACCCTCTTGTCCTCAGTTTCCTCATCTGTAAAATGAGCTGGAGAAGGAAATGGCAGGCCACTCCTTTATCTTTGCCAAGAAAACCCCAAATGAGGAAAAGAAGAGTAGGACTTGATGGAAATGGCTGAATGATAAATGAGAATAGTGAGAGATCTGAATTCTACTTAAAGGAGGACAAAAAACTAACCCTTAGCATGCAATTTGTGGCTTAGTTTCCCTGCCAACCTGGACATTCACTTCTTTATTTCTTCCCCCATCCCCCTTCCCAAATTAACCAACTGGATCAAGTACCTAGGATTGTGGCTTACCTATGAACTTTCCTAAGGATGTGGGTGAAACCAACTTTTGAGGCCATGTATGGATTCCTCTATGATCAGGTCTATGTTGTAAAAATGTATTTAGGAGGAGGATTTTCTAACACAGTGGTTACTATAAACTTCTAGGGAGAGGCCAGAGGGGCTGGTGACCTATGTCAGTCCCTGTCTTTTATCTGCCCTTGACAAACTACCCCTGCTGGGTTCACTGCTCTGGCATGGCCTATATCCTCAGTAGAGGAAGTCGTTTTCCAGAGCTTCCATTCAACTTCTATCTCAGATCTCTGGGAAACCATTCTATTTTTGTCCTCAGTTTAAATGTTCCTAAATGGAGGAGTGGGAAGTAAAAAAAGGTACCCAGAGTATAGACAGAGAGCAGCTATGGAACAGGTAGTATTATTCTCACACTGGAAGGGCTATGCTAAGCAAAAATAGCTATAGAATGATTAGAATCAAAGGAGAAGCTGAGGGTGGGAACAGCTAGGAGACAGAGTGTGGGGCTTGGAGTCAGGAAACCAGAGTGTGGTCCTGGGCAAGTTCCTTTATCCTCAGTTTTCTCATCTGTTAAATGGGCTGGAGAAAGAAATGGCAAACCATTCTGGTATTTTTGCCAAGAAAACCCCCCAAAAGGGTGACAAAGAATCAGACACAATCAAAAATGAACTAAAGAACAACTAAATGAATATCACGGTCTTCTGACCTTTAAAAAAAGAAAGGTAGCACTCAAGCTTTATTGGGACATTAGCAATATGGTACAGCCATACCAATATAAAGTAAGATTCTTCTTCCTCATAATGTCTGTTTCCCTGCCTGGCTGCCTGTCTATCTATTGGTGATTCTTTCCTTCTAAGTCAGTCTGACTTTGCTGCTGTTCTGGTAGCCCACATCCTGCCATTTGAGTCCCCTGGAAGGGGAAGATACCCATCTATTTTTTGAGATTTTACCAGGCCCAGTACCAAAGGGAAGAAAACAAATAAAAGATAGCCCTCTCTGGGATACAGACTTACCCAGGAGGCCACAAGCCCATAGACCTCAGAGAATTCCAGTTGATTATACATTTATAAGAACCAGCCGTCATGGCCAACAGGAAGCCATCAGAGGGTATCTTTTCCTACTGTGAAGTGGGAGAGGGATAAGGACCCCAGCCTCATACATTTTTAGTAGATTCTGCCTCTGAAAACTCTCCTATTTAATAAATGTCTGCCTCAAGTGCTTACCTTTTCAAATGAGAAATAAATTTACCTTGTTTTTCATTCTGGGAGGGGTTTTTCTGGTGGAGAAATAGAAGGGTAATAGTAGCTCAGATTTTTCTATGGCTAAAGATCTTAATTCCATTAAATGAATGTTTATTAAGCACATAATGCCTGCCACATGGTATCGTACAGTTCCAGCCTCAGAACCAGCATCTGGATACAAGACCATCTCTGACACATATTGGTAATGTGAACCTAAGCAAACATTTAACCCCTCGGCCCTCTAGGAATCTGTCTAAAACATTCAGCCTGTCAATAAATGATTATAAGCACCTACTATGTGCCAGGAACTGTGCCAAGCACGAAGGGATCTAAAGGTAAAAATAATCCCTGTCCTCAAGGAACTCACAATCTAATGGGAGAGACAACATGGAAACAACTGTGTAAAATAAGATATAAGGAAGATAAATTGAAGGTATTCTCAAGGGGAAGAAGGCATTAGCAGTGGAGGACACTGAAGCTCTACTTGTTTGTGTTATGGATACCATCTTCTTTTGGGCTTTTCCTTTGGCCTTTAATAATAATAATAATAATAATAATAATAATTATAGCTACCATTTTGAGTGGCGGCAAGGTGTGGCTAGACATGTACATCAGGAGGATTATTTTCTCCCTTATGTGAAAGATAGATGGAGAAGGGAGAGCCGAGAAGCAGAGGAACTAGTCAGGATGCTATTACATTAGCTGGGGTAAGAAGTAATGAGGGTATGTACTAAGTGATGGGATGGGAGTAGAGAAGACCCCAAGACAAAAGGACATGGCAACCAAGAGTCTGCAGCCTCTAAGAGCTAAGGAAGAGCCAAAGATGACTGAGGTGACTGGAATGATCAACATAGAGAGAGAATCTGAGAAGGTGACCGGGTACAAAGCAGAATATAGCATTCAAATGTTGAATGTGAAATAATTCTAGAACATAGGTAAAGATGAATAGTAGGTAGTTGGAAATTTGGGACTAGAGGGGATCTGCAGTCAAGAAAGACCTGAGTTCAGAATTACCACCTCAGACATTATGTGTGACCTTAGATGAGTCATTTACCCTCTGTCCATCTTAGTTTTCTCATCTATAAGATAGGGATAATAATAGCACCTGCTTTCCAGAGTCATCGTGAGGATAAAATGAGCTATTTGTCAAGTGCTTAAGAGCTTTACAAATGTTGTTGTTGTTGTTATATAGATCGGGGAGGTATCTGACTAGAAATTATTGTTTCAGTTATAAGGAGTAGATTGTGGTGACCGAGGGAGAGAATATGGAAAGAGATAGGGACAGAGGACAGAGCCAGTGGTAAGGATGATCATGTAAGTACACGTAGTCTTAGAGAGCAAGAGCGTAACAGAAAAATAGAAACCGATGAATCAATGAAGCAAAGATAAACAAGAGTCAAATGGAGGAAGCCAGGAAGGAGCAGTTTGGGGAAGCCCATAGACAGTCTAAGTAGAAAAGTCTTAAAGTCAGTATAAAATTTCTCTTTTGGAAGAAAGTAGAAAAAAGACGGGCCTGGCCAGTTGTATCCAAAGTTACCAAAAGGTCAAGGAGGGATGAGAACTAGGAAAAGTCTATTGGATTTGTCAATCATGAAGTTGGTGGCCTTGGAGAAAGTAGTTGCCATAGCGCAGTGGAACTAGAAGTCGAGTTGGAGGGGCTTGAGGAAGGAAGAGGGGGAAGAAGTCTAGATCAGAGTTAACTACCCTTTCTAAGGTCTTGGGGAAATATTTTTAGCCTATGAGAAAAAATGTTTGTAGGCTATGGGGGAAGGGCGAATGGAGCAAAGAGAGGAAGCATATTAGTCATTCAAGAAGCACTTATTGCCAGGCAGTAACTGAGGTGGCTCAGTGAACTGAAAGGCAGATTCAGAGGTGGGTGGTCTTGGGTTCAATTTGACCTCAGATAATTCCCAGCTGTGTGACCCTAGGCAAGTCACTTAACCCCGGTTGCCTAGCATTTACTGCTCTTCTGTCTTGGAACCAATACACAGTATTTATTCTAAGATGGAAGGTAAGGGTTTTAAGGAAAGAAAGAAAAAATATTCAATTATGTGCCAGGTACTGTTTTAGGTATTGGGGACACAAATATACAAAAGTGACAAAAGTAGCTAAAACGGTAACTTTTAAGCTGTTAGCTCTCAAAAAGCCACTACTAGGGTGAGATGTTTTCAAAGATAAGCAAATACTAAATTCTGTGTTTTTTTGTTGTTTTTAAAACTACATTCATGATTTCATCAGTATAGAGAGCTCCTCGGTGAGAAATGTCCTTTACAGTGAAGACTGGAACTTTTGCCACCACTTATAGTCCAAGAAAGACTCTTGGGTAACTGGAAAGTGAAATGACTTGTTCAGATCATCACCAGATAGAGAAAGTAGAATTTTAAGTAGGTCTTTTTAACTAGGCCAGATCTCTGTCCACTTTAACATATCTCTGTCCTCTGCCACAAAATAAATAGACAGTGAATGCTTCTTGTAGGGGGTAGCACATGAGCTGAGCCTTGAAGGAAACTCTGGCCTCCAAGGAGAGGCAAGAGATCTTTTCAGTCCTTGGTCATGGACCACAAAGGTCCTAAAATGGGATTCTACCCCCTACCCCTTATATCAGTACAATACATCTTAGAATCAATACTATTTATTGATTCCAAGGCGGAAGAGTGGTAAGAGCTAGGCAATGGGGGTTAAGTGACTTGCCCAGGGTCACACAGCTAGGAAGTGTCTGAGGCCAGATTTGAACCTTCTGTGTCTAGGTCTGGCTCTCAACCCACTGAGCCACATAGCTACCCCCCCTCCCCAAGGGGGAAATGTTATATGTAAGGAGCAGCAAGAAGGCTAGGTTGTCTGGAGCCCAGACCTCACCAGGGAGAATCCTGTTTGATCAACCTGGAAAAGTAGCCTGGTGCCATACTGTAAAGAGATTTAAATGCCTAGAAGAGAAGTTTATATTTTAACCTTAAGGTCTTTGCTTTAGGAATACCAACTTTTTTGCCATTTGAAAATCCAATGTAGGAGGCAGCTAGGTAGTTCAGTGGTTGAGAACCAGGCACAGAGATGGGAGGTTCTGGGTTCTAGCCTCTGGGCAACTCACTTAACCCCCATCACCTAGCCCTTATTGGTCTTCTTCCTTGGAACCAATACACAGTAAGGGTTTCAAAATGGTTGGGAAGAGTTGGGAAAAATAAAGAAAAAATCCAATTTAACACCCCTTTACTTTTCAGCTGTCCCTCCTTCCTGTCTCAAGGAACATTGGAAGTTTGGGAGCTACGAAAATAAGAAAGTAACATGATAGTAGAGGGAAGCAGCCAAAGTCAAAGAAAGAGAAACCCAAGGACATGAGACAGCAGCATTATTCCCTGCTGGGGTTGGCTACAAATGCTACTTTCCCTTCTTTGGGATAGTGCAGCTGAGGCTAGATAAGGTCAAAGGTCCTCAAAGTGACCAGATTTTAGAGGAAGAAGCACCAGTCCTCCTGAGTTCTAGTTCACACTGAAACCCCCAATCTACATTCTAGTGACCAACTTTGAATTTTGTGGGAAGTGAGTGGGAATGGGAATGGTGTTGACACTTCCTTTGCCTTCCTCTCCTCGGACACAAATTGTACATTGTCTAACATTTTGGGGTCCAGAACAATTCTTTATCTTGGGAGAATTTCAGACGCTAGAAAAATGGCAAGTGTCTATTGTTTTTTATTATCATGCCATTGTCTCCTTGTCATTAATTACTATTTACTTATTGATTCTATTCTATAAAGAAAAATGCTATATGCTACACTCCATCATGTGCATCTCTCTCCATAGGGAACAAACTCTAGCCTGTCATAGTCACATTACTAGCATTCAATGAAAGACAGCATGTTCAAAAGCAGAGGTTAACTAGTAGGTCAGGGTTCAGAGTTCATTTTGATTGGTTAGGAGGTGAGTAATAGTGACAAAGTTAGGGTTAGAGACAACTAGGCTGCTCAGTAGATTGAGAGTCAGGTCTATAGATAGAAAGTCCCGAGTTCCACTCTAAACAGACACTTCCTAGCTGGGTGATTCTGGGCAAGTCACTTAACCCTGTTGCCTAGTCCTTACTGCTCTTCTACCTTGGAACCAGTGTTGGCAAACATTTTTGAGATTGCATGCCCAAAGTGCAATGGCAAGCTGCCTGTGAATCCCCCCCCCCACACACACACAATGGAGGGAGGAAGTGATCAGGGTGGGTGGCTGAACATAGGAGATAGGCATACAAAAAAAAAATGTTTTCAGGTGCTGTGGAGAGGTGGAATGGAGCAGCCCTCTCTGTGCTGCCCAATCACCTGAGCAAAGGCTTCACTTGTATGGCTTAGAATCAATAACCAGTGTTGATTCTAAAATGGAAGATAAGGGCTTTAAAAACAACAACAAAAATAAACATAGGATCAGGATTGTTTAACATATTTTGGGAGAGTTTGTTTAGAGATGGCAGCAAAGTATTCTCTGGAAGAGACAATAGGGAACAAGGAGTTTGCTGTCTCTTCCTCTTGCTCCTCTAAATGTTGGGGGAGAGGGTATAAAATGAGAGCAGGAGCAACCAGGAATGCAGAGAGTGTAATGAGATGTTCTCTTTTCAAGGGAAAGCCAAGCTGAACTTAGTGATCCAGGGTACACTTAGTAAGAAAGCATTTCCAACTCTGTGAGGTAGTTAGTATCAATGTTGGTATCTTCATTTTACAGAAATCAAGTCTTAAAGAGGTTTAAAGAACTTGCCTATAATCACACACAAAAAAAGCATCATGATTAAGATGTAAGCTCTACTCTTTTGACTTTGAAATCTAGAGTTCTTACACTTCTCTGACTGTTTATCATTGATTACCATCCACTGGAAAGAGCCCTGGACCTGTTGTAGTCTGAAGATCTGAGTTCGCATACGGTTCTGGCACATTTTACCTGTGTGATCTTGGGAAAGTAACTCAACTGCTCTGAGATTCTCTCATCTCTAGAATGAGAGAGTTGGACCAGTTAACCAACCTTGGGGACTCTTCTAGCTTTTAAAATTTTGATCCTAGCAGAATGGCGATTACACTTTCAACACAGACCTCCAATTTTAGGAGCTCAGCTGGTTCCCCATCACCACACACAAACTTTTTCGAAGCCCACTGAGGCAGAAATTACTTCTGTGCTCCAGAATGGTGCCTGGAGGAGAGCTGCCTCCCAGGGGGAACCCAGAAGCTGTCTCACTGCCTCTCTCTCTCTCTCTCTCTCATCTCTCTCTCTCTCTTTCTCTCTCTCTCTCTCTCTCTCTCTCTCTCTCTCTCTCTCTCTCTCTCTCTCACACACACACACACACACACACACACACACACAATTAGGACAGGAAGGGAGGGAGCCCAGTTTGAAACTGCAGTAAAGATTTAAGAAAACACAGTACAATTACCCTAATGACAGCTGTACAAATCACAAAAACCACCCCTCAAATCCCCTGCTGCCACACTAAGCCAAAACAGCAGAAATGCCAATACACACATCTGGATTCTAGCCCACCTTTAGAAATGGTCTCCCAGGGAAAATATAGAGGAGGGGCAGAGTGTGAGAGGGAGAGGGGAGGGGGAGAAGAGAAGACAGGAAGAGAGAGCCAGGGCTGTGCTTAAGAGGTCTCTGAGGCATTGGCACTTTTCCTTTGTCAGGGGTAGATCTCATTCCAGAAAAAGCATTAAAGCAAGCAGAGGATGGAGAACTTAAATAGCCACTTAGTGTTCCAAACCCCAACCCCTTAGTTTACAAATGAAGAAACTGAGAAGTTGAGGGATTTGCCCAATATCAGGAAGCCCTGGTGAGTCTTATACACAAGATAGGAAATGGGGGAGCCAAGATTCAAATCCAGATCCCCTGACTGCAAAGGCAATATTCTTCCCACTAGAATTCCCCCCCTCTTTTTTTCAGTTGGATTTTATTATTTTAAAATACACATAGAAACACTTTTTGGCAATTGTTTTCTGCTAGTTTGTGATTCAGATTCTCTCATTCCCTGCCCCCCTCTCTGAGGTGGTAAATAGTCTGACATAGGTTATATCAGGAACTCCCTCTTGTTGACATATGTGTTCCAATTGCTATCAGTGGTTAATAAGAAACCCATATCCACCCATCGCCTCTTGTCAGGCCCCCTTCCTTTCTAAAATTAACTGTTTAGGGGACTATTAATGGAGGTCACTTGGGGGATTGTGGGACATGTCAACAGCTCATAATTTTGCTTTCACCTGTCTTCCTCTCTGACAGCCCAAATCTTACACTTATTTTAAGGCCTTTCTCAAGTCTTAATCCCTTTAGAGACAGCAGAGTGGTGCAGTGGAAGAACTCCAAGCCTCGAATCAGAAAGACCTGGGTTCAAATAGAATCTCTTACATTTATTAGCTGTATGACTTTGGACACGTCACCAAACCTCTGTCTGCCTCAATTTCCTTAACTGAAAAACATGGCTAATACTAGCCCCTAATCTCTCAGAATTATTGTGAGACTCAAATGATTTAATATTTGTAAGTGCCTAGCACATAGTAGGCTCTTAAAAATGCTTTCCATTTTCATTTAGCCTTCTAAGAATAACTGGCATTTCATTATCTGATCTCTAAAAGCACATTTTTTAGCTGTTAAGCAATCTCATGCTTGATTTTTGGTTTTGGTTGCCTTAGAATTGTTCTCTAGCAATTATGTTTGCAAAATCACTAGATTCTTAGCTCATCTACAGAGTCTATCTTTCTTATTTCTTCTGAGTCATTTATAATGCCTGGTGCCATCATCTTGGGAACTGAGTTTTATATTTACATCTCACAAAGATGAAAAAAATTGGCAATAGTAAATGTTGGAGGGATTATGGATACGATAATGCATTTTTGGTGTCACAATGATATAACCATTTTGGAAAGCAGTTTGGAATTGTGCAAATAAAGTTAATAAAATGTCCACACCCCTTGACCCAGAAATTCCACTATTAGACATATACCCCAAAGAGATAATTGATAAAGAGAAAGTCCTTTATACATGAAAAAGTCCATATACACTAAAATATGGATAGCAGCACATTTTGTGGCAGCAAAGGACTAGAAATAAAATATTGATTCATTTGAGAACACTAAATGATTTTTTTGTGCAAGAATG
The DNA here is from genome assembly GCF_027887165.1 of Monodelphis domestica. Taxonomy (NCBI): domain Eukaryota; kingdom Metazoa; phylum Chordata; class Mammalia; order Didelphimorphia; family Didelphidae; genus Monodelphis; species Monodelphis domestica. Next base: position 24,059,942 of record NC_077230.1, read on the forward strand.
TAATGTAATATTACCATGTCACGAGAAACGATGAATTAAGAGAAACAAAGAAAGATCTGCATGAACTGATACAAAGTGGAAGTAAGCAGTTAAGAAAACTATATACACGATGACTACACCAATCTAAAAGAAGAGAAAAACAACAAAATAACAAAAAATAAATGTTGCAAAGTTACAAAGAACAGCTATGACCTCAAAGAAGACACCCCTCCCCCCATTCCTTTGCAGAAGTGGAGAGTCCACACTGTAGGACAGTATATATTTTCAGACTTTTCCAATGAACTAATTTATTTTACTAATTTTTTATTTTCCTCTTTTCTTTAAAAATATTCCTTGTTCTTTGAGATGGCTCTTTGAGAGGTACCAGAGGATGTTTCACTTCGAAAACATTTAGGTGATAGAGAAAAAAAATATACACCAAAAAATATTTATTTTAAAAATTGAAAAAGAATAGACATAACATCTTACAGACCGAGTTATATGATTTTCTGTCGAAAGTCAAATAGCTAGCATAATTGTTGAATTAAATGAATAAATCTATTATTTAACCTATCATCCTCTGAAAATCGTACAATCAATTTTGGCACAATATGGAAGCTATAGGTGCACAGAAGGATGACAACCAGCCATCCTGTGTTGAGCAAACTTTCCATCACTTTGGGCAATCTCATAAGGAAGATGGTGATGATGATGATAGAACAGCACACTTTAGGATTTTACAAATGACTTTACAAATATTATCACAATTGTCCTCAACAACTCCAGAAGGTAGGTACAGATGAGGAAAACTGAGATTGATTAAAAATTAAGTGACTTGCCCACTAATTTCTTTCTTTCCTTCCTTCCTTCCTTCCTCCCTCCCTCCCTTCCTTCCTTCCTTCCTTCCTTCCTTCCTTCCTTCCTTCCTTCCTTTCCTTCCTTCCTTCCTTCCTTCCTTCCTTCCTTCCTTCCTTCCTTCCTTTCTTTCTTTTCTTTCTTTCTTTCTTTCTTTCTCTTTCTTTCTTTCTTTCTTTCTTTCTTTCTTTCTTTCTTTCTTTCCTTTCTTTCTTTCTTTCTTTCTTTCTTTCTTTCTTTCTTTCTTTCTTCTTTTCTTTCTTTCTTTCTTTCTTTCTTTCTTTCTTTCTTTCTTTCTTTCTTTCTTTCTTTCTTTCTTTCTTTCTTTCTTTCTTTTTCTTTCTTGTTACCTTCCATGTTAGAATCAATAATATTGGTTCCAAGGCAGAAAAGCAGTAAGGGCTAAGTAATGGGGGTTAAGTGACTTGCCCAAAGTCACACAGCTAGGAAGTATTTGGGGTCAGATTTGAACCCAGGAATTCTTGTCTCTAGGCCTGGCACTCAATCCACCAAGCCACCCAACTGTCCCTATTGCTCACTAGTTTCCTAAATCAGATTTGAATCTGTCTTCCTGACTCCAAGGCCAGAATTTGATCCCCTGGGTCATAAACATTCCAGAAAGAGAGAATTAAGAAGGAGATTATCCTAGGCTTCCAAAGTTTAATGGGAGCATCTTCTATATTCTCCATGCCAGAAAGGGAACTAGCAGAGGGCCACTCTTCCTGATTTTTCCTTATTACTCACTAGCACAGACTGCCCTCAAAAAGCCACCTGGCTTATCCTTGCCCTGTAAGCAGGACATCTGGAACTAAAGCAGAATGTGTGTGGGGTAAAGGATTAGCATTCAAGGCATCAGCTAGGGCAAGCCTTCCACCATGCCCACAGAGAAAACTCAGCTCTAATCCTTGCCCTTTCCAAACCTGCACCTTCCTCTGCCCTCCATAACCCTTCTCTATTGTTAAATTCTTCCTTCTAAATTTTTTCCTCTTGCATTTCTAGAATTTTCTGATGCTCACTGAAATCTAACTTTTTGAGAGAGGGGGGGTGAGGAAGAGAGAGAGAAAGAGGGAGGGAAGGAAGGAGAGAGAGGGGGGAGAGAGAGAGGGAGGGAGAGAGAGAGAGAGAGAGAGAGAGAGAGAGAGAGAGAGAGAGAGAGAGAGAGAGAGAGAGAGAGAGAGAGAGAGGAAGAGAGAGAGGGGGGGGGGAGAGAGAGAGGGGGGAGAGAGAGAGGGAGAGAGAGAGGGGGAGAGAGAGAGAGAGAGAGAGAGAGAGAGAGAGAGAGAGAGAGAGAGCGAGGGAGAGAGAAGGAGAGAGAGAGAGAGAGAGAGAGAGAGAGAGAGAGAGAGAGAGAGAGAGAGAGAGAGAGAGTTGCCATACTATTTGTTCCACAATACTATTTTCAGGCTTTGCCTTTGCAAACATTATCAGCAAGCACCTCTCCACCTTTAGCATCTTTACAACTCCCCCAGATCCTCGTAGAAGAGATTTTTCTTGTTTATTCCCAAATAAGTTCAGTACCTATCTCACAGTCTTTTTCTCCAACCCAGCTTCTTCTGCCATCAAACACCTTGGCCTCCCAGCCTGTCATACAATATGATTGACTTGCTAATGATGGCTCTGCCCTGTGCCTTGTATGGTGTTTGAATGCAGAACTCTAACTTGGACAAGACAAATGGGCCTTTTCCTCCTGGGATGCCAAATTTTGTGGGCACCATGTGCTCTTGAAGTCTTTTAGTAATGGTGAAACCACAAAGAGATTCAGCTAGAAAAGATCTCAAAAGCCATTTAGTCCAATTCCTCCATTTTATGGATTAGGACACTGAGGCCCATGGAGGCTAAGTAACTTGTTCAAAGTTACACAAATGGCAAATGACAGAACCAAGATTTGCATTTGTTACTTTGTGTAGGGAAATGACTGGCACTTAGTCAGAGGGCTTGTCTGGCTGTAGAAGGAAGTCACTCTGACTGTCCAGTGACTTGGGATGGGAATGCTGCTTGGAAGCATCTCTTCTGGTTAACATGTTCAGGGCTTTCTACTTTCTAGATTAAACAACTGTTAAAATAGAACGCTACTAGATGGCGTGTTGGGATGAGCTCCTCCTCTGCCCCCCACCAAAGGAGCGTTAGCCTCCTCTCTCTGTCCGGGGGTCTCTGTCTCCCAGCCACATGATGAGGTCATGCCTGCCCTCTCACCCAGCTGACAGAGACTTTCCTGTCAATTCCCCAGCATGCATGTGGTTTGTGGTACTCCTCCCCAGCGCACACACGCACACACACAAACCCTAGTTATCGCTCTGTCTAACTCAACCATGGAAATTTGGCAAGGCCTAAGAGAGATCAAGTGGTGTGCGCAGAGCTCATGTGATTTACTTCCTACAGCTGGATGAAGCTGGCCCTGACTGGCATTTCTGTGACTGCTTATTAGGGGAAGCAGATGAATAATTGGGGAGAAAAACTGCCTGCCACGAACGATATTTTGTCCCTTTTCAAGGGTTACACTAAACTTGAAGGGGAAAATATTCCAAAATTTTGCATCCTTTAGAGAAGAATCCTACCACTGGGCAAAACTTCTGCTAATGCCCAAAGTGCCCTTTAATTGCCTTCCTGCTGAAATTCTTGGTGTAGGTGAGCCGGTGTGTTTGCCATTAAGGGACTCTCTGCATATTAGGGGCTAATTGCCTATTGTGATTTCACTGGCTTTCTAGATGACCTATGATCCCCTAAGGAACAATGCCAGGTGAAGTCTATTATGGGGAAGCCTAGGGAAGGCCCCAGGAGGTAGGGAAATGACTGGCACTTAGCCAGAAGGCTTGTCTGGCTGGAGAAGGAAGTTGCTCGGATTCCCCAAAGACTTGGGATGGGAATGCTGCTTCCCAGCATCTCTTCTGGTTAAAAAGCAAGAGGGCAGGGACAGAGAGCCCTTTTCCCAAGGGAAATGACGAGGTCCAGATTCCAGAAATGAACTCTACGGTTATTGATGTGCTCTAAATGCTGACTAGGGTTAGGGATGGGATGTAAGCAGAGAAAAGTCTGCTCATCAAGTCTCGCAATACTAGCTTCTACTAGGGGGCTCACTCAATGTACCCATTCCCTTTCTACTAAGAGACCTACCTGCTTGGGACCCATGTATACAGTCTGGAGTGGGGTCAGTTATGGGAGAGCCAAGCCTCTCCCATTGGGAGTTCCTTTTCTCCTATTCTTTAGCTTGTTACGTCCTTACGACAGCGATTCCAGCAAAGAAATACTTCTAGCTCATGTTCGGGGTCTCTAAAAGAGGAAATAAAAAGGTATTTTATATCCTGTATAAATCAAGAATGGGTCTGGTATTTTTTTTTTCTTACACAAGGCTCACATATTGATAAGACACACTCTCAATAATACAACTACCGGTATTAATAATATATCATTTTATATTATACTCCACATGTATATGGAAATATTAGGGGCAGCTAGGCTAGGCACTGCAGTCGATAGAGCCTGGAGTCTGGTGAAATGAAAGGAGATTCCTTTTGCAGTTACGATTTGAAGAAAAGCTACAGACTAAAAAAGAGCTAGACGTGCTTAGAAGAGATAAAACAGACAATTTTGGTTCTATAAAGTTGAAATGTCTCTGCATGAACAAAAGAATACAGTTAGATTTGGAAAGGGAACAGTTAACTGGAAAAAATCTGTACAGTAAATTTCTCTGATACATATCTGATATCTAAGATATATATGGAAATACAACCTGTCAACTGCCACTGAAGGTGTTACAGCTATTAAAGCCCTAGAGAGAAAAATTCTTGCCACCCAGTCACAGACTCAGTCAAATGGTTCAACTTCAGAAACTGATATGATTCTATCAGTGGAAATGGCATTAAAGGAGTGCCATTATCATCTGCTTTGCTCAGGAGGCGTAGTAGAAAGAACAATGGGCCTAGAGTCAGGAAGACCTAAGTTCAAATAGAGCGATAGGCATATATTAGCTGTGAGACCTTAGAGATTTCACTTTTGCCTGCCTCGGTTTTCTCAACTGTAAAATGGGGATAATAATGGCACCTACTTCCCAGTGTTATAAGGATCAAATGAGCTAATATTTGCAAAGTGAGACATATTTTCATGAGACATACATCTTTAGACATGACAAATTTTTTTTGCTTGATGATCATAAACATGATTAAACTCAACTTGTCAAGAATTTAATAATAATAATAATAGTTAGCACTTATAGAATGCTTTAGGGTTTTCAAAGCACCTTACAACTAAATATTATCTCATTTTATCCTGATAGCAACCTTGGGATGGAGATGTTATCATTATCCTCATTTCAAAATAAGGAAATTTAGACAGGGGTCATACTGCAAGCAAATGCCTGAGACAGGATTAGAATTCAGGTCTTTCTGCCTTCAGATAGATCATTCATACTTGTATATCTAATCAGTCTACTAAGTATCTACTATGTCCATATTGGCAAACCTATGGCATACCTGCCAGAGAGGGCTGCTCCCATCCCCCTCTCCATCACACTTGAGGATATTTCTCCCATTACCTGCCCAATGGGAGTGCTTCCTCCCTCCCCTGTCTGGGATAAGGGGGCAACTCACGTGCAGTATGAGGGTACACTTTGGGCACCCCATCTCTGTCCAAGTGCTAGGAATACAAGTAAATACAGTCCCTGTTCTCAAGGAGCTGGAGGAGGAGGGGTTGGGATGTGGTGCTATAAGCAAACAATTAGGTACAAACAAACTAAACAAATTGGAAATAATCAACAGAGGGGAAGGATGAAGATTAAGAATGAATAGGAAAGGCTTTATAAAGAAGGTAGGATTTTAACTGAGACTTGAAAGAAGCTAGGGAAACCAGGAGGTTGATATGAGGAAGAAGAGTATACCAGGCATGGAGGACAGAGAAAATGCCTGCAGTTGAGAGATGGAGTATCTTGTTCAAGAAATAGCAAAGTGCCAGTGTCACTGGACCCCAGAGGACCCCCTTTGGGGGAGGTGATAAGGTGTAAGAGGACTAGAAAATTTGGGGAAGGAGTAGCTTGTAAATGGCTTTGAATGCCAAAATAAGGATTTTTGTATTTGATCCTGGAAGCTTTGAGATGGCAATGGAATTCATTGAGTGGGAGGGGGTAGGAGAGGATGATAGGGTCAGAGTTTTTGGAAAGATCACTTTGACAGCTAAAGAGAGGAGGGAGTGGAATGGGGAGTGACTGTAGTGGACAGACCAAGTAGGTATCAAAATAGTCCAGGGTGAGGTGATGAGGGTCTGCCCCAGGGTGGTGGCAATGGCAGAAGGAAGAAGGGAGTCTACATGAGAGATGTTACAACAGGCCTTGGCAACAGATAGGATACAGAATGTGAGACAATGAGGAATCCAGAATGACACCGAGGTTGTGAGTCTATGTGACAGGGAGAACAAAAGTACTCTGAATAGTAATAGCAAAAATAGGAAGAGGGGAGGATTTGGGAGGAAAGAATGAGTTCAGTTTTGGACTTTTTGAGGGTAAAATGTCAATGGGCCATCCAGTGAGTGCTGTGCAAGAGATAAGAGACTGGAGGTTAATAGTCAACTGAGGGATAGAAATGTAGATTTGAGAATTATCAGTATAGACATACATTGAATCCATGGGAGCCCGAGATCACCAAATGAGGTAGCATTGAGGGAGAAGAGGACCTCGGAAATGTCCTGTGGGTTACCCAATGGTTAATAGACATGACCTGGGTGACAATCCAGCAAGAGCCTGAAAAGGAAAAAATCAGATAGGTGGGAGGACAACTAGGAGAGATTGGTGTCAAGAAAACTTAAAGAGGAAAGTATCAAGGAGAAGAAGAAGACTATTGACAGTGTCAAAGGCTACATACGTCTATACATCTATGTTACATGGGAATGTTGTTAGGGGGTATGGAAAATGATGTAGAAATAAATAAAAGTAAGACAAGTGCATCAATGAAATTTGAAAATAAAATTAAACAAAAGGAAATTTAGAAGGGAGTACTACCAAGAAGGGCAGCATTGGTACTACCATTTAAAATTGAAACAGATCCTTTAGAAAAAACCTTACCGAGGGCAGCTAGGTGGTTCAGTGTATTGAAGAGCCAGGTGTAGAGACAGGAATCCCTGGGTTCAAATCTGGCCACATACACTCCCCAGCTGGGTGACCCTGAGCAAGTCACTTAACCCCCATTGTCTAACCCTTACCGCTCTTCTGCCTTGGAACCAATACACAGTATTGATTCTAAGACAGAAGGTAAAGGTTTATTAAAAGAAAAACCTTATTGTATATAAGAGATTCATGGGTCCATATACAATATTTTTTCTGGACTTTTTATATATGTTCATGTTTATTGATGCTTTTCTAGCTCATAATTTTAATAAAGACCTATTTGCTGTAAGTGATCTCTACTGGTAACATTCAATATTCTCAGCCCCAAACAATCAGGCTTCCACTATATGTAATGCAGCAGTCTAAAGAGGGGAGAACAGGCAGGTATGGGTAAAATTATACATAGAAAAATATACACAGTATAGAAATGAACAAAGAGAGAGTGATGTAATTTCAGAGACTGAGCGATTCCATCTGTGCCTCCAGCAAGCCATCCCATTCCTCTCCCTAAAAGAGGAGGAGAAATAACTTTTCAGAATCCACAAAGCTATGTGTATTCTTTCATAGACTAGTGAAGTTTCCCATAAAGTATATGCTCTAACTCACTTTGACACTCATGCATAAAAGGAGATGGCTGACCGTAGAATGTACTTCATAATACTAGAGAATACAACAAAAGCTTGATTGACGACAGTGTTCAGACCACTGTGCTAGGTGTGTTGTACTTATAAGATATGGATCTTGCTGTATCCTTAAGGAGTTTCTGGTCTTTCAAGGAATAAGACTTCCAGCATGGAGAAGAATAAATGATCTAAATTGTTGCATGACAAGTATATTAGAAATTTCTTAAAATTAAATGTGCTTTGTGATATCTGAGGGGGAAGGTGATTATCAGCCCAAGGGGATCAGGGAAGACTTCCTAAAGGAGGTGGTATTCAAGTTGAGTTTAAAGGATGGTCAGGAATTGAATAGGTAAAGACTAGGGTGGAGAACAAGAGGGAGGCACAAGAGTGCACTGTTAGTGGATCAGCTCAGCTTCATCATAGTTGGTGAGAAAGACGTGGACTCACACTTTCCAGAGTGAGCCAAGAAGTCAGAAGAACTTTGGTGACCTTAATTGGATAGGCATTCTTAGAAGTGGAAAATCTGAGTTTCTATACCAGACTTGGCCCTTGAATTGTGGCACCTATTTATTTTAGCCTTGTTTTTTGCCCAACTGGAGATAACTAAGACCAGCCAGTCTCTTTAGGAGAGTTAGACATCTCAGATGCTCAACCTGACCTAGTGGTTCAATTGAAGCAAACTGATTTTCTTCCCCTGAGGGTTCCCTATCTTTTAAAAAATATAGAAAAATTAAAAATTAAAAAAATAAACCCACTCTTGTCCATCCAGTGATGTTATAAGCTTACAAGTCAGGGAATACTGTAGGGTCTGAAGAACTGAAATGAAAGCAAGGGAGAAGAACATGCTCAGATGAACAGATGAAAACACCTTAGAATCAAGAAATAATAAAGCAGAAAATATTTCTTATGCAATGAGGGGTAATATGTAAGGGAGGTCATCAAAAGAAACGTGATCTAAAAAGAAGGTGGACTAGGGTAAGGGATTACCAATGGACATCACTCATGTCTGAAAAGTATCCTCAGGATGTGTGCATTTTAGATTTACTCCACCCTGCTTAGCCTTTAGAATTCTAGCAACCAGGAATGTATACACCCCCACTTAAGGATTAACTGTGAGGAGGATGGCCTATGACCGACATGTGCTGGCAAGTGACAAATCAGAAACAATTGACTGACTCCCTGGGCTGTCCTAAGACAAGCTTAAGCCACCATTGGTACATGTGAGTCACAGGAAGTGATGTAAAGAACTGCCTATATATTTCGCCTCACTTCCTGTGATCGCGTGCTGGGCATCATTGGGCTCTCGGGACATTGGGAGCTCTGGGCAGCATTTTGGCGTGTTTGTGGCATTTGGTTCTGTAGCATGATTTAGGTGAGGCATCTTCCCTGAGTGACCTTGGTGAGTGGTAAGGCTAATTCCTCCTTTCCTGACATCCTAAAAATCACTATCCTCCTAGGAGGTCCTTCATCTTGGAGAAGGCCTCATGTCTGGAAGCTGAGCTAGATTTAATCTTCTGAGAAGGCCCCTTGGCTGAGGCCTCTGAACTCCCTTTGACTTACTCCAGGCCATAGAAAATTTCCTAACCTTACCCTCTTCTTCTTCTCCCTAATTTCTTCCTTCTGTTGTAATTAAACCACCATAAAAATCCCAAACTGATCTGAGTATTTTATTGGGATTGAATTTAAATCCCTGGTGACCACTAATAAAATATATTCAGTCAATAATCCTAATTTTACCCTTAACAGTCATCAGGAGTCCTCAAGGAAGCCCTCTCTAGCACATTGGGTAGACTCTGTGTGACTCATTTGTGGAAGGGCATGGACACAGGTCCCATAGGAAGGACCAGCATGGATAATTGCAACCTGAATTTTTGGAATAGATCCATTGAAATGTTAGAGTCTTGGAGACAGTCATCCAGTCATATAGCTTGCCCCTGTTAACTGGTTTTGCCACCATATATCCTCATCCTTCTTGACATTTGTGCAATACCATCAATCATCTTCTTTTTGATACTCTTTTTCTCTGGGTTTTCATGATGCTACTTTCTCCTAATTCTCCTCATGCCTGATCTCTCTTTGTCAGTCTACTTTGCTAGATCTTTATCCAGGTCATGCCTACTTTATCTAGGTCACAGCCACCTACCTTGTGGATGGCTCACAGGGCTCTGTCCTTGGCCCTCTTCTTTTCTCCTTCAATGCTATCTTACTTGGTGATATCATCAATTCCCTTGGAATCAATCATAATGATAAGGATGATTATCACAGCTATTTATCCAGTCCTCACTTCTTTGCTGACTTCTCAAACTGGATGTCCCACTGATACCTTAAACTCAACATGTCCACTATCTTTGCCCCAAAACTATTACTGTTGAGGGTATCACCACCCTCTCAGTCACCCAGGCTCACAACTTAGGTGTCATCCTTGACTTTTCATGCTCTTAACCTCTTCCCCACCCCATTTCCAATCTATTGCCAAAGTCTGTTGATTGTACCTTTGTGACATCTCTAACATGCCTCCTTCCCTTATCTCTTCAGACACTGACACCATCTTGGTGCAGGTCTTCATTGCCTCACATCTGGTCTATTGGCATTAAAGTCCTGCTCTAGTCTCTTCCTCCCATCCCCCCTCCCATACATCCTCCACTTGGATGTCAAAGTTCACCCTAAAGTTCTTTCCCAAAGACTGCTTTCTTTCACAACAAGACTAATATGGAAATATATTTTGCATTATCACACATGTATGATCAATATCAAATTGCTTGCCATCCCAGGTAGTGGGGAAGGGGGAAAAGGAGGGAAAGAATTTAAAACTCAAAATTTTTTTAAATGAATGTTAAAAATTGCTTTTACCTGCAATTGGGGGAAAATAAAATAATATTTTTAAAGGTTTTTTCTTCCTGAAGCACTGGTGCAGGTCCAATCATGCCATCCTCCTACTCAATAAATCCCAGTGATTCTGGGCCACCTCTAGCATCAAATAGAAAATCCTGTTAGGTTTTTAAAAATCCGTCACAATCTGTCCCCTCCACCTACCACCTTCCCAGTCTTTTTCTACCTTAAGCTACACATTTTTTTTCTTCGGTCCAACAATCTTGGCTTCCTTTATCTTCCTCAAACACGACATTCCATTTCCTGCCTCCTGACTCACTGACTGGCCCCAATGCTTGATGAGAATGTTCTCCCTACTCATATCTGCCTCTTGGCTCTCCTGGTTTCCTTTAAGTCTTACCATAATTCCTACCTTCTACAGGAAACCTTTCCTAATCTTTTTTTAAGCCCTTAACTTCTGGTTTAGAATTTATACTAAGTATCAGTTCCAAAGCCGAAGAGCAATTGGGATTAAGTGACTTGCCCAGGGTTACATAGCTAGGAAATATGTGAAGTCAAATTTGAACCCAGGATCTTGTCTCTCCAGGCCTGGATTTCTAACCACTGAGTCACTGACTGCTCCCCAGTTAGTCTTAATTTTAATGCCTTTCTTCTATAGACTACCTTTAATTTATCCTGTATATGGCCCATTCATGCATGGTAGTTTGCATGTTGTCTCTCCCCTTAGCCTGAGAGCTCCTTGAGAACAGGGACTATTTTTTGCCTCTTTTGGTATCTCCAGTGCTTAAAACTTAACTAATGTTTGTTGATTGATCAAATGACTACACAGGCACAGTTAGGGTTAGTCAGGATACTTATCATGGGATATTTGTGATACTATGGGATGGAGAGGCGGGTTTTAGGTCTGAGCAGAAATAGTCTTCCTAACTAAAGGATCAACACTACTTTTTGGCTAAAAGGAAGTAAACAGGGGGCAACTGGGTAGCCAAGTCTAGAGATGGGAGGTCCTAGGTTCAAATCTGACCTCAGACACTTTCCAGCTGTGTGACCCTGGGCAAGTCACTTGACCCCCATGGCCTAGCCCTTACCACTCTTCTGCCTTGGAGCCAATACACAGTATTGACTCCAAGACGGAAGGTAAGGGTTTAAAAAAAAAAAAGGAAGTAAACAAACTCTTTATTCCCCTGGACTGACCCTTACATGATGCTATATGTGTTAATTCAATGTATGAATAATTAGTTAACATTTATATAGTTGACTGTGCCCCAAGGACTATAGATATTGTCTGGGGGGTCTTTACAACAACCCTGGGAGGTAGGTGCTATTATTTATCTTCATTTTGCAAATAGAGAAACTGTGGCAAACAGGTGAAATGACTTGCCTAGGGTCACATCACTGGAAAAGCGTTTGAGGTTGGATTTGAATTCATCTTCCTGACTCCTGGCCTGGAATTCTATCCACTATATTATCTTGTTGCCATGTAACTTGCCAGTACCAATTTTTTTCTCACTAAAAGAAGCAGGGGCAGCTAGATGGATCAGTGGATAGAGAGTCAGGCCTGGGTTCAAATCCGGTCTCAGATACTTCCTAGCTGTGTGACTCTGGGCAAGCCACTTAACCCTAATTGTCCAGCCCTTTCCACTCTTCTGCCTTTAATTCTAAGATAGAAGGCAAGAGTTAAAAAAAATAAAATGAATGCACTTATTTTATGCCATGATAATCATGTGGTATGGGAACCAGCCTTTATAAGACATTTCTAAACTAAGAAGCCTAGGGACGAGGTGGTAGTGGTTGCTCGAGAAGGCTGGTGAATGAAGACGATTCAGAAGAGAAAGAAACCTTTCCCAGTGGCATCAGGGAGGCCAATACGACATAGCTTGTGATGGTATAAATTTTCATTCTCGGTGAGTGTGATTCTCTGACTAATGGTCATAGGTAGAATTACTTGGGCTTTTAGATTTGTGGATCTTTTACCCATAAACCAAATTTTCATATAGAATACACATCTGAGGAGCAACGTTCATGTTTTATTCTTGTGAGTTATGGGGGCTGCCTCCCACCCGAGCAGCAAGCCACTAGTGAGTGAAGAGATTGCTACAGCATGGGGAAAACAAACCTAGACAAGCATTTTATTTACTTCCTAGGAGCTGAGTGTGTTCTAATCTGTTTTTAAGGGCTCTTGCTTTTTAGCAGGAGCAAGAAGAGTGTGGATGCGTGCATGCAATTTGGGCCTCTTCAGCCAGGATTCCAAATAGCTATTGACAACAGAGAAGGTAAGAGATGGTTTGGTTGCAAAAAATTGTGGCGTGTGTGCATGTCCCAGTGTTCTTGTGGCATGTGTCGCCCACCCAGGGAAGTCTTCAGAGCCAAGCCATGATTTAATAGGAACATCGAAGTCACCACTCTGTAAATACTTCTAGAATTTGGTACTTGCGAGTATGGGCCAGAACCCATTAGCCCACATATTATAGCTAGGAATCTTGTCATTCATTGACTCCTGTTGTGAAGGCTGGGGAAACTGAGTCCTGACTCAGAGCTCATGAGCAAGAAGTCAGTGTTACTGAAAAAGGTTATCCTGCCAAAGGGAACTTGAATGTCACTGGGAATCCCTGAGGGTCAGTCAGTGCCTTCCCTGCCAATAGTCAATCCCAATGGATGCTTAACTAGGACTATATTCACCTGGGGCAAAAGCAGTGGTTAGAGTTAAGCATGGAGGAGGGTGTTGTGGTGGAACAGTGAACAATTTGACTGAAGACACATCTTCACAGTAGAGGGAATGAGCAGAACTTTTACCCAGAGTGGGAAGGTGAACCCTTTGAGAAGTACGCCATGGTTCTGGAACCTACAGCAGGAGGGCAATGGCTCAGTACATTAGTGTCAAAAAGTAGAGAGAACCAATGAAAAACCTTGAGGAGGTGAGACATGGGAACTATGATTTCTACAGAGGAAAAGCTTAGTCCTTTGTTTACCCCAGGAAATGTCATCCCTACCCAAGTCTCATTGACCCCATGCTAGTTTGAGCTCTAAGGGAGCCCTGGGGCCACACCAATGATGAGAGCAATGGTATTTTGCATCCATATGTTATCTATTCAAAGAATAATATTTGAATTTTTCAAAACACTTTCACAAATATTTCATTTTTTCTCACAATAATTCTGTGGGTTAGGTACATGCTCCCTGGGGAGACGTCATATTCTTCTTCTCAAAGTTCACAGGAGAGTATGGAAGCCTCAGCTAATGATGGGAGAAGATAGAAAATAAACCTGAGCTTGTGTAAACGCATGGGTTCTGGAAAACCAGGGGCAAATTGTAATAATAGGTGCAATACAGGAGAGTTGGAGAGGGCTAAGTGGAATGGCAGAGGAAGGCTAGTTCAGAAAGATTGTGGGGGTTTCCAGAATATAGGAAAGTCAGTGAGTTGAGGTTCAAATGGTTGTGAAAGGGGGAGAGAAGTGGATTTTAGGTCTGGGAAGAAATGGCCTTCTTAACTAAAGGATCAAGAGAATTGTGCAAAAGAGTTCTAGACTTGGATTGGGACTGGAAGAAAAGATGAACTAACAAAGTTAACTGGGGCTTAAATCTGCCTAAATCTGTGCACAGCTGAAAAACATGGGATTGTGTGATTATACTCACCACTGGCTTATTGTAATAGCCTACTCAAGTCTCTCTCTTGAGAGAGAGATCCATCCTCCTTGCAGTCACTAAAGTGATTCTCCTAAAGTACAGATCCGTCTATGTCACACACACACACACACACACACACACACACACCCCACTACCACCACCACCACCACCACCACCACCACCACCACCATCACCTCCACCACCACCACCACCACCACCACCACCACCACCACCACCACCACCATCACCTCCACCAACACCACCAACACCAACACCTCCACCAACACCACCAACACCAACACACCACTCAAACTCCAGTGACTTCTTATTGCCTCTAGGATCAAATACAACATGTTCGGTGTGGTGTTCAAAGTCCTTCCTAAACTAGTTCCCTCCTACCTTTCCAGGGCTTTTACATTTGTGGATCTGATACCCATGAAACAAACTTGCATTGTAAGCCTTATCCCCCCAAAACATACTCCTTGATCCTGTGAAACTCCTTGCTGTACAAGATGGTCTGTCTCTAGGTACCACGACCTTTTCTCTGGATGGCCCTTTATCTGGAATGCTTTCTTCTTCTCATCTCTGTCTACTTGCCTTGTTCTCTTCCTGTAAGTACCAACTGAATTCCCACCTTCTACAGGAAGCCTTTCCCAATCCTTCTTAATTCTAATACTTTCCCTCTGTTAATGATCTCTGGTATAAAGCTTATTTGTACCTATTTGCTTACTTTTCCTCCTATTAATCTGTGAGCTCCTTGAGGGTAGGGTTTGTCTTCTGGCTTTTTTTTTTTGCATGCCCCCACGCCCACACCCTCATCCCTGCACCCCTCACTTACTTAGCACACTACCTGGCATATAGTAGGTGCTAAATAAATGACCATTGACTCTCTATAGTTGGTGACCCGATCTCCTGTTGCTTAGTATGTGCACTTTTAATGGCTAAATGAATAGTAAGTGGAAGAGATGCAGGTGGGGAGAGATACCATAGCAAAAGGAGAGGGACAATTGTCAATCCTAGGGATCTGGTGTTTGGAATGGACACCCCTGCCTGATTCTTGGGCTGAAATCAGGCTCAGCAAAAGGAACCTAGGGTATGTCAATTAGACTAGTCATGAAAAAATCATGAATGTAACGATGTGAAAATTAAAAATGCAAGAATTAGAAGTGAGGAAGTCTTGTTTGATGTTCCTGTGACTGGAGCCTTTCATTTGTTTATCCATTAAGTATATATTTAGTGCCTACTACATGCAAAGCACATGCTAGGTCATGGGAATGCAAAGAAGAAAAAGACATTGAATTTGGCCTTAAATTGCTTAACAATGTAAACATTACCATTATTAAAAGCTGTGTGCAAATAGTGCCATATTGGGAAGGATGGACAAGTGCCACCAGATAGTGGAACGTGTTACATTTGTAGTTAGAGGAATTAAAGAACCTGACTTTGAGTCCTGGCTTTGACACTTACTATATACCAGTGTGAGCATGAGCAATTCCCGTCATCTCTTTGGTCTCCATTCTTCATCTCTAGAACTGGGCTTGATTTTCTTGAAAGTCCCTTCTAACTCTACACAATCCAACCATTTTATCTTTAGGTTAAATCAAAGTTATGTGAATAATGAGGAGAGACAGCGACACTTTTGGCTAGAGGGCATCAGGGAAGGATTCAGGAAGCAAATGGTAGATAAATCAAACTTTGAAGGATTTTACACTGTGAAGCTGGGGAGTGGGGCTAGGGGAAAGGTATTCCAGCAACAGGGAACATCATGACTAAATAGCATAGTGAAAGGGGCAGTTAGGTGGCACTCTAATGAACAGGTCTGGAGTCAGTAAGACTCATCTTCATTAGTTCAAATCCGGCCTCATATACTTCCTAGCTGTGTGATCTTGGGCAAGTCACTTAGCCCTGTTAACCTCAGTTTCCTCATCTATAAAGTAATTTGTAGGAAAAAAATGGCAAACAACTCCAATATCTCTGCCAAGAAAGCCTCAAATGGGATCATGAAGAGTAAGATACGACTATAACAAGGGAACAGCAATCTCCAGTACTTAGCACAATGCCTGTACCTAGCAAATGATTAATAAATATTTATTCTCTGAATAACTCCCCTTTCCCTGCCCCATAGCCTACACCTGAACTTCCTGCCAATTCCATCTTCCCCTTTCTCTGATTGTACACTGAGCCCCATCCACATCCCTGTAAGCGAGAATGCAGGAACCCTTCTCTATTCCAACCTTTACTCTACTTCTCTTTTCCTTACAAGAGGATGCTCCTGTAAGGGCATTCTAAGAAACATGTATACTGTTTCCTCTAATTAAAGTCTGAACTCCTTAGCCATACCACTGCTGGGTTTATACCCCAAAGAAATCATAAGGGAAAAAACTTGCACAAAAATATTTATAACCACACTCTTTGTGGTGGCAAAATTGGAAAATAAGGGGATACCCTTCGATTGGGAAATGGCTGAACAAATTGTGATATCTGTTGGTGATGGAATACTATTGTGCTCAAAGGAATAATGAACTGGAGGAATTCCATGTGAACTGGAACAACCTCCAGTAATTGATGCAGAGTGAAAGGAGCAGAACCAGGAGAACATTGTACACAGAGACAGATACACGGTGGCACAATCAAATATAATGGATTTCTCTACTGGCAGCAATGCAACGATCCAGGACAATCCAGAGGAACTTATGAGAAAGAACACTATCCACATCCAGAGAAAGAACTGTGGGAGTAGAAACACAGAAGAAGACTTCCGGTTAAGATGGCGGCTTAGAGAAAGCTAAAGCTCAGATCTCCGGAAAACCCTTCCCGACCAATCTCAAACGATAAGCTCCTAAGGCGCCGAAATTCAAAACGATCAACAGCACAGACCCTGGGAACCCTCCTCCTGGACCTGGACCCGGTTCAAAAGGTACGGCTCCCCTTAAAAGCCAGAACCCGAGATCACTCGGACCTCAGGGGTAGGAGCGCAGAGTCCAAGGCTCCCGGAAGCCGCAGCCGCGCCGGGCTCAGAGAGCAGGGTCTGAGGAACAACAACCCTCAGGGTCTTCTACCCAAGTCCCAGTCCGGGTGAAAGTTACTGCCTGGGGCTTCCGCTGCAAAGAGCCGGTGGGTCAAAGAGCCGGTTGGTCCGGGTGAAAGTTACTGCCTGGGGCCCCCGCTGCAAAGAGCTGGTCAAAACAACAGCAACCCTCAGGGCGGGCAAGACAGCCTCACGGGCTGGATCCTGCTATCCAAGTCTCAGTGAAAGTCTGTGCTCTCGGAGCTTGGGGAAGCGGCAGCCCATCCCCCCGCAGGCCTGCGAAACAGCCTCACGGCCAGCGATTCTGAAGGCAACTTCCGGAAAGCGAGCCGGGGGGAGAGTGTGGCCTCGTGGTCAGACCCTTCCATTCCAGTTCCAGTGAGGCATATTCAGTTTAACCCAGGGAAAGCCCATAGAACTATCTGCCCAGGACTGCCTCTGAACACCAGAAAGAGACAAGAAAAACTAATCCTCCACATTCAGAGATGACAAACTCCACAGAACCACAGAAGCCCCAAAATACCAAGAAAAATAAGAAGAAAGGGGCGACTTTGGACACATTCTATGGAGCCAAAATACAAAATACAGAGCAGTCAGAAGATAATATAAAAGAAAATGCTCCAAAACCTTCCAAAGGAAATGGAAACTCTCCACAAACCTATGAAGAATTTGAATCAGAAATGACCAAAAAGATGGAAGCCTTCTGGGAGGAAAAGTTGGAAATAATGCAAAAGAAATTCACGCATCTACAAAACCAGTTTGACCAAACTGTAAAAGAAAACCAGGCTTTAAAGGCCAGAATCAGGCAGCTGGAAGACAACGATCGTGTAAAAGAGCAAGAATCAATAAAGCAAAGCCAAAATACCAAGAAATTAGAAGAGAACATAAAATATCTCACCGACAAGGTGATAGATCTGGAAAATAGGGGGAGAAGGGATAATTTAAGAATAATTGGACTCCCAGATAAGCCAGAAATAAACACCAAACTGGACATGGTGATACAAGATATAATCAAAGAAAATTGCCCAGAGATTCTAGAACAAGGGGGCAATACAGCCACTGACAGAGCTCACAGAACACCTTCTACACTAAACCCCCAAAAGACAACTCCCAGGAATGTAATTGCCAAATTCCAAAGCTATCAAACAAAAGAAAAAATCCTACAGGAAGCCAGAAAAAGACAATTTAGATATAAAGGAATGCCAATCAGGGTCACCCAAGACCTTGCAAGTTCTACTCTGAATGATCGTAAGGCATGGAACATGATCTTCAGAAAGGCAAGAGAGCTGGGTCTCCAACCAAGAATCAGCTACCCAGCAAAACTGACTATATACTTCCAAGGGAAAGTATGGGCATTCAACAAAATAGAAGACTTCCAACTTTTTGCAAAGAAAAGACCAGAGCTCTGTGGAAAGTTTGATACCGAAAATCAAAGAGCAAGGAATACCTGAAAAGGTAAATATTAAGGAAAGGGGAAAATGTTATCTTCTTCTTTTACTCAAACTCTCTTCTATAAGGACTACATTTATATCAACCTATGTATACTAACATGTGGGGAAAATGTAATGTATAAATAGGGGGTAAAGAAAGACCAAATAGAATAATCATTCTCACACAAACATTCACATGGGAAGGGGAGGGGAAGAAAACTCCTATAAGAAGGAGAGGAAGAGAGGGGGGGGGTACTTAAACCTCAATCTCAGGGAAATCAGCTGAGAGGGAAAAACCTCCAGATCCATTGGGATCTTGAATTCTATCTTACCCAACAAGGGTAAGGAGAAGGGAAAACCAAGGGGGGGAGGGGGAGAGGGAGAACAAAAAGGGAGGGTAAGAGAGGGGGGAGGGGGAGGGAACAAAAAGGGAGGGACTAAAAAGGGAAACATCAAGGGAGGGGACAAGGGGGACTGTTTCAAAGTAAATCACTGGACTAAAAGGTAGAGCCGAAGAAGAAAAGGTTAGAATTAGGGAAGGCAATCAAAATGCCAGGGAGTCCACAAATGACAATCATAACTTTGAACGTGAATGGGATGAACTCACCCATAAAACGTAGACGAATAGCAGAATGGATTAGAATCCAAAACCCTACCATATGTTGTCTTCAAGAAACACACATGAGGCGGGTTGACACCCACAAGGTCAGAATTAAAGGATGGAGTAAGACCTTCTGGGCCTCAACTGATAGAAAGAAGGCAGGAGTGGTAATCATGATATCTGATAAAGCCAATGCAAAAATAGACCTGATCAAAAGGGATAGGGAAGGTAATTATATTTTGTTAAAAGGGACTATAGACAATGAGGAAATATCATTAATCAATATGTATGCACCAAATAATATAACACCCAAATTTCTAATGGAGAAACTAGGAGAATTGAAGGAAGAAATAGACAATAAAACCATACTAGTGGGAGACTTAAACCAACCATTATCAAATCTAGATAAATCAAATCAAAAAATAAATAAGAAAGAGGTAAAAGAAGTGAATGAAATCTTAGAAAAATTAGAATTAATAGACATATGGAGAAAAATAAATAGGGATAAAAAGGAATACACCTTCTTCTCAGCACCACATGGCACATTCACAAAAATTGACCATACATTAGGTCACAGAAACATAGCACACAAATGCAGAAAAGCAGAAATAATGAATGCAGCCTTCTCAGATCACAAGGCAATAAAAATAATGATTAGTAATGGTACATGGAAAACCAAATCTAAAACCAATTGGAAATTAAACAATATGATACTCCAAAACCGTTTAGTTAAAGAAGAAATCATAGAAACAATTAATAATTTCATCGAGGAAAATGACAATGGCGAAACATCCTTCCAAACCTTTTGGGATGCAGCCAAAGCGGTAATCAGAGGTAAATTCATATCCCTGAATGCTTATATTAACAAACAAGGGAGAGCAGAGATCAATCAATTGGAAATGCAAATGAAAAAACTGGAAAGCGATCAAATTAAAAACCCCCAGCAGAAAACCAAATTAGAAATCCTAAAAATTAAGGGAGAAATTAATAAAATCGAAAGTGATAGAACTATTGATTTAATAAATGAGACAAGAAGCTGGTACTTTGAAAAAACAAACAAAATAGACAAGGTACTGGTCAATCTAGTTAAAAAAAGGAAGGAAGAAAAGCAAATTCACAGCATTAAAGATGAAAAGGGGGACAGCACCTCCAATGAGGAGGAAATTAAGGCAATCATTAGAAATTACTTTGCCCAATTATATGGCAATAAATACACCAATTTAGGAGAAATGGATGAATATATACAAAAATACAAACTGCCTAGACTAACAGAAGAGGAAATAGAATTCCTAAATAATCCCATATCAGAAATTGAAATCCAACAAGCCATCAAAGAACTTCCTAAGAAAAAGTCCCCAGGGCCTGATGGATTCACCTGTGAATTCTATCAAACATTCAGAGAACAGTTAATCCCAATACTATACAAACTATTTGACATAATAAGCAAAGAGGGAGTTCTACCAAACTCCTTTTACGACACAAACATGGTACTGATTCCAAAACCAGGCAGGTCAAAAACAGAGAAAGAAAACTATAGGCCAATCTCCCTAATGAATATAGATGCAAAAATCTTAAATAGGATACTAGCAAAAAGACTCCAGCAAGTGATCAGAAGGATCATTCACCATGATCAAGTAGGATTCATACCAGGGATGCAGGGCTGGTTCAACATTAGGAAAACCATCCACATAATTGACCACATCAACAAGCAAACTAGCAAGAATCACATGATTATTTCAATAGATGCAGAAAAAGCCTTTGATAAAATACAACACCCATTCCTATTAAAAACACTAGAAAGCATAGGAATAGAAGGGTCATTCCTAAAAATAATAAACAGTATATATCTAAAACCAACAGCTAATATCATCTGCAATGGGGATAAACTAGATGCATTCCCAATAAGATCAGGAGTGAAACAAGGATGCCCATTATCACCTCTACTATTTGACATTGTACTAGAAACACTAGCAGTAGCAATTAGAGAAGATAAAGGAATTGAAGGCATCAAAATAGGCAAGGAGGAGACCAAGTTATCACTCTTTGCGGATGACATGATGGTCTACTTAAAGAATCCTAGAGATTCAACCAAAAAGCTAATTGAAATAATCAACAACTTTAGCAAAGTTGCAGGATACAAAATAAACCCACATAAATCATCAGCTTTTCTATATATCTCCAACACAGCTCAGCAGCAAGAACTAGAAAGAGAAATCCCATTCAAAATCACCTTAGACAAAATAAAATACCTAGGAATCTACCTCCCAAGACAAACACAGGAACTATATGAACACAACTACAAAACACTCGCCACACAACTAAAACTAGACTTGAACAAATGGAAAAACATTAACTGCTCATGGATAGGACGAGCCAATATAATAAAAATGACCATCCTACCCAAACTTATTTATCTATTTAGTGCCATACCCATTGAACTACCAAAATACTTCTTCACTGATTTAGAAAAAACCATAACAAAGTTCATTTGGAAGAACAAAAGATCAAGGATATCCAGGGAAATAATGAAAAAAAACACATATGATGGGGGCCTTGCAGTCCCTGACCTAAAACTATATTACAAAGCAGCAGTCATCAAAACAATTTGGTACTGGCTAAGAAATAGAAAGGAAGATCAGTGGAATAGACTGGGGGAAAGCGACCTCAGCAAGACAGTATACGATAAACCCAAAGATCCCAGCTTTTGGGACAAAAATCCACTATTTCATAAAAACTGCTGGGAAAATTGGAAGACAGTGTGGGAGAGACTAGGAATAGATCAACACCTCACACCCTACACCAAGATAAATTCAAAATGGGTGAGTGACTTAAACATAAAGAAGGAAACCATAAGTAAATTGGGTAAACACAGAATAGTATACATGTCAGACCTTTGGGAGGGGAAAGGCTTTAAAACCAAGCAAGATATAGAAAGAATCACAAAATGTAAAATAAATAATTTTGACTACATCAAACTAAAAAGCTTTTGTACAAACAAAACCAATATAACTAAAATCAGAAGGGAAACAACAAATTGGGAAAAAATCTTCATAGAAACCTCTGACAAAGGTTTAATTACTCATATTTATAAAGAGCTAAATCAATTGTACCCAAAATCAAGCCATTCTCCAATTGATAAATGGGCAAGGGAAATGGATAGGCAGTTCTCAGATAAAGAAATCAAAACTATTAACAAGCACATGAAGAAGTGTTCTACATCTCTTATAATCAGAGAGATGCAAATCAAAACAACTCTGAGGTATCACCTCACACCTAGCAGATTGGCTAACATAACAGCAAAGGAAAGTAATGAATGCTGGAGGGGATGTGGCAAAGTAGGGACATTAATTCATTGCTGGTGGAGCTGTGAACTGATCCAACCATTCTGGAGGGCAATTTGGAACTATGCCCAAAGGGCGACAAAAGAATATCTACCCTTTGACCCAGCCATAGCACTGCTGGGTCTGTACCCCAAAGAGATAATGGACACAAAGACTTGTACAAAAATATTCATAGCTGCGCTCTTTGTGGTGGCCCAAAACTGGAAAATGAGGGGATGCCCATCAATTGGGGAATGGCTGAACAAACTGTGGTATATGTTGGTGATGGAGTACTATTGTGCTAAAAGGAATAATAAAGTGGAGAAGTTCCATGGAGACTGGAACAACCTCCAGGAAGTGATGCAGAGCGAGAGGAGCAGAACCAGGAGAACATTGTACACAGAGACAAACACACTGTGGTATCATCGAACGTAATGGACTTCTCCATTAGTGGTGGTGTAATGTCCCTGAACAACTTGCAGGGATCCAGGAGAAAAAAAAAAAACACCATTCATAAGCAAAGGATAAACTATGGGAGTGGAAACACCGAGAAAAAGCAACTGCCTGAATACAAAGATTGAGGGGACATGACAGAGGATAGACTCTAAATGAACACTCTAATGCAAATACTATCAACAAAGCAATGGGTTCAAATCAAGAAAACATCTAATGCCCAGTGGACTTACGCGTCGGCTATGGGGGGTTGGGGGGGGGGGAGGAAAAGAAAATGATCTATGTCTTTAACGAATAATGCTTGGAAATGACCAAATAAAATATATTTAAAAAAAAAAAAAAAAAAAAAAAAAAAAAAAAAGAAACACAGAAGAAAAACAACTGCATGGGTCGATGGGGATATGATGGGGAAATAGACTCTAAACAATCACCCTAGTGCAAATGTTAATAATATGGAAATAGGTCTGGATCAATGACACATGTAAAACCCAGTGGAATTGCTCATTGGCTATGGGAGGGGGTTGGAAGGAGGGGAGGGAAAGAACATGAATCATGTAACCATGGAAAAATATTCTAAATTAATTAATTAAAAATTAAAAAAATAAAGTCTGAACTCCTTGAGAACAGGGACAACCTCTTTTTTCCCACTTGTAATTGTTATACTTAGCACAGTGTTTGCCACACAGTATGATGGCATATGGAATTGCTCAAGGCAAGCAATTATTTTCATATAGTTTCATTTTCTGACTGTATATATGTGTGTATGCATGGTATCCTTTTAATGACACTAGACTCGAGTCAGAATGTCTGACCTTGACAGAATGAAATCTGATTAAGTTGGTTTCCCCACCATTAGTTTTCTGTCATATGGGTTCAGGATTTCATGGTATATACATGTTTTTCATATATCTCTTTCTCTCTCTGTCTCTCATTCATTCATTCATTCATTCATTGTGTTTTTATTCTTTGGTTTTTAAGAATGGGTATTGCTCCAAGGAAATATCCAAAAATGCTTTTAAACTATACTTCAAAAACTGTCAGAGAGACTGCAGCTATTCTCATTGGAATGAGATTGATGGCATCAAAGAACAAAGTTCAGTTGAATTTTTTTAACACACACACACACACACACACACACACACACACTACTGAAAAACTCAAATACCACACACTAAGAACTCAAAAATTGTTTCTGCAAAATAGCCCAATTAGTCCTCAGAAAAGAAGCAAAGATACCTGAAAGGCTGAGAAATCAATATTGATTCTTTTATAGTAGTGTTGGTAAACAAATTAAAATACTAAAATGTAATGAGGAAATGTTTATCAAAATAAACAAAAATATAATATAGATATTGCTAATTTATAATTTTCTAAGTCAACATGCTGCTATTTGGATTGATTTAAATTTAGACACTGTTCCAAAGTATAGTAGAAAGTTTTTAATTTGGAATAACAGTAAGAAGACCAGTAAAAAAAAAAAGCTGCTAATTATGGTGTTGATTTTTTAAAAAAGTTCTCAATACAAAATCTTTTTAAAAATTTGACAATACAATACAAAGACTAGAATACTAAATTTGTTGGGGAAAGGTAGTTTTTACTGATAGAAATTCACTTTTCTGTTGAAGATTATACCAAAAACATCAGAAATAATTCAGATGGCTCTATAGGATTTGGGCATCTTTATGATTGTAAAATATCTGCACCAAAAAAAATTATAGGGATTTTTTTTACATCTAGTATGCCCAGAAGACTTTAACCCCTTTGAGAAAGGATGGAATCTGATAAATATAGTTAGATATTGGAAAGCAGACTTATTCCAGAATTACAGAAATTATTTAGTGGCAATGGAATACCACAATGCCACTTTGTACCATGCCACACATCTAAAAAGGTTAAGAAATTTATTCAAGAGATGGCAATAAATATATTTCAGTGATCTGAGTACTTCTCTGATTTAAAATCTGTGGCTATAATCAAGACTATACACTTAGAAAGAAGACTTTGTTAAAGGAATGCTTACTATTTGATATGACAAAAGCATAGTTCCCTGATGAAAAATTAAAGAATATGTTAAAAATAATATTGACTTACTGCCAAATAGTGCAAAAAGGTGATTTCATTTCATCATGAAGGTATATTACATAGTAAGCTTTTTTAGAATATGTAGAAAGATTTGAGATCATTGTGTGTCAAAATTTTATTATTTTTTCCCAATTAATTTGTACAGCACTGTAAGTGCTTAATAACGGACTTTTCATTCATTTTCTGGATCTAAATTGGCGCGTAAAGAATATGGAAAAGCTAGAAAGATAAAACGATGATTCTCCCAACATGTTTATCTTTTGAGGGAAGCCGATATAGTGAAAGTCTCAGTCAGCTGCTTTGTTGATCACTTTTATTATTATGACATTTTAGGATGAGGTGCCAGCTTGACTGGCTTTGCTTTAGTTTGAATCCTGTCACCTCAAATTCTACTTTAGACCCCTTTTGACTCTATCTACACTTTCCCAGAATCCATCTGGCTTTGGAAATCCCAGAGAGTTCATAATAATTTTCTTGTATCCTCAGGGTAGAGCCACTTAAAAAAGAGGGGGTGGGAGGTTGGGGGTGGAAAGGAAAGGGAGTGGGCAGAAAGATATCTTCTCTGTATTTTCTGAGGGGATATTTGAATTGCCATGTGCTTGATGGGTCTTGCCACTGGATAAACTTGCTTATTATGGAAATATTTTCTAACTCTCTTCTCTCCTCTTCCCAGCTGTCCCAGCCCCCAAGGTCAGGGCCATTGCCCTTCCTGTTATTTGCTTCTTGACGACTGGTCCACCCTGTATGGACACCGTGTTACTGAGGGCTGTAGACAATTGGCAGGCAAAGAACTCTAACATTCTTGTGAATACTGCACTCTTCTTTCTGATCAGACGGACGGGTGAGTCTGTCTCCAAGGCAAAGGTCTGAAGCATTAATTTATAGACCAGAAAGGCAAGTTAAGAAAACCTGTTCTCATTCTAAAGCCACTTTCTTGTGCATGGGGAATGTTTTTGTTCAGCTATAAAGCACATGCGGGCATAGGGGTCTTTATGCACTGAATAATTTCCATGTGGCTGAGAGATTCTCTTGTCTTCAGCGCTATTATTCCTCTCCCTTTAGATGGTTCAGCTCCTTATCTCAAGGCTTCTCAGTGATTGTTTACAGAATTCTCAATCAGCCTGCTCAAGCTTAAAGGGGCACAGAACCATAAACATCTTGGTGTTCTAAATCATCCTGCTCCCACCCTCACCCCCTACCACTCAGCCTTGCTTCCCAGTACTTAGGTCCGGGGAATTAAAACCATCTTGAGATCTAATTCCTATTTCTCCATCTAGGCAGCATTTTTTGCCTGGCAGCTACTTCAGAAGACAGCATTCACCGGCAGCCTACAATGTCCCCAGCACCCAGTGGCAGGGGCACTCGGTTTCTCATCTACGTCTTTGAAAAATCCATGCAGATCATTTTCTCCGGGAGTAGGATACCCTGGGCTTCAGAGGGTCGAAGAGGCAAGCTTGTGCGTGAGCTCTTGTGAACTTGTTCAGTACTGGGAGGCTGGGGGTTTATGACTCAGCTTTGTGTTAATAAATCAGTTCATGGAGATTCCATGGTTTTGTCTTGTAGCTCTCTGCCCTCTCTTGGCAAGATCCTGTCCTCCAGAACATTCTTGGGTTCTGGCTCGAGGGCGAAAAGCCCGGGCATGACCCTGTGGGCAGAGAGAGTGCCAGACAGCCCTTTCCTGATATTATTTTCTGCCTATGGCTCTTTCCGGCTAATGGTTCGCTTTGTTCCGCCATGGCTATGTGGTTCGGTCTTTCTGTGGCCCCATCTGTCTCTTGCTCTTAGAAAAGCCACACCATGAACCTTGCTAAATCCAGTTCCTGCTTGACCTCCAGCCCTGCCTCCACCTATGAACCAGGTCATATGGATCAATATCCCTTGGCTTCAGGCTAGAACTGCGGGCCATTAACCCCTTGTTTCCTACAGCAGGACATATGTTAACAGTTTAAATGCATCCCTTTGCCCAGGGTAATTGTGTTTTTAACAGGAAGATAAAGCAGGAGATTAAAGGGCTTGAGACAGGGTTACACAGAGGCCAGGTAAGGGCAGCTTTCTGATGATGCGTTTTGTGCAGGGGAGAGTTTGCAGAGATCAGCCAATGGTATTGGGTCCAATGGTATTGGGGCTTCCAGTGGGGCTTTCTCATGGCTCAGAGATCACCAACATGCCCTGAACTCTGACTCCAAGTCTAGTTACCTCTAACCTGGCATGCCTCCACCCAAGGGGAGAGAGAGAGGTTTCCACTGTCCTTCCAAGAAGGACCTTCATAAGAAAGATATCATCCCCCGGGCTTAGTGCTTTGAGAATTTGGGCTCTTTGTCACACAATTTGGTTCATGATTTTCCAAAGGATGCATGCGAGGAGATAGAAACACAGTAGCAGGGATGCAAGAAAACACACACACACATACACACACACACACACACACACACACACACACACACACACACACACACACACAGGAACCCCCAGAGCTCCAGGACTGGGCACTGCACAGCTTGCATCTCGAGCTTTGCCTCCCTTCAGTACAACCGCAGTGTCATGCGTTTGTGTCCAACACTGGTCCTTCTGGTTTGGTGGTCAGCCTGAGTGAGAGGGAGGCTGTTGCCCTTGGTAGGGCTAGTGGTGACATTTGCTGCCTTTCAGGAAGGCAGATCAACTTCACTGTTTTATTCATTGTGGTACCCAGACAGCTGCCTTCTGACACACGCAATTAAAAACCTGGTCCTGTCCTGCCCTGACTATTGGGGGTGGGGAAGCCCAAACCCTCTGGATGGCCACTGACCTGGTGGGCATCTTACATTACAATTATAGGAACATTAAACAGACTCAGGCTATTTCAGAGCTAGAAAAAGCCTGAGAAATCATTGGATCCAGCCTCATTTTATAGGAAGAAATTGAGACTTAAAAATGACTAATTGACTCATCCAAGGTCACAAAGCTGATTTGAGGCTTCAGTAAAGACTAGAATCCAGGTCACTTGACAACAGTGATACTTTTGGCTCCCAAACAAATTTAACTCTTGAGAGGTCAAAGAGCCAAACATTTAGCATTTCAGTTCATTTAGCTTCCTCAGCTGAGATGAAACCTGTAGTTCCAGGGTGAAAGAAGGGGTGAGAGAACAGGGTGTTGTTGAATGCCTGAAATGCTGAGAGGACCCTCAGTGACATCCGGGTCATTTTGTCATCTCATTATTATGTGGCCAGCTTGAACTCCTTAGCCAAAAAAAAGAGGGACAGTTTACATTTTAACACTTTATGATTTACACAATTCTCTTCTAAAAATGATTTTCATGGATTAATTTTTACATTGTTTAGCTTTCCCTTTACCTCCCTTCTTTCTCCATCTCAGAGAACTATCATCTAAAACAAAAAATTTTGAAAAAAGAAAAGAATAAGAAGAGAAAAAAGTCATTAAAACTAACCCAACCAAACCAAATCTGTTGTTATATGTAGATTCTATGTCCATAGACTCTGATCTCTGCAGAGGAAGTTGGGGAGTTGTCTTTTCATATTTCTTTTTGGCCAATTTGTTCTTTATATTTTCACAAAATTCAATTTCAGTACTTTGTGCTGATCAATCTTTCCATTTTTTTTTGGTGAAGCCATGCTGTTTATTGTTTTCTGGGCTCTGCTTACTTTATTTTGCATTTGTTCATCTAAGTGTTCCCATGCTTCTTGGAATTCCTCATGTTCATTGTTGTATATAGTACAATAATATTCCATTGCATTCAAGTACCACACAGAAAGTGTTTCCTTACCAAAAAATGAAAGGGATCTATCTAGAATTGGTATCATAATTGTCCATTTTACAAATGAAGAAACAGAGGCTTGTAAAGATTAAATGGCTTTCACAAAGCCATGGACTTAGCCAGAGTTTTGGAAATGTAGGCCAAGCATATTTGATTTTATAACAACCTCTGAAGTATTTTTTCTAGGAAAAAAAACTAGACACTTTTTTCTGAAGAAATACAATCCTAGTAGGCTCCCTGAGGAAATTGTGGCAAATTAGAAACTCCTAAGATAGAGGAAGATAGCTAGGTGGCAGAATAGATAGAATATCAGGTCTGAAGTTAGGAAGACTCGTCTCTCTGAATTAAAATCTGACCTCAGACATTTACTAGCTGTGTGACCCTGGGCAAGTCACTTAACACTACTTATCTCCATTTGTTCATCTGTAAAATGAATTGGAGAAGGAAATGGCAAACTACTCTAGTATTTGCCAAGGAAATCCCAAATGGAGTTATGAAGGGTTGGACATGACTGAATAACACATCCATGAGAATTTTCCAAAGAGACAGAGAGCCTCTGCTCCAATTTTGCCCTTTTTCCCTCTGAGGAGTTTGTTGAAATTCATTAAATCATGTGTTCAGAGAATTATAGTGGAAAGATCTTAGAGATTACCATTGAGAGACAGCAGGATACAATAAAAAGAGCACAGGAAGTGAAATGAGGAAGACCTGGGCTCTTGAGCAAATCACTTATTTCTATTTGCCTCAGTTTACTCATTTGTATAATGGGGATAATTATAGCATCAATTTCATAGGATCATTGGAAGCACTAAATGAGATTATGCTTTATAAATATTGACTTAGAAACCCACAAATTAATATTATTTTGTTGTGTAGTATTTTTAATTATTTCATTGAATACTTCTCTATTAAATTTTAATCTGGTTTGTGTAAAGGTTAAAAATTGTGAAGGCCAAACACTAAAGGTTTTGGCCAAAACTATAAAGGATAATTTTTAGTGTTTTGACTTAAAATCTAAAATAAGTGGTCGCCATGGGAAATTCCCAAATATGCAAAAATACCCAAGTCAGCTGGGATTTTATGTAGATTTTAATTAATATAAATGAAGGAATTAAGGGAAGGAGAGAGAGAGAGAGAGAGAGAGAGAGAGAGAGAGAGAGAGAGAGAGAGAGAGAGAGAGAGAGAGAGAGAGAGAATAGTAGAAAGGACCTAGGCCTGAGCCTAAGGGAGAGCGAGTCAGTCTTTATCACTCACCACAAGATCGTCTTCAAGCAAGCTCCAAACCTCTAAACTCCAACTCCAACTAACTTCCAATCCCAAAACTTCGAACTCCAACTCACTCAATTTCGAACTCCTCTTCCTTTTATAGAAATTTTCTCTTGTGTCACCTCCCCTAAATTTTCACATTTACCAATCACAGTAGATGTTTTTCCCCAGCATTGCCCATTCCTAGTTCTTAGCTTCTTTGGTTCTCACCTTCTCTGGTTAGATATAATCCTCTGAGTACTTCACACCTCTTTTGTTAAGCTTGTCTTTTGTAAGTTGTTTGACCTTTTAGGTTCTAATTTAACCTTTATAGGTACTGAGCACCTTTTTGTATTAGATCTAAAAATAGATCTAGCTTAAAGTTCTAGCTTTACTATAAGATATGAGTTAGGGACTTTCATTGTTCAATAAGGAGTTTGCAACTTTATCTTCCCCTAAGGCACTGTCTGAGTAGGGTGGAGTAATTTTAGAAGTTCTCAATACATTCCTGATTGAGTACCTCCATTGTTAAAAATGGGGAAAAGCTTAATCAAATCTTCTGAAGTAGAGTTTGAGCAATTTTAAGATTCACATTTGCCCAACTTTGACTGCTGGCCCACAGGTCATTAGTTTGACACCTCTGTGGTAAAGTAGGTTGCAAACCTCAAAACAACACACAGATCTATATTTATACATATACATATATACATATACATATATATAATGATGATAATGTTCAAATACTTCATTTTACAGGTGAGAAAACCAGAACTACTTGAGAATATCATTATAGGATCCAGAGTTCCTTGACTCAGATCAGGGATATAGAAATCATGCTAGAATCATGCTAGAATTTAAGAGGTTAAAGCTGTTAGAGGTTCCATAGACCCAGTCCTCTGCAGAGAAACATGGGGAATTATCTTTTTATATCTTTTTTTTTGCATTCAACTTTGTTCTTTCTCTACCTTCTGGCCATAGTGGAAGGCTAACAGCTCCCTTAGCCTTCTTACCACAATCAGGGATTGAGATACCACAAACCAGCAGGACTGGTCCTGAAATAAATATAGCAGAGATTATACATTTCTCATCTTTTTCTGGATCTTGACACCACACATGTAGGAATTGGTGTTGTTCTGCCCTGCACCACTAAAATAAGCCTTATATATTTTAAATTCTCAACTCCTTCAGAAAAAAAAGAAAGTAGAAGGTTAATTGAAGAAGGAATGGAGGATGTTCCCCTGAAATCTGCAGCCCAGTAGCATGTATTGGCAAAAAAAATAAAGATAGATTGCTAAGGTGTTGAGACAAATCACATTGAATAAGCCTTCATGGATTTGATGACAGAAAATTTTGAAAATAGTACAAAAAATGGAAGTACCATTATCCATCCTCAACTCTTTCCCAAAAAGCTTGCCATGTGAAAGCTATGGGGGGCAAGAAACGCCTCCCAAAAAAGTCCTTTCAAAGAATGATATATGTGTGTGTGTGTGTGTGTGTGTTTTTTCTGAGCTAAAAGACACTAAGATTTGTCTCCTATAGATAGGTGTAAGAGCTGATCCCCTGGGAAAAGGTGTGAATGCCACCTCATGGTGAGGAACCAAACTGCAAAGAATGAGAAGCTGAGTGGCAGAAAAGCCTATGAATGAGGGGCACCATCTGCTGGAGAAGAGCCAAAACCACAGAAAGGTCAGTGGAGCAAGAGTCAATCAATGAAAAGCAAATGGATGATGGGCACCATCTACTGGAAGAAATGCAAACACAAAGAGAGTGGCAACAAGAGAGCTGAATTCCATAGGGACAGATCAGAGCCAGGAGCAGTCATGAGTTTCTGATATGGGTAAGAATTGAATGCTTTTAGAAGCAAGCAAAGAAGGAGGAACCCTGGAAGGAAGTATATCCAGGTAATTGCACCCAACGTTAGCCTTCCCCAAGGCAACTAGAACACACAGCTCTCAGGAAGGAATATTGCTCACTGGTGAGTGTTGCTACTTCCTCTGAACTTGGCTGTGAATTTTATTCATTTTCATTCACTTATTAACAAAAAATATTTCAAATGTTTAATAATGTTATGGCCTTGTGGGCCTATGTGCTTGTAAGAGAGACCTGAGGAATACCAGATACTGAAGTTCTCAAATCACATGAGTCTGATCAATTAAACTGAGAAATTAGAGGTATTCAAAGTCTGACCAGGCCCTTTATATCAGAAGAGAGCCTTGATACAAGCATTATGGTAATAAATTATTAGCTTTTATTGTATTATTTATTATTGAATTTTATTATATTGGCAATTTATTGGTAAAAAATTATCTTCATTCCTCAGAAACAAATTACCTCCATAGTCCACTCTTAGAGTCCTCAAACAGCCCAGTATACTCAGTAAAAACTCTCCTTAGGACCCTACTCTCTCCAGTAGATATCCCAGGCTTCTAATCAGGCTTTGTGGCTGCCCTTCCCTTCATTTCCCATTTCAGTACTTTTTCTATCAACTACTAGGCATCTGATCTTTTCAAGGCTAGACTTTTAGTATTGTGATAATTAGCTGATTTATTAAACTAATTTATGCTAACAAGAGGCAGCCTGTAATGGAAAAGGGAACTGGATGGACTTAGAAGATCTGGGTTTAACTTCTATCTTTACCACTGACAAGCCATGTAACTTTGGGCAAGTAACCTAAACTCCTTAAGCCTCACTCATGAGGATAATAATACTTGTACTGTCTGCCTCACAGGGCCATTGTGAAGATCAAATAATAAAATGACTTCATGAATGAGTTGTAAATATTAAGAATAATGTCTTAATGGGTGAGATTTGGAAGTTTAAACAGAAAATGTCTTCCTTTCGCTTCCCTTCTTCTCCCCTACCTCTTTGCCTAAACCACTGATATTGTTAATGGTAGGAATTTTAGTATGGATAGACAGGGAGAGTGATATGCTAGCTCTGTAGGAGTGATATTCTGAGGGGGAGCTCCTTTATTCATTCTTTTGCCCATTATCTACTTCTCCTATGGTTATGATAAGCACTGTGTCTCAGGGATTCTTATTAATTTTATCAAGACTTAGGAACTCAATATTCATTTATCCATCCCTTCACCTATCTATCCATCCATCCATCCATCCATCCATCATTCATAAGGAATTAATGAGCATCTAAAAAATACTAGTTGGTATAAATAATAAAACTATGAATAAGCCAATGCCTCTGTCCTCAAGGAACTTAGGTCAATCAATAATTAACATCTATTAAGTGCCTACTATGTGTCAGACACCATGCTAAGTTTTGGGTTTACAGAAAGAGGCAAAAGACAATCCCTCCACTCAAGGAACTTAAAGTCTAATAGGGAAGAGAATGTGTAAATAAAGATAAACAAAGCAAACAATATATAAGATAAAAAGGAACTAGTTAACAGAGGGAAGGGCATTAGATTTAAGAGTTAGGAGAGGCTTCTAGTAAAAGATAAGATTTTTGTTGGACTTTAACGGAAGCTAGGAAGATCAGTAAATGGAGTGGAGGAGAACATTCTGGGCATGGAAGACAGTCAAAGAAAATACCCAGATTGATGAGATGGAGTGTCTTGTTTATGGAACAGTAAGGAGACCACTGTAAAGAGAGGGAGTACATGTTGGGAGTAAAGTATAAGTAGACTAGAAAGGCAAGAGGGATTTGGTTATGAAAGGCTTTGAATGCCAAATAGAGAATTTGATGTTTGATGCTGGAGATGATAGGAAGCCACTGGAGTTTGTTGGTAATGTGGTTGGACCTGGGCTTTAGGAAAATTAGCTTAATGGCTTAGAAGGAGAGATTAGACCTGTTTTCCTACAATACAGGAGTATACAAAAGAAATGCCACGAGAACAGAATAAATGTCACATTTTAAATGACATAAAAATTCAGAGAATAGAAAGATCACTTCTGACTAGGGAATCAGGGAGAACTCAGCATTTGGCAGAGCATTCAAAAAGGTCAATGTTGTGAAAAAGTGGTCATTCCAGGCATAACAAACAGTTATATCAAAGACACAGAAGTGGGAAAATACAGGATTTATTCAAGGAACTCAGAGTTGTCTAATTTGGATGGAGTTTGGCTTCATGAAAAGGTTGTAAAAGCTGTAAAAAAGTTGGGGTCATACTTGAGTAAGGAAGATGAATTTAATAGTCTAAAATATGAGGAATCACGATGTTTCCCTAACATGCAGGTTATATGATCAGATCTGGTCTTCAGGAATATTCATTTTGAGAAGAAATGCCCTGAAAGATTCACTGGAGGCAGAGAAACTAAAGATGGAGATACCTATCAGTAGTCTACTGATAGAGTCCAGGTGAATTCAGGAAAGCCTGCATCATTGTGGCAGGAAGAATGGAAAGGACAGATGCAAGAAAGGTTATTGAGGAAGAACTGACTGATTGCTGATTAGATGTAATTGGAGGACAAAAAGAAAGATAGGTAAAAGGTAATCCTATAGTTTCATTTACAGTTGAGGAAACTGAGGCAAGCAGGTGTTATGTGATTTGCTGTGTGTCAGAGGTTGGATCTGAGCTTAGTTCTTACTGACTCCAGGTTCAACAATCTATCAATTGTGCCATTTAGCCGCCCAATGAGAAATTGATTTGGGATACAGCGTGAAGGGTCACAGGATAACTTAGAGATGAATTCAGTTTTGAAGATGACAAATTTGGGATGCTGATCCAGTCATCTGGTTGAAAATGTCTAGCAGGCATTTAGAAATGCAAGACTAGAGCCCAAGGGAGAGAGCTAGAACCCCTTTACTCAGCACTCACAAAGAGCCATGACAACAGGTCTGCTTAAAAAGGATGGGAGGGGGTGGGGTTGGGGGGAAATTCAGCAAAGCTAATACTGGAGCCATTAATGACCTTCCAATTAAGACTCTTCTACCATGAACTTTAATAAGAAACTCAAATGTAATATTAAAACTATTTATTTTACTTGTGACATCCAATTACAGAGAGGAGTAAATCAGTATCATAAGGATATTACTTGGGTATATGTTGAGCTTTCCAAAGTTATACTCACTAATCATCAGAGCTTCCTTGAAAGCTTCTTTATAGGATATTAGGTCTTCTTCCCCTTGCTCCCCGCTCTACCCAACAGTCAAGGGATGGTTGGGAAAGTGGCTGATGACTGATTTGTCCCACTTAAAAGCACGTCCGCAGATTTTTTTTTTTTTGCATCACAAATAGAATCAGAAGGATGGAGTAACAGTTGAAACTGAAAAATGGACCCTTTGAAGGTTGAATAAGACCTGCCAGAACAAGTTAGATTGCCTTATAACTGAAATTTCTTCCCTCCCACCATTTTTTCTCTATACCAGTCCAATCCCATACCCAGTCTGAATGCAGAAACCAAGAGAAAGGTACTCCTTAGGAACTAGTGTGTCCTGTCCCATTGCCCGAGGTGGAGATTAAGAATTTCACTAGCTCATTGGCTAGAAAATAGATTCCTTGAGCTTCCAGATTTCTTTTTTTTTTCCCCTGTATATATGTTAGCTTGTGCAGGATCATCATGATTAAAGTACATGAGCCCAAGGAGAAAAAGGTTTAAATCTTTTCTCTATATTCCCTATGAGATGCAGCATAGTGGAGAGAGAGCCAGAGAGCCCTGGATTCAAGTTCCACCCATTAGGTGTATGACTCAGGATAAGTAATCAAACTTCTGAGTACCATATGTGTGTTTCTCTAAGATTATAAATTCCCAAGAAGGTGTCAACCTTTTGGGTGGTTCAGTGTATTGAGAGCCAGATTCAGAGGTGGGCGGTCTTGGGTTCAAATTTGACCTCAGATGCTTCCTAGCTGTATGACCCTGAGCACATCACTTAACCCCCATCATCTAGCCCTTATGACTCTTTGCCTAGGAACTAATAATATACAGTATTGATTCTGAGATACAATTAAAGGTTAAAAGATGCCAACCTGCATTGATATAGGGAGTTTCCTCAAATGAGAGGTCTTTATGACAAGGAAATCACAGGCCCAGTTCCTATTTTTATTTCTCTGATATGGCTCAGCAGACTTAGGGTCAAGAATTACTATGGTTTAAAAAATAGAAATTAAAATTTTTTAAAATTTAAAAAGAATTACTATAGTTCTATTTAGCCCAAGGAAATAGGAAGAAGATACAATTGAAATTCTCAATTGCTGTCCTAGTTTCAAATCTGATGGGGCTTCCTACCAGGGTGTATCATTTGTGATAGATTATTTCTTATTCTATTTAGTTGAGACCCCAAAGTCCTTTTCTAATATTATATTTATTATTCATTCTTTTTTTTAATTTTAAACATTATTTTATTTGGTCATTTCCAAACATTATTCACTGGAAACAAAGATCATTTTCTTTTCCTCCCCTCCCCCCCTCCCACCACCTTTCCCTCTCTCATAGCCGACGCACGATTCCACTGGTTATCACATGTGTTCTTGACTCGAACCCATTTCCCTGTTGTTGGTATTTGCATTAGAGTGTTCATTTAGAGTCTCTCCTCAGTCATATCCCCTCCACCCCTGTAGTCAAGCAGTTGCTTTTCATCGGTGTTTTTACTCCCACAGTTTATCCTCTGCTTGTGGATAGTATTTTTTAGTTAGATCCCTGCAGATTGTTCAGGGACATTGCATTGACACTAATGGAGAAGTCCATCACCTTCGATTGTACCACAATGTATCAGTCTCTGTGTACAATGTTTTCCTGGTTCTGCTCCTTTCACTCTGCATCACTTCTTGGAGGTTGTTCCAGTCTCCTTGGAATTCCTCTACTTTATTATTCCTTTTAGCACAATAGTATTCCATCACCAACATATACCACAATTTGTTCAGCCAGTCCCCAATTGATGGGCATCCCCTCGTTTTCCAATTTTTGGCCACCACAAAGAGCACAGCTATGAATATTCTTGTACAAGTCTTTTTCCTTATTATCTCTTTGGGATACAAACCCAGCAGTGCTATGGCTGGATCAAAGGGCAGACAGTCTTTTATCACCTTTTGGGCATAATTCCAAATTGCCCTCCAGAATGGCTGGATCATTTCACAACTCCACCAGCAATGAATTAGTGTCCCCACTTTGCCACATCCCCTCCAACATTCATTACTTTCTTATTATTCATTCTTAATAACTTTTACCTTCTGTCTTAATATCAAGCAAGAACTAGGCAGTCAGGATTAAATGACTTGCCCAAAAGTATCTGAGGCCTGATTTAAACCCAGGTCCCTGGATGCTCTATCCATTGTGCTATCTAACTGACCCTCTAATGCCTTATTGTGGCATGGAGGTTACTCTTGGTTCATTTCTTTTCTTTTTTTTATTTAAGTTTATTTATTTAATTAATTAAGTTTGAATATTTTTCCATAGTTCCATGATTCATATTCTTTCCATCCCCTTCTCCAACCCCTCCTCCCATAGGCAAAGAGCAATTCCACTGGGTTTTACATGTATCATTGATCAAGATCTATTTCAATATTATTGATATTTGCACTAGGATAATCATTTAGAGTCTACCTCCCCAATCCTATCCCCCTCAACCCATGTGACCAAGCAGTTGTTTTTCTTCTGTGTTTCTACTCCCACAGTTCTTTCTCTGAATGTGGATAGTGTTCTTTCTCATAAGTCCCTCCGAATTGTTCAATGGATCATTGCATTGCTAGAGAAGTCTATTACATTCGATTGTACCACAGTGTATCAGTCTCTGTGTACAATGTTCTCCTGGTTCTGCTCCTCTCACTCCACATCAATTCCTGAAGGTTGTTCCAGTTCCCATTGAATTCCTCCAGTTTATTATTCCTTTGAGCACAATAGTATATTCCATCACCAACATATACCACAATTTGTTCAGCCATTCCCCAATTGATGGGCATCCCCTCATTTTCCAATTTTTTGCAACCACAAAGAGCGCAGCTATGAATATTCTTGTACCAGTCTTTTTCCTAATTATCTCTTTGGGGTACAGACCCAGCAGTGCTATAGCTGGATCAAAGGGCAGACAGCCTCTTGTTCTTAAAGAAGCCCATACTAACAAAGCACAAGTTTTAGAAGGTGCTACCAAGTTGGAGAAGATTATGGCATCATAGATTTCAATCCAGAAGGAATTACTGAGTCCAGCCTCTTCACTTCATGTTTAGTGGAGGGTGGGCACTGATTAGAGAATCTATGGTCCCCATTCCCTTCTGCTGCAGCATACTTGGTCAAATTGCAGAAATACGAAGGGGCAGATGACAGAGATACAAGTTCTTAGATGAAATACAAAGACGAGTTTGTACTTTATTATTCCTTTAGGGGGAATGAAAAAGGGTTTTCAGTCAAACTTGCTGGAATTACAGAGTGACTACTCATTGATTGGCAGAAGGATCAGCCTGACTCTAGTGACTTTTAAAAAGCAAGACACACTCTCTAATGCGTCAATTCAGGTAGGGGAAAACTCTGATATAGAAGAATCTAGCTCTTGCGAGGGAATTGCTCCTTTCTGGGATGATGTGCCCCAGGTTTATGGGAGGAATATTTTGTAATTTTTTTTTTTAATTTCCTCTCCGAGGAAATTGTCTTGTCTAATTTTTTTATAGGAGTAAAGAGAGGAAGTTGTTTATTCCCCTTCATGAAAGAGAGCTCTCCAATGATGGCCTAAGAAGTGCCAACTGACTAGGCAGCAATGGGTCAATATATACACAAGGCTCCTCCTCCCTCCCCTGTCAGCTTACATGTGCACATGTGCACGCGCGCACACACACACACACACACACACACACACACACACACACACACACAGAGAAAACACACCCACACTTTGACCTACAAATCAAAAAACCTGTGCTTCCAACCCAACTCAGGTGAGGGAAGGGAAACAACCAAGCTGTTCATTGCCCCTTCTTTCTTCATCAGTCTCCCTTCCAAATCTGTCCTGGAGTCCGCAACCAACAAAAAAGAAACAAACCAGTTTTTATAAGCTAAATGCTCATTCTGAGAATAGCACACTCAATTTTATGACACACAATTCCCCCTTTTTTATTTTCAAAGATGTGATATTCTCACTTGCCTCAGTTTCCCCTTCTCTGTAAAACACATAACAAACAATACAAATTAAAATATTTAAAAGTCCACAAATTACCAGTCCAAATTAGTCCAATGTTATCACCAGTCACCAGTGTCCTTCTGAATGTCACTTTCAGGACTGTCCCTCCAAAGTCTCAGCTGTCCAACAGACAAGTAGAGTTGTTGGCTTCTTTACATGGGTGCAGAGCATCCATTCTTCCTCAGCCATCCTTACAGCTACACCTTGCTAGAAGAACCTGGAAGGGCATCTTTCAGACTGGGATCAATCCATTGTTTTTATCAGGACCCAGTTGTCTTAGCCAAAGTCTCCTTTCTCCTACTAACTTCAGGACCACTTTCTGTTCTCCTCCAAGATCACAGTGGCAGTGGCAGACACAGCCTGGATGCATGCAGGCCACCCTCTGGTCTCAGTATTCAGCATCTTGGACAAGGAAGAACTACTAATGATTATTATTTTAGTAAATGTTTGCTTTGAGCTATTTGTCTTCTAAGGCATCAGTGGGGGCTCATGAACTATATATAATTTTAAGAGCAAGGACTCAAAGAGTATCTCATTTCTAACGTAACAATCTTCTAGGAGCCCCAACCTTCCAATGTGTGTTTGGGAAATCTATCTCTGAGACAGTATCACTTATAGATAAGAACTGGTAGCCCCAGAGAATTTGGGTGATTTGTCCAGGGTCACATAGGAAGTAAATATCAAAACTAAGAATCAAATCCAGGTCATCCCATTCCAATTCAAGCACTCTTCCACTGTACCACTTTGTTAAATTGGGAGAGTCTCATTACCAAGATGGTGATTTCTGATGAATTTTGTGGACATGGTGACTCAAAAAAGGCCATCAACGAAAGCTTGGATTGGATGTGACAATGGAGGGAGTGTGTGCAATACCGAACACAGATCCTTAAGGTATTATTCAGTTTTCATACATAACCAGTGTTTGTGTTAATTCCAGAACAAGTTCAAGTCAGTATCCAGTTGGAAAATATTCATGAGGCTCAAAATGAGGTTAAAGAAAAATAAAGTCTTTTTCCTTTTCTTTTTTCCTCAAAAACATTTTCTTAAGACTTGTATGAACTGATGCAGAACAAAGCAAGCAGAGCCAAGAGAACAGTTTACATAATGACTGAAATAATGTAAAGGAAAGCAACATTGAAAGACCAGAACGCTAATCAGTAGAGTGAC
Source organism: Monodelphis domestica (assembly GCF_027887165.1). NCBI lineage: Eukaryota > Metazoa > Chordata > Mammalia > Didelphimorphia > Didelphidae > Monodelphis > Monodelphis domestica. The sequence goes on from NC_077230.1 coordinate 24,100,077, forward strand.
TTCAGAGATCTGACAAATGACTACATGCTTTCTTCCTCTTATAATGCAGGTGGTAAGCCATTGGTACAGAACGAGGCATATATCATTCATGGCCAATGTGTTGGCTTGTTTTGCTTAATTAGAGTCCCTCCTTGTAAGGGAGGGTTCTGTGATGAGGGAAGGAGCCACCATTGGGCAGCGATGGCTTCCTACTGTCACTTGACAGTAGGAACAAAGTTACATCTTTCAAAAAGAAAAAAATAATCCTTCTCCCTTCTCCCCTTGCCCTCAAGAAAAAGAATATTTTTCCACTCAGGATCTTCAGTGGCAAAAAAAAAATGCTTTAAGAATGCAAGTGTTGTAATTATATTTCACTTTAAAAGCTTATACTTTCTATAGAAAATATGAATTAACAAAACAATTTAATTGGATAGACAGGGTCGGCATCCTATTGGACTTTATACCCTTATATAGCTCTAGCATCACACCCTCCCCTTAGTAGTTACTCAATAAATATGTCAATGCATAAGAAGGCTTTACAAAAGGATTCAGCAAAAGACTCCTTTGAATAGCCAAATTATGAAGTCAGCATAGTTTGTCCTCAGTACACCTGACCTCCCCTTTTTGGAGTTCTTTTTCCTTTAAAATCTTTTCTCTCAGTATTCTCTCTATATTCTTCATCTTCCAATTTGCAACTCATACTTCTTGTTTCAGAGGAAAGGGACATAATCAATGAATTCACCCTGAGGTATTAGGGACAACTGAATACAGAATATGTTAACCCTTCCAAGAGTATTTCTTCTTCAAAATGAAAGTAGTTGGGGGAGAAAAAAGATTAGCTTGAAGGAATCAATCTTTGGTGGTGGAATTTCAGATATTTGCTATATACCTTAAGGGGCAGCTGAATGAGGATCTAGAGGTGTTGGATTCTATTCAAACTCCTGTGTGTAGACAGCCATCTCATAGTCCCATGCTGGTGAACCTATGGCATGCGTGCCAGAGGGTACCAGAAGGGGTTGCTCCCTTCCCCCTCTCCATGCATGCCTGAGGACATTTCTCTCATCACCTTCCCCTCTGCCCAGCAGCCCAAAGGGAGTGCTTCCTCCCTCCCCTGTCTGGGGCAAGGTGGCGAACTCACATGCCGTATGAGGGTTACAGTTTGGGCACTCGGTCTCAAAGGTTCATCTTCATGCGACACAGACTGTCTCCTTATGACCCAGTGAGTAGATTCCCTTAGTCCATTATGTGAAAACATACAAAAATTATGTTTGAACACAGAACTTTAAGATTGGCACAATGGAAAGATTTCTGCCCTAGGATTTAGGAGACTTAGATTTAGAATAAGAAAAAAAAAACATTAATCTATCTAACTTAACCCTTTCATTTTCCAGTTTAGGAAACTGAGGTCTTGTGAGACATTCTAGTCTCTACTACAGAACAGAGATGCTTCTGACTCACGATTGTCAACTTAGGCAGCAAAATTCTTTCTGTCTTCAGTTTCCATCTCTGTTGGACTGGATGATCTCTGAGTTCTCTTCCAAAATGCCTTTTCCCTCAGTTTTGTATGTGGTCATTCTGTGTATGTCACCCCTGGTGCCTGTAGGTTTGCCCAGGGCGTGACTGTTTCATTTTTGCCTTTGTGTCCCTGGTATAGCGCCCAGCAAATCCTAAGGGATGCTGGCTTGTCTGTTTGTCTGTTGTACGAATAGGGACGGACCCATGCTTCTTCTCTTAGTTTAGCATCCCTGCTGCCCCTTTCCCAGGCTCACCGAGAGAATGTTTTCTCAGACACACACCCCACCCTGATGGAGTATCTTCCCTCTGAGCTAAGCATCCTGACCGCTGTTGAGAACAGCATCCCGTGTGATAAGAGGAGATTTAATGGAGTCAAGGGGAAGATACGAGCAGCCAGAAAGCAGGACACAGAGCAGGCGCTCTTATGAGAAAAGCACTGCAGGTTATCCCTCTAAGATAAAAAGATGTCCTCCCCACCCCCAAACCAAAGCAGAATATCTACGAATCTAACCTATGCTTTTGTCCAGAAGACTAAAGTAGAAACTGGCTGAGCACAGGAGCCTCCCTTTGCTTACTAGTGGATAACCAACTTACCATTTATTTACCCTTGAAGCTGATTATATATTGGGCTGAGGCAGACAGGGAGATTTTATTGACATTTGGTCTTCCTTCACACATTTTGCGACAGCCAGACATCAGGGACTGAGCTGCAGGATATTAAAGGATTTGGCAAAGTTATCAGGGAACAGCAACATATTTATCAAAGCCACAGCAATATTAGAAAGCCTGGCTGCTCCACCTGAGTCTGTTACTTGATTAAAAAAATAATAATAATTCATACTTGGGCTGACTTCTGCACCTGGGTGAATGCTGAGCAGCTCTATGGGAAGTGCCCTTGACCAGGAACTGGAATGGAACCTACACATCTTGGGCTTGCACGGCATTGTGCAATCAGGATAGACTGAGGGTGGCTAATGGCCCCTATGTGTGCGTGTGTGCTAGACTAGAGAATGTTGCACCAAGCCCACAAAAATGTTATTGGAGCCACCTTAGTTCGCCCAGTCCTGGGGAGTAGAGTTTAGGAGCTTGTCTTCCTCTGGCTATGTGCACGTCTATTCTCTAAAGCTTTGATTTCAGAGACAGTCGTTTTATGTGGTTTTGGACACATTAAGGAACAGAGTAGAAAGAATCCATGAAGGAGCTATGACTGGCCAAGCCAGTGTATCTATGAAGAGAAGACATGAGGCAGTCTCAGGGCTCTTGATCTTTTAACAACCAATAAGTATAGAGAGATTATTTAATAGACTTCTTTTGGATTTAAGTATAAGAAAAAAATCCACATCAATGATCTACCATTTGAAAATTTCATTGAGTTCCTTTTGCAAGATGGATTGCTTAGAATAATATTGCTTAACTCGGAGCCAGAATGCCTCCCTATGTGATATCTACTTATGTATATATGTAGCCATACACATTCACATTCATGTATATGTTGAATTTATGATTCTAATAGTTCTCACACTCTTCATTAATATCAAGGGATAGACCAATTATCCTAAGAATTTATAGGGTTAATTCAGCATTTACCAACTGATTCAGATTCGTCAGCCTTGACCATAAATCGCTTACATGTCTGTATGATAAAAAGCAAATATAAATTTTCAAAAAATTTAACCTTGCATGGTATATAAAGAGAATACATAATATTCTTGGGCATAAATATGTCTGAAGACAAACCCATTGTGTACAACCAGAATACATAATGGATCTGACTGAGACATATTTATCTCTCAGCAAGGAAAAGCCAGAAATCTGGCTGTAACTAATTTAGATTTTTACAGTATCTGAGATATAAGGATCCTGGGAATTAGAAGTCCTAAAGCAGGGAGGCAAAGTTCACCTCCTAGGTATCACTGAGACTTGATGGGATAAGACTCATGACTAGACTATGACTCTACTATATAATAAGAAGGAAATCCAGGAACAAGAAGAGGATGATGGAGAGAATTTGGGTGAAGGTCAAAGAAGGGAGAAACAGACATAGTTTTGCAACGAGACTGCTACAGACCACCTGGGCAGAAAGAAAAATCAATGAGGAGTTTTGGAAACAGTTCACATGCCTGGCAGAGAAGTATAACATGTAAGACCTAAGTTGTCTATACCTTTGCTGGAGTTCTCTCTTTCCCAGAAGCAGAGAACTGAAGAACTTATTGCCTTGCCTTACTGATAATTTCAATTAAAAAAAAAGGTAGATGAATCAAAAGAGGAAATTCTAGTATTTCTCAATAACAGAGAGATTTGTCTGAAACAACGATGATGTGGATGCATAGGAAACTCATCAATGAACCCAGATTTTTAAAAAGTACACAAAAGATGGGAGCAAGGCCAGGTACAGAGGATGAATATGAGCATGATATTGTACTGCAAAAATAATGTCAGGAATGCTAAAAATTAGAATGAAGGAAAATAAGGACAGCAAAAATATTTTTAAAGCAAAATTGGAAAATAAAAGTGGCTTAAAGGAGGGATAGCTTATAATTGATTGTAAGCTTCTTGGGGCAGGGACTGTCTTTTGCCTCTTTTTGTATCCAGAGTACTTAACATGGTACCTGTTACATAGTTGATTAATAAATGTTTACTGATTAATTAGTTGATTTTTGGTAGGATATTTGTTTGAAAGATATGGGACAATGATAACTGATACAAGCGAAAAGGTAATGCTGCTCAAATCTTCCATTTTTTCTGTAGAAGAGAATGACCTTAACTTTACAGATAAACAATAACTAATGGAATTGATGTCCAAATTAAGGAGCTAATAAGAAAGTACTGAGCTGACCTTGGTGAACTCAAGTCACCTTGGTCAGATAGACTACATGCTCAAGTTCTGAAAGAATTGGCAGATACAATGGCTGGGTCAGTGTCATTACATGATCAGAAAGACAAATGTTGTCCTACCTGATTTAAAAAAAAGGTAGAGAAAGATCCAAGTCTGTAAACTACAGGTCAGAGAACTTTACTTTGAGATGACTAACACATGTATTTAGAAAATGAAGCAAGGATTTCAAAGAGCTAACATGACAGTCCTGGGCTATAAGAATGGCAAACAGGTTAGTTTTGGAAAAATATAGAAAATTATTAAGACTGAAATTATGAAGACTGAAATGAACGGAAGCAAGAGAACATTATATACCACAACATAAATATTGTTTGAAGAATGACTTGTTTATGGTCACTTCCGGAGAAAGAACTGATATATAGACATAAGTAATGCAGTTTTATGTATACATATATGTAATAAATTAATTAATTATTTTTAAAACAGGTCTTTCCAGGCTAACCTTTTTTTAAAAACAGGAATACTGAACTAATGGATAAGAAGAATACTGTGGATTTAATTTATTTAGGTTTTAGCAAAGCTTTTGATAAAGTATATCCACTATTCTTGTGGAAAAGATGGAGAAAAATGGATTAGATGGCAACACAATCAGACAAATTCAGAACTGTTTGGATGACCACATTCAAAGAGTTATTGATAATGGTTCAGTGTCAGTATGGAAAGAGGTTTCTGGTGAAATGCTCCAGGGATCTGAACTTGATCTTGTGCTGTTAACATTTTTTATCAATAGTTTAGATAAAGGCAGAGAAAGTCTGATGATCAAATTTTCATAGCATTCTGAATGACAAAGCAAGGATCCAAAAATATCTTGAGAGCATAGAAAATTGGGTAGAATCTGATAAGATGAAACTCAAAAGAGATAAATGAAGAGTATTGCATTTGAGTCCAAAAATCAAGTTCACAAGTATAAGATGGAGAGGCACATAGAGAAAACAATTATTCAGAAAAAGGGTCTTGAGGTTTTAGTGGACTGCAAAGTCAATATGAGTCAACAGTATGATGTTGTAGACAAAAAAAAAAAGGAAAGAAAAGGAAAGCTTAATATGATCTAGGGACTTCATTGAAAGGGTCATAGATTCCAGGAGATGGAAATGATAGTCTTGTGGAAGGAAGGAATTCCAGGAATGATGACATGCACAAATGTACATAAGCAGAACAAGATTAAAGAAGAGCTTGTAGTCCAGTCTGACTGCAACATAAAAAAACAAAACCCAAACTGGATCTTTATTTTGGAGGTTCTTAAATACAAGACTAAAGCATTTGCTTTTTTATTCCAGGAGTAATAGGGAACTGCTCTAGCTTTCTGAGACATAGATAGACATACTAAAACCTGTGCTTTAGCAAGATTATTTTGATAGCATGGTAAAGGGATAGTTGGCATAGTTGGATAGTTGATAGTTGGCAAGAGGAAAGACTACATGCATGGAGACTTACTTGCCAGAAAATGATTATATTAGTCCAGGGGAGAGGAAAGAACATTATTTATTCTATGAAATTTCTCAGAAGGAAAACCACAAGTTCATTGAATTACTCTAGTACTTCAAGACTTGTAAAATGATTTAGATATTGAACCTCTCAACAATTCATGTAAGATTGCCCCTATTCTTATCTTCATGTTACAGATGGGGAAACCCAGCCTGAAGAGATGCCCAAGGTCACCTTGTCTGAGGCAAAGATTTGATTCAGGTCTTCTTGATTATGTCTAATATTCTATCTACTATACCATGTAGCTGCCAACCATTGTATTATATGCTCCATTATGGAAGAATGTGCAATGATGAAAACTTAGCTTCTAAGAGTATGGGGAATGGGTCCTACCATTCTGTTTTCCAGTATTCTTTCTGAGTTGCTGCTTGGTCAAATCAAGCTCTTCTCAATAATGGTCTACACTCTTAATTCTCCTACTTTTCTTGATGAATGACCTTGAATGGGAAAAGCTTCCTTTCCCCCTACTTCCCACCATTGCCCCCTGCATCTATGTCTTTGAATACCTCATCCTTTTGTCCAGTCTTTAACTTGTGTGCTTGCATATGGACAAGCCAAGGTCCAAAGAGGATGCCTGGAGAAACTAAAAAGCACAATGAAAGAATTGAATGTGAAAGAGGCCCAGATATCCAGGAGAATGTTGAATAAAAAGAGAAAGAAGAAAGAAAGGAATCAGCTAATTAGTTCTATAGAAGTTAGATGTGGTCAGGAGAATCAGGAAACTGCCTTGAACACAGTTAGACCTAAACTGAGAGTGTGGTCTAAAGAATTTATTGTCTTCCCTCTTCCCCTCCAGTGATGCCTTTTCATTTCTTCTGCGCCCTCTGCACTTGCAGTGCCCAGAATCTTGATTTTGCTCTCTAAATGGCTCAGAATTCTCACCCAGTTCTGTCTTCCATGGACAGTGCTCCCTTCCTCAAAGGTATTGTTATTACTCCCTAGTATCTCTACAAGATGTTAGCTGGAATGCATACAAATTAAGAAAATCATACTAATATTTAGTCTAATATAGGGAGGGTTTAACCTGGGGTCTGTAAATTTGAAAAAAAAATTGATAATTGTATCTCAGTATAACTGGTTGCCTTCATAATTCTATTTTATTTTATACATTTAAAAATCTTATTTTAAAAAGGGGTCATTGAACTTCATTAGTTTGCCACAGGGATTCATCACATGGAAAGAAAAAAAGAAGGAAAGAAGGAAAGAAAGAAAGAAAGAAAGAAAGAAAGAAAGAAAGAAAGAAAGAAAGAAAGAAAGAAAGAAAGAAAGAAAGAAAGAAAGAAAGAAAGAAAGAAAGAAAGAAAGAAAGAAAGAAAGAAAGAAAGAAAGAAAGAAAGAAAGAAAGGAAGGAAGGAAGGAAGGAAGAAAGAAAGAAAGGAAGGAAGGAAGGAAGGAAGGAAGGAAGGAAGGAAGGAAGGAAGGAAGGAAGGAAGAAAGAAAGAAAGAAAGAAAGAAAGAAAGAAAGAAAGAAAGAAAGAAAGAAAGAAAGAAAGAAAGAAAGAAAGAAAGAAAGAAAGAAAGGAAGAAAGGAAGGAAGAAAGGAAGGAAGGAAGGAAGGAAGGAAGGAAGGAAGGAAGGAAGGAAGGAAGGAAGAAAGAAAGAAAGAAAGGAAGGAAGAAAGGAAGGAAGGAAGGAAGAAAGAAAGAAAGAAAGAAAGAAAGAAAGAAAGAAAGAAAGAAAGAAAGAAAGAAAGAAAGAAAGAAAGAAAGAAAGAAAGAAAGAAAGAAAGAAAGAAAGAAAGAAAAAGAAAGAAAGAAAGGAAGGAAGGAAGGAAGGAAGGAAGGAAGGAAGGAAGGAAGGAAGGAAGGAAGGAAGGAAGGAAGGAAGGAAGGAAGAAAGAAAGGAAGGAAGGAAGAAAGGAAGGAAGAAAGAAAGAAAATCTCGCAGTCTAACCATCCCAGGCATATTTGCATTTTATTTATTTATTTTTTAAAAACTCTTACCTTCCATCTTAGAATCAATACTGTGTATTGGTTACAAGTCAAAAGAATGGTAAGGGCTAGGCAATGCTAGTTTAAGTGACTTGTCCAGGGTCACACAACTAGGAAGTGTCTGGGGTCACATTTAAATCTCCAAGTCTGAATCTCAATACCCTCAGCCACTTATTGGGTCCTCATAGTTGCATTTTAAAAGAATAGTTTTTAACCCAAGGAATGACTACCTAGTTATATAATTTCAGTTCATTTTTTAGGGGGTAGAACGAGGGTGGAAGGTAAGGGGAGGCTGAGGGAGTTGACTTTCAAATTATATTTCCCAAGCTACCCCAGATTAGACAAATCTTAGATCTGTTTGTTTAACCAATGGTTAGGACAAACCTGGATCCAGGATAGAAACAGGTAAGAATCAAGGAAGAAGAAAGATCTTCTTAAATAGACAAGGAAGAGAGGACATTATATATAAAGGTGTACAACTTGCTAACTGGTAAATGGCTTTTGACTTTAGAATCAAGGATCTATAACTAAAACCATCCCATTTAGAAGATGAAAGATGGAGATCTCTGATCTCTGCCTGTAATTGCCCATCTGTAATAGGGTTTGGATCCTGATCGTTCCTTATTCCTGCAGAATGTCTGCTTCAGTGAATCTAAGACCCTTAACTTGAGAATATGTTACTGTTGATGCTTCCTTGCACGGGAACACTGTGGAGGCAGTAGACTCAGATGCTGGTGAAGGCAAGAGGTCCATCATTTTGTCATAATAAGGAATGCTTCGAAGGGGGGCCCCAAGTGAGCATATGCTGGGAACCAAGTCCCTCCTCTTTACAGTTGTGGATTCCACACCTCTGTTTTCCAAAAAAGTCGTGGGGGATTTGGGATGGTCAGCCTGACTGGAGCCAAAGGTAGTTCTACTATAATTAAAGGCATGGATTAAATGAGGATTTCTTAAAGAAGCTAATTATGTACCTGGCTTAGTGAGCCAGTGCCTCCCTGGGAGGGGAAGGATGGAATCTCTAAGACTGCTGTAAATGGAAATCCTGTAGGAAAAAAGCCCTAATTAGGGTTGTGAATCACTAAAGGGATGGAAAAAGTCAGAAAAAGGAGTCAGTAGTACCAGTGTTTACCTATTTCATGCTTTTGGATTATGGTCAGTGGTTGGGGTAGGAGTCACTTGCCCAAAGTCACTCAGTTGGTAAAGGGAACGGGAAGAAATAAGCTTTTATTAAGCACTTCCTACTTATGTGCCAGGCACAGTGCTAAGTGCTTTACAAATAATATCTCATTTGATCCTCACGACACAGTACAACACACAATACCTTACAATAGCTCTGGGAGGTGGGTGCTTATTTTTATCCCCATTTTGTTGTTGTTGTTGAATCATTTTAGTCATGCCTGACCCTTCATGACAACTTTTGGGATTTTCTTGGCTAAGATACTGGAGTAGTTTGCCATTTACTTCTCCAGCTTATTTTACAGATGAGGAAACTGAGGCTAACAGGATTAGATGACTTGACCAGGATCACACAGCTAAGGCATATCTGAGGGTGCATTTGAACTCAGTCCTTCCTGAATCTAAACCTTCTCCTTTGCACCATCTAGCTGCCTAGGATAGACTATAGTTGACTTTTAAGTATTTGAAGGGGTGTCATGTAGAAGGGCCCAGTGTGCAGGGTTTTGGAGTGAAATGTGAAAGGTATAAAAGGCATATTTTGGGTTTGTTGTTGACCAGTCATGTCTGACTCTTCATGATCCCATGGACCGTAGCTATCTATGGAGCTTTCCTGACAGGGATACTGGAGTGGTTTGCCATTTGATTTTCCTGGTGTCCTTTTTCAGGCAATCAGAAGTTTAGTGACTTGCCTGAGTTGCAGAGCTAGGAAGCATGAGGCTAGCTTTGAACTCAGGTCTTTCTGATTCCACTATCCACTAAGTCACTTAGCTGCCTCCTGCAGATTTAAGTCAGAGGTAAAGAAATGCCTCCTACTGACCAGACTAACCCCAAAATAAAGCAAGCTGTTTGTGGGAGGTAGTACGGTCCCCTTCACTGGCTGGATGTCTAATTTGTTAGTTATGTGGGAAAGGTGATTCCCATTCAGGCACAGGTTGGACTCAATGGTCTCTAAGAACACTTCCCATATAAATTCTGCAGTCTCCTTTACTCCTTGATGCATCATGGGAGGAGGACTTTTACAGAAGAAAAACCCATAATAGGAACTCGAAAACCAGGAATAAATGAAATGAGAGACTGTATGACATGATGCACAGAAGGACAGACTTGGAATGAGGGAGAGATGCTTCAAGTCCTTCCTCTGACATATATGTTAGTGTCACATGAATGAGAAGAAATCACTAGAACTCTCAATGTTCCAGACAACTGTCTAAGGGTATCTACAGAGGACTTGAGCATCACCATTGGTGAGGAAAGTTTCCATATTAGAGAATTGTTGCTGTTGCTGTTGTTGTTGTTGTTGTTGTTGTTGTTGTTGTTGTTGTTGAGTCATTTGGGGTTTTCTTGGCAGAGACTGGATTGCCATTTCCTTCTTCAGTTTATTTTATAGATGAGGAAACTGAGGCAAACAGGGAGAAGTGATTTGCCCAGGATCATATAGCTAGTTAGTGTCTGAACCTAGACTGGATGAGTCTTCCTGACTCTAGTTCCTGCATTCTATCCACGGTACCACCTACCTGTCCCATATTAGCAAGTACTCTACCCCAATAAAAGCACATGATCTGACTTAAAAACATAGAGGAGAAAAAGAAGTGAACCCAGTTTCAAAAAAAAAATCTATGGCAAGATGGGTAAAGGGCTGGGTAATAGAGACAATCTGACTACTCCTGCAGTCATTTTAAGAAAGGAGACAAGTGGGCTCTTCTTCCTTTTCCTCCATTGGGACTTTAGGGGAAGATGTGCCATGATAGGAGCACAATGGAATGTGGGTGACTGTTCCAAGGCACCATGTTATGGAAGCACTCACCCCACCACCACCTCATGCCAATGACTGTGAACTAAGAGCCCCAGGAGCACTGGCCAGTTAGGGCTCTGCTTTCTTGGACAAACCCTACAATGGTGTTTCATGTTAGATGGGGTCGTATGTACAAAGCTTGGAGGAAAGGTCTGGCTGAAAGCTTCAGGGAAAGAGAGAGAGAGACAGACAGACAGACAGACAGACAGAGACAGAGACAGAGCAGAGAGACAGAGACAGAGAGAGACAGAGAGAGACAGAGAGACAGAGAGAGACAGAGACAGAGAGAGAGAGAGAGAGAGAGAGAGAGAGAGAGAGAGAGAGAGAGAGAGAGAGAGAGAGAGAGACATAGACAGACAGACAGACAAAGAAAACCAGAGTCAGAGACAGACAGACAGAGACAGAGGAACAGAGACAAAGAGAGAGAGAGGAGAGTGGGAGGTGCTTACAAGAAGAATATTTTCAGTTTGAGCACAAAGGAAGAAGAAGGCGGGTTCAGAAATGAAAGAACTTCCTCCACCAATGAGGACCAATGAGGCTGAGAGGCAGCTTGGTGTAGGCTGGAAGTTATGGGTAGAGTGGGGACGATGGGGGCAGCCCTAAATCTGTGAACCTGTAACCTACGTTTCAGCTTTGAAAAAAGAAGCTGATCCTGAGAATTGCTTTTGTGAAAACAGTTGAACTTCTAGAGTGAGAGTGGGGGCTGGAGAAGGAGCATGCACCATAAATTTAGGATATTCTTAATGTTAGAACAAGGCCCCAGACTTTGGGGGCGATTTCAAGGAAAGATAACGGGCTTTAACAAAAATACAATCCTTTGTCAGTTCTGATTTCAGGTTCCAAAAATCTGATCACGGTTCTCATGTAGCACAAAAGACATGACCAGGCAAATTTGCTAGAAGATGTTTATTTTTTTAAAAATAGATTAAACTTTTGTCCTCTCATTAACCCTTTGTTTCTTTTCTTTTCTTTTCTTTTTACTCCAGTTTGGAGCCCACACAATCTGATTATTATTATAGCCACAAGAAGTCAGAAAGCCACTTCTGTTTACAAAGAGTCTCGAGTTACAGCTTCAAAGGAGGAGGATGAGTGCTAACACTTAGCAAAGCTCTCTCCAGGTACCCAGAGGTCCTGCCCTTTCCAATACATTCTGGAGAGCCTTGGCTCATCAGAAAGAAAAACATAAAGAAGAAAAATATTTTTCTTTCCCTCAGACATTTACTTTTACTTTTTCCCCTGTGACTTGCATGAGTTAAGATTCCTTTAAAGCACTTTTTTTAAAAAGGTGGGTATTTGGAGGAGAATGCTTTTTCTGGATGCCCTTCTTCCTCTTGCTTTCACACTCACCAGTTGGCTCCCTGGAGGGTGGTTGGTTCTTGGGTTCTAGGAGTCAGCTCCAGGGTCTTCCCTTCTGACACTGGAGCTCACTCTCGTTCACAGCTCTCCACCCAGGTGCCATCTGTATTAGCAGGCTTTCCACAGAATTCACTCTTTGCAAAGGGATTTGCTAAGATGGCGCAATAAGAACATTATTAGTCGATAAGTAATAGGGTGGGAAAGTGGGTACAGCACTAGGACTAGAGTCAGGAGAACTTGGGTTCAAATTTGGCCTCGGATAATAATTCGCTATGTGACTCTGAGCAAGTTCTTTCACTTTTCCCCCTCAGTTTTCACTTCTATAAAATGGAGGTAATAATAGCTCTTATCTCATGCAGTTGTTGTGAGGATAAAATGAGATCTCTGCAAAGCATTTAGCACATCAGAGCTATATAAATGCTAGTTGTGATGATTATCATTGTAAAGCACGCCTCCCATAAGTCTTGGGTGACCTCCTGGTAAGAATGTGCTCAGACTTGATGAATAATGGCACTGGGGAAAGGGCGTACAGTTTGAGAAGGCACAGGGAGAGGGAGGCAAGAGGAGAGAAATCCCTTTTTCTACCATTTAAAGGTCTCTTCCCCAAACTCTGAAGCCACCCTCTTCAGTTTAAGAGGAGAAAAAACAAGAGTGTGCTAGTAAATGTTCAAGAATGACCCCCCCACCAAAGGGTATTCACAACACACCTTTACATTTAATCTGCAGGATTAACCTTTTCTCCAGCACTTTCCTAAGCACTGACAATCAGCAAATAAGAAATCAACCCCCATTTTGCCAGTTTCTGCAGTATAAATGCTCCCACTGAAAATTTAACAATCAGAGAATGTTTGAGCTGGCTCTAGCATGTACCGAGCAAAAGGAACTTCCAGCTGTTGGTACTGAAGAGTCAGGGAGTTCTTTCTCTCTCCTGCTGAACCCTCATACAATTTCTCTCAGACAAGATGGAAAAGAAGGGTTATAGCTTTATAATTTGCTTGTTTTATATCAGCTTGTCTTACTTGTTTATATCAGTTTAGTTCACAAGTCATTCTTCAAAGAACATTTCTATTGTATTCAATGTTCTCTTGGTTCTGTTTGTTTCTTCTCTTCATAATTTCATGTAGCCCTTTCCATGTTTTTAAAAATAATTCACCTGCTGGTCATTTCTTACAGCACAGTAGCATTTTATCACAATCAGTTGATGGGCATCCCCCTCCATTTCCACAAAGAGAGCTGCTACAAGTATTTTAGGACACAGAAGTTCTTTTCCTTTTCTCTAAATTGCCTTAAGAAATTAACCTAACTGTGGTATAAAAATAATGAATAAATAAATAAACAAATAAAAATAAAAGGTATGTATGTACAGTTGTATAACCCTTTGTTTCTAGATTACTCTCCAAAAAGTTCCCAATTCCACCAACAGTATATTAATGCCCTCAATTTTTTACATTCCTTCCAAAGTTTGTCATTTTGCCTTTTTATCAGACCAGTGGTTCTCAACCTTTCTAATGCCGTGACCCTGCAATACAGTTCCTCATGTTGCAGTGACCCCAAACCAAAAAATTATTTTGGTGGCTACTTCAAAACTGTAATTTTGCTACAGTTATTATTCGCAATGTAAATCCCTAATATGCATTATGTATTCTCATTGCTACAAATCAAACATAATTTAAACATAGTGATTAATCACAAAAAAAAATATTTTAATTATATGTTCAGAAATACTAATCCAGCAGGAGGCAGCCTGAGCTGGGGTGGGAGGTAAGTCCTGCCTGGGGAGGGGGTCCACAGACACTGCCTTCTTCTTCCTGTCGTCTCCCTCCAGCTCGAGCTGAGGCTTCACTTTGCTGGGGTTACTCAGCTCTGTTATCCGCTCCAGGAGTTATCCACTTCAGGACTCATTCTTAACCCCTCCAGAGCCAGTGCCCGGGTACTCTCTCTGGGTCTCTGAGTGTGGTCTCCAGGCAACAGGGTAAATCCATCGCACCTCATAGGGGGAGGGATGCTGATAAGTAACTAATATTTGTACAATGTCCAGGCAGCAGGGTCCCCGTTCTTTCCGAGATCTTGCTGTAAAGTAGCGTGATTTCTTAGCAGCTAAAGCCATTGGAAATATGTATTTTCCAATGGCTTTAGGCGACCCCTGTGTTTTGGTCGTTCAACCCCCTCCGGGGGTTGCGACCCACAGGTTGAGAACCGCTGTGTTAGACCATCTGATAGGTGTGACATGATACCTCAAAATCTTGTTGCATTTCTCTAACCAATAATGATTATGTTCTTTAAAATGTGATTATATGTATCTTTGATTTCTTCATCTAAAGAATCTACTCATTTTTTATCATTTGGAGAATGGCTCAGATTCTTATATATTGGACCAAGTTCTCTATATATTTTGGTTATGAGACCCCTAAGAAACTGTCTATAAATTTTTCCCATTTTTTTGTTTTCCTTCTAATCTTGGCTACATTAGCTTTATTTGTACAAAATTTAATCTGATCAAAATTATCCATTTTATATCCCCATATGTTTTTCTTTTCTTTATCTTGTTTATTCATAAATTCTTCTTCTACCCATAAATCTGATAGATAATATGTTCCTTGTTCTTTTAATTTGCTTATAACTCCCTTTATGTCTAGGCCATGTATCTATTGGTAAATGGTATAAGATATTGGTCTAGACCTACTTTCTGTAAGACTGTTTCCTAGTTTTTCCAATAACTTTTTCTAAATAGCAAAATGGAATATCTCAATAAGCCCATTTTTGAAAATGAAATCGAACAGGTCATAAATGAATTTCATAAGAAAAAAAGCATGAAATGAGTTTACAAGTAAAATCTATCTAACATTTAAAAATCATCTAATTCCAGTATTCAGTAAATTATATAGAAATTGGTAATGGAGTCCCGCTAAACTCATTTTATGAAACAAATATGGTGCCAATTTCTTAAACCAGGAAGAACAAAAGCAAAGAAAGAAAATTATGGACCAATTTCATTAATAAATACAGATGAAAAATTCCTAAATATAATATTAGCTAGAAGACTATAATAATATAACTCCAAAATAATTATGACCAAATAAGATTTGTACCAGATGTAATATAAGGGAAATTATTAATATAAGTGCTTATATCAACAAAAAGCAACAAAAATCATATTATTATATCAATAGATACAGAAAAGGCTTTTGACATAGGTATAGATGGATTTTCCCTCAGAGTAATAAAAAGAATATACCTAAAACCATTAGCAAACATTTTCTGTGATGCAGACAAGTTAAGAGCCTTACTTATAGGATCAGGAGTAAAACAAGGAAGCCCATTATCACCAATATTATTGAACACTGTATTAGAAATGTTATCAATAGTAATAAGAGAAGAAAAGGAAATTGAAGGAATTAGAACTGGTAAAGAGTAATGAATTGTCACTTTTAGCAGATGATATGAATGTATAAATGGAAAATCTTAGAAATTCAACTAAAAAGTTAGTTGCAACTATCAATAAATTTAGTAAAGTAGTAGGATATAACATAAACGCACATAATTCATCAGCATTTTTATGCATCACTAACAAACTCCTAGGAGATAATAAAATATGTTATTTAAAATAACCATGAACAGAATAAAATATCTGCCAAAACAAAGCCAAGAAAAATGTGAACATAATTATAAAATATTTTTATATAAACAAAGTCAGATTTAAATAATTGTAGACATTTTAGTTGTGCATGGTTGGGCAGATTCAATATAATTAAAATGATAATCCTATCCAAACTAATATACTTATTCAATGCCATCCCAATTAAATGATCAGAAAGTTATTTTATTGTACTAGAAAAAATAATAACATAATTCCTTTGGAAGAACAAAAGAAATCAAGAATTAAAGGAATTTATGAAAAAAGTAAGGAAGATTTTAAACTGTATTATAAAGCAGCAATTATTAAAATTATCTGGTACTGACTAGGAAATCAAAAAGTAGATCAGTAGAACACAACAAACATACAACAAACAATAACAAAAGATTATAGTAACCTTATATTTTGACAAAAGTAAAGATCTAAGATTTAGGGATGAGAATTCATCATTTAGCAAAAAAATGTTGAAACACTAACTTTCATTTCTAACTTTCAAGTCATTGATCTCTAACTTCCCCTCTGAGCAAACAAATCCAAAGAGCAATTGGATTCTCCCTAAGAGTATAACAATCAGGACAATAGATATCATCACTGAAAATAGAGGTACATGTTTGCTTTCCTTTCTGTGTCATTATATGGGCTGTCTGTTATCCCTCACTGCAAAACTTACCTCCCTTATCAGTGAAGTACTTCTTGGATGGAATCTTTTATACTATTTGTAGAAAGGTCTTACAATTTAGATTGTTTGGAGATAATTATAAGATAACTTTCCTAATGCTCCTTACTGCTGGTTTCCTTCTTCACTAACTACCTTATATACTTTTATGTATTCATTCTACTTATATTTGTTCTGTATTTTCTTACATATGTACATATCCCTCTGATAGAATGTAAGGTCTTCAAGAGCAAGGATCATTTTATTTTTTCTTTGTATCCTAAAGATCCAGAATAGGGCCTGGCACATAGTAGGTAGTTAATATATTTTTTAAAAAAAATTTGTAGATATTTTATTTTCCATGGTTACATGATTCATGATCCTCCCACCCACCCACTATTTCCTCCTCACTCTCGATGCTAACAAGCACTTCCACTGGGTTATACATGCATCATTGCTCAAAATCTAGTTTCATGTTATTCATATTTGCAGTAGAGTGATCTTTTAACATCAAAACCCTAATCATATCCCTACTGAACTATATGATTAATCATATGGTTTTTTGAACTATATGATTAATCATATGGTTTTTTTTCTGCATTTCTGTTTCCACAATTCTTTGAATGTGGATAGTATTCTTTCTCATAAGTCCCTCAGAATCATCCTGGGTCATTGCATTGCTGCTAGTAGAAAAGTTCATTACATTTGATTGTACCACAGTGTATCAGTCTCTGTGTACAATGTTCTCCTGGTTCTGCTCCTCTCACTCTGCATCACTTCCTGGAGGTCGTTCCAGTTCACATGGAATCCCTCCACTTTATTATTCCTTTTTTAACACAATAGTATTCCATCACCAACATACACCACAATTTGTTCAGCCATTCCCCAACCGAAGGGCAGTCCCTCATTTTTCACTTTTTTTGCCACCACAAAGAGCACAGCTATAGATATTGTTGTACAAGTCTTTCTCCTTATTATCTCTTTGGGGTAGAAGCCCAATAGTGGTATGGCTTGGTCAAAGGGTATGCATTCTTTTGTTGCCCTTTGCACATAGTTCCAAATTGCCCTCCAGAATAATTGGACCAATTCTATCAGCAGTGTATCAGTGTCCCAATTTTGTCACATCCCCTCCAAAATTTATCACTTTCCTTTAGTGTCACTAGGTATAAGGTGGTACCTCAGAGTTGTTTTAATTTACATTTCTCTAATTAGGAGGGATCTAGACCACTTTTTCATGTGCTTATTGATAGTTTTGACTTCATCATGTGCAAACTACCTATTCATGTCCCTTGACCATTTGTCAATTGAGGAATGGCTTGGTTTTTTGTAAATATTGGTTAATAAGTTACTGATTGCTTATGATATATTTGTAGCTATTCTATAGCCATTTCACTTTACCAGAAGAATCTTCATGTTAGAGACATAGGTGTTTTCTGGTAGGGAACAACTTGAGATTGTTGAATGGCATATGAACTTTCCCAAATATAAGTAGCCTATAAGAAGATTGTCTATTTTATATAGAACTCCCACAAAGTAAGTGTTCACATGGAGGTCAGAAGAAGAGACACAAAGACACTCTCAAGATCTCTCTGAAGAACTTTAGTATCATTTGTGAGGCATGGGAGATATAGGCATAGGACCATCCATCACAGTGCGCCTGGATCAAAGAAGGTTCTGTATTCTATGAGCAAAGTAGAATTGCATTAGCTCAAAAGAAATGTGAGATACACAAATTTAGATATATCGCCATCCTAAATATTCATGAGAACTATTCCTGCCTAATTTGTGGTAGAGTCTTCTGAACTCATTTTGGTCTGCTTAGCCATAGCTGGATACACTGTATGTTGACCCTGACATAGTAATGTCTTTTTGGTCTTCTTCTAATACAAAAGACAACAACCAACCAAGCAACTAAATCTAGATCTAATTAGGTCCATTTGGAGTACCTTTCCAAGACATACAGTTTATGTTTATAGGTTAACTCAGTAGGCTACCCATCCAACTGCATGTTTCAGTCTGGACTGTAGAAATACTTCATCCATTTGTTTTTTCCTGTGTGGATGGTTAGGAATATCCTTTTTTTTTTTTTGAAAGGTTACAGATCTCAATAAGGATCCCTAACCTTTAATATTCTAGAGCTTAATGCAGCACAATCAATGTCTATGTCAGATAAGAATATTGGAAGATCTTATCATCTATAGGAAATCTCTCTTCTATTTAGACTCTGCAAAGGATATCCTCCCTGACAGTGATGAACATCTTTGGGGATCATATATTTCCCTTTTTTGTACCTCATTTACTATCCGGTATCAGAATCAGTGAATAAAGTAATCTCTGGAGTTATGCCTATCAAAGACTCTCGTATGCTTTTAACATATACATGGGAAATACTTTGTTGGAGGAAAGCTTCTAAAGTTATATTACATTCTACCAAGTCAAGTTCTCCTTTTAAAAAAATTAACAATGAGTAATAGATATTATATTTTCTTATACTATTATATTCTCAATACTTTTTGGTGAATTGAATGACTATAAATAGATGGTCACCTAAATAAAATTGTATAGAAAGCTGTCTATTCCTCTCTCCTGCCTTTGTTAGGAATGCCCTAGATATGTATTTAGTTCATTCTTTTAAAGATTTTATGAAGGTAAAAAGTAAGCATCTGGATCAGTAAAAATAATAATAGTAATAACTAAATCTGACATTTATGTAGAGCTTAGAAGTTTATGAAGCATTTTACCTATATTCTAGAATATATAGGTGACTAGTGTGAAGACTGGATTTCGCTTTCCCCTGATTGTAACAATGAAGGTACTTAGCTCTTCCTTGATTGTGAAGATTTAATTGTAATCCCCTGTCTATTTTTAGATTTTAATCCCCACAGTGTAAACACAGTACTTAACATTGAGTATGAAGATCTACCCATTTTGGATTTTAACCACAAAAAGGTGTGAACACCCATTTCATACATTGACTGGAAGGTCTGTGACCCACATGTGAAAGGGTGGGCAGTCCTGGAGTGGAGTGTCAGCTGTGATTGGTAGACATAAAATTTAGGGGCAGTGACATAAGAGAAAAAGGTCTTTAAAGGTGGAAACAGAGACACACAGAGAACAGACACTTGGACTGAAGAGAGACTTGAAGGGAGTCACTTGGAGTGAAGTCTGATGGAATTGAGGCTGATAAAAGAATAGTAGAATTTCTACTATAGCTCAGAGGAAGCCAGAATGCTCTCTCTCCCCCCACCCCCTTTCTCTCTCTTGCCTTTTCTCTCTTCCCTAATATCATCCCTCTATTGTAAAATAAACTACCATAAATTCCATTTGACTTTAGTAAATTCATTTTTGGGATTTAGAAATTAAATCTCTGGTGACCAATTAAATCTGTTCAGTCCAACCATAAATTTAACAATCTGGCTGACATCGGTTGTGACAAAATACCCTCAATCTTCTTAACTTTCCCAAACTTTTCCTTTACTGTGACTATCCCTAAGTCAGCTTTTAATAGCTTATTTTGAATCTATACAAATCAGGTGAAGAGGTCAGTTTGCTGTTTCCAATTCTCCCTTGCCCTAGGGAACAATCAACCTAATTAGGTGACCCTCACTGGCAATACTAGCTAGATGGATTGCTCTTAACTAGCAGTGAGGAAAACCTGGAGAAAGGAGTCCTGCTAGAGAGAGTGATTGTATTAAAGTTTTAGCCTTGTCTAGCTCTGCCCTTTCACCCAGAAGAGTTAATTGGATTAAAACTTTTAAAAGGACCACACCCAAACACCTAAAAAAATGTGGTTAGAGCCAGTACACAACTTAATTAACAATTGGATTTTCAGTAAAATAACCAAAATTGGACAAACATTGTTCTTTGTCTATTTCATAATCCCAGAGAATGTATGGCAATTGCTATACTCTGCATTGCTCCTGGTTGTGATTTTAATTGTTGGAGCTAGAATGTTATATCTATTTTTCGCTAAGAGGAACCTGAAAAATACCACACATAAGCTAGAGAATCAGATAGGAGACTTATGTCAGTCTCCCCTTGAAAAATTCATTTATGGGTCAAACCAATGTTCCTTCTATTACTCAACAAAATGTGGAACTAAAAGCTCAGCTTAAGTATAACTCAAGTTGACTGGAAATTGTGGAGGAGAGATTGGGGGAGATCATGGCTTTTATAAAAAACAATGAAATGAATTTAAAACCACCCCAGAGTAGGAGTGACTTATCTCTCCATACTTCCTCATTATCAGAATCTCCGTCCCACCCTGATCTACACAATATGGCTCCTAGTTCACAAACTATCCCCTCCCATTCCCAACTTACTCTTTCCCCTACTACCCAATCCACTTGCCCCTCACCCATACTGACTGCCCCACCCCTCCACCCTAATCCCCCACCCTGCCCATTCCTCCTGCCCCACCCCCTTGCATCCTCCCCTACACCCCTTTTCCCTTCCTTCCCACCCTGCCCAATTCATTTTCCCATACTGCTCCTACCTCTCATCTTTTTGGCATCATGGGCCCACAACCTCTCCCCCTCAGCTCTACCACCCCTTCCCCTTCTCTTACCAATCCCATTGAAAACAGAGCAAGAAGCCCAGAGACAGAAAAATGAGAAAATTCAGATAGAAGTTTATTCCCTTTAAGGAAAATTCCAACTTTCAATAAAAATGGGAACTTGGTATCTATAAGACAACATACACCTTTCAGTCCTGAGGATTTAAATACATTTAAGGAATATCTTCTCTCATTCAAGGAAGAGCCTATATTAATTATAAAAAGATTGGAGAACATATTCAAAACTTTTGACCCTACTTGGATAGATGTCGAAAATTTATTAGAAAAATTTCTGACAAAGAGAGAGAGAGAGAGAGAAATAAAATATCTCTTTGGCTAATCAGAAGCAAGGTAAGGGAGAAAATTATTGGTCAACTGAAAAATCTACAATGGAACCCCAATGTTGAACCATATTATACAAAACTAAACCAGGCCAGAGAAGTATTATTGACAGCCATGCGAGCGTGCTCTGATAGACCAGATTCATGGTCTAAATTCAAAAGCACCAAACAAGAAATAAATGAGACTCCCTCCCAGTTTATGGACAGACTTTTTGATGTGGGGAATATATATATGGACTTTGATCTATCCAGAGAAAGAGACATTAGACAAATATGTGGACAATTTGTTAAGAACTGTTGTTCAGTGGTAAAAGAATGCTTTAAAACTAGCTGCCCGAACTGGGACTCTATGGACCTTGAGGAACTGAGGAGAGTAGCAATCTATGTTTAAAAGGGCCATACAAAAAGACATAAGGAAAACAGTAAACCAGTGGAAGATATACAGGAAAAATTGAAATATTAAAAAGAAAACTAAAAAATCAGGGAGAGACCATAGACCCTTTTCAGGAATCCACAGATAAATCAATAACATGCCTTTACTGTGGAAAAAGAGGCCATGTAATGATGATCTGTAAGAACTGGCTATGGAGAAAAAGAAATAATAACAACTTTAGAAGTAATAAATATAGAAATGACTATAATAATGATTATAGAAATCACAACTTTAGAACTGATAGAAATAACAATAATGACTATAGGAATCAAAATTTTAGAAATCAAAATTATAGAAATAGAAATTGGGAAAATGATAACTCAAACCAACTAACTCCATAACAGTATAACTTAAGTGGAGCTCATCCAAAAAATACAAAGGGTGCTACTGCCCCTCCACATAGGGCAGAAGGTGATGCCCCTTAGACTCTATTGTTTTTGTCAATATTAACCCTTTTCAGTTTTGTCTCCCCTCCAAATAGTAGCAAAGAAGAAGAAATGGATTTTTTTTAAATACAGTATCTCTGTGACAACCTTCTGTTGATAATGAATAATTGACTACATTGATTGTATTTAACTATTGATTATGATAAGACTTCCCTATTGAAGGATCTGTACTATTTTATTGCACTTTATTTATGCCATACAGCATTTTATTTTGTTTTTTATCTTTTTTCCTCTTTTTCGTTTTCTCATTTTTTTTTGCATTTGAAGGACATGTAATTGTATTGAAAAGATTTTCTTTCAACTATCTTTGATTTTTGCAATAAGCTAAGATATCCATTTGCTTAGCATAAAAATGCATACCTCAAAAGCTTTAGACTATGGAAACCTGCCATTTATTGATAAATATTATGGGTCTGTGATTTATGCTTGTATCTAATTCTAGGAAATGACATTAAAAAAAAAGGAGCACAGACTTTATCTACATTGTGCCATAGAAGCACAGATTTAACCTGAAAAGTGCCAAAACAGCACACAGGTCAAAAAGAAACCAATCCATGTGGGATTGATGAACTTCTACGCCAATATGAAAGGACTTGAACCTAGTGTGAG
Source organism: Monodelphis domestica (assembly GCF_027887165.1). Classification (NCBI taxonomy): domain Eukaryota; kingdom Metazoa; phylum Chordata; class Mammalia; order Didelphimorphia; family Didelphidae; genus Monodelphis; species Monodelphis domestica. Next base: position 24,122,880 of record NC_077230.1, read on the forward strand.
ACTCAAGGTTGCAGCACTTGACATATGTTAGGATACAGGACTCCTTGAACCACACTCCTTGTAAAATACTTTCTATGAAAGTACCTAACAACTTGCTAGTCTGGCTCCCCTATCCCTGAGAAATGATGAAATATCAGACCAGGAAATGACACTTCCCTTTTACATCTTATAGTACGGCAACTTCCTGTAGCCCTAGCTTATTATGGGTAAATAAAATATTACTGCATTTTTTCCCCTACAGATTTGTAGGAAAGAAATTTACTTTAATTGGATCCTATTAACAAGAGCCTGTTATGAATTTATTCTTTTTTAATTCAGAAATTTTATATGCATAGTTTTTTATATTTTTATTCTGATTTTGACTTTTTTATTTCTCTCAAAAGCTTATTTTTTTCTTCTTTTTTTCTTTTATATTTTTGTTTTTTTTCTTTTGATAATTGACTCATACACCCATAAATCAACCACTTTGAGTTGATCTGGGTGTTGGTGAACACCCTCTTCAGGGGGGGTTGTATTTTTATTAAAAAAAAATCCAAGATTTAAAATTTTGTTTAAGAAGAATTTAAGGAAAAGAAGTTTGCCAACTCCTTGAATTTATAGAATGAACTCTTTGAAGAAAGATGCTTGAAGAAACCTACACTGCATCAAGAAGATCCAGAATGAACTTTTGGGTGCAATTGATTGTACAGAAGGGGATTAAAAATTTATTGTAAATGTACACTTTTATGCCAAAGGAGACTGCCCCCTAATTTGGCTTTTTGTCAATGTGCCTAGCAAAACATCGGTTTTGCTTTCTTTCTTTTCTATTTCCCTCTTATCTCTAAGTATTGTAATTTCCACTTACAAAGTGAAATATTGTATACATCTGTAGTTAGAAGTTTTTAGGGGTACAAGATAATTATGTTAAATGATCAATGGGGAGACTAATCTCCCAATGATCATGGGGGGATTGTGAAGATTGGATTTTGCTCTCCCAGGATTGTAAAAATAAAGATATGTAGCTCTTCCTTGATTGTGAAAATTTAATTCTAATCCCCTGTCTATTTTTAGATTTTAATCCCCAAAGTGTAAACACAGTACTTAAAATTGAGTATAGAGATCTACCCATTTGGGATTTTAACCACAAAAAGGTGTGAACACCCATTTCATACACTGAATGGGAGGTCTGTGACCCACATGTGAAAGAGTGGACAGTCCTGGAGTGGAGAATCAGCTGTGATTGGTAGACATAAAATTTAGGGAAAATAACACAAGAGGAAAAAGATCCAACCATAGATTTAACATTAGGTGGCTCAGTGTATAGAGCATCAGACCTGGAGTCAAGAAGACCTGAGTTCAAATTCTACTTCAGATACTTACCAGCTATGTGACTCTGGGCAAATCACTTAACCCTATATGCCTCAGTTTCCTCATCTGTAAAAATAAGTTGGATACCACTGCAGTATCTTTTCCAAGAAAATCCCCAATGGGGTCACAAAGAGTTGGACATGACTGAAATGACTGAACAACAGCAATGTTGTTGGTTGTCTCTCGAACCGAGGATGACGATTGTCTTTGTGCGTTTTTGTGCACAAAGACACCTGTGCATGAAGATTTAAGTGGAAAAGTTGATGCACAGAGACAGTCAATTTGATCTCATTTGATCAGTATTTATTTGATCGTCTTTTTAGCTAATAAGAATTACCTTTAATTTCCTCTAGTTGAGTATTTTCCTTTCTTTCAAATATCTTGAAATTTGATAAATCAATGTTTTCACATTTGTGTCACTTTCAACACAAATGTGTTCTGTGTATCTGGTCTGACTTTTTTTTCAACTCCTCTTTCCTTTGTTCCTTTCATCATGTCAGTTGTGCTCCCATATATGACATACTGAATGGTTGAGTCCAAATGTTCTAAAGTCACAGATAGTGAAAAACAGTTTATTATAGAAATTATGACAGATCTGTTCCATCTATGTGTGTGTGTGTGTGTGTGTGTGCGCGCGCCCCTATCATCCTTCCAGTTTTTCTATAGATGCTTATTCACAAAGTTTTGTACATATTCAGTCATTACTGTTTTCTAATTTCTGAGGTCATCCTGCTCACAGTTTTCTGCTACCTTCCGCTGCAGTGTTGTAAACTTGTTTCTATTTGAAAATGGTGCTGAGAGTAGCTAGGTGGTACAGTGGATAGAGTGCCAAATTTGAAGTCAGGAAATCCTAGGTTCAAATCTGACTTCAGACATTGTGTGAGTCACTTAATCCCATTTGCCTAGCCCTTGCCTTTCTGTCTTAGAGGTTTTGTTTGTTTGTTTACTAAGTAAAGACAAAAAGTAAGGGATTTCTTTAAAGAAAGAAAATAATATTGTCTTTGGGTACTTGATCAGTGTGCCTGGCAAATATATTAAATGACTAGAAGCTAAAGTAGCTTCTGAACTCCTTTGAACTCCTCAGAGTGTTGATGGCTTTACATCAACTAAACTTCTGTAAATAATGGAAACAGTTTGTTTTGTTGACTTCCCCCCTTTTTTCCATCACTAGCATGTCTGATGAGGTCAAGTTGGGTCCATTATAATTACACAGAGTGTCTTCTCATCTTTATTCCATGTCATCTCCCATATATTCTAGAATACAATTGTGATCTCATCTCTCAACAGTGTTCCTCTCAATGATCCAAATCAAAAACTATTCATTCCTTTCTTTCCTGTCCATATCTTCGCACAAATTCGCCAATCAACAGCCCAACCAACCTAGTGAGAACCTTCCATGCTTTCTTCTTCCATTTCACAGACACTCATACATAGGACACAAAAGCTATTCACTAGCTGTCCTTCACATTTACCACGTAATCAACCTAGTTTTCTTTTTTATTTTTTAACAAGTCAACAAAGATTTATTAAGTGCTTTCAATGTTCCAGGTCCTGTGATAAATGCCAAGGATAGGAGGAAAGGAAAAAAAAAAACCAGATCTTGAGCTCAAGGAATTCCCAGTCTAATGAGGAGAGACAAAATGCAAATAAGTATATACAAACAAGATATATGCAGGCTCAATTGGAGGGAAAATTTCTCAGAGGGAAAACAGCAATATCAGTAAGGAGGATCAAGAAAGGTTTTTATGGAAGGTGAGACTTCTTGAGGCTTGAAGTAAGCCAGAAAGGTCAGGGGGGAGAAGTGAGGAAGGAAAATATTCTAAGCACAGGGGATAGTTAGTGAAAATGCATACAGTTGGGGGATTCAATGTTTCATTTGAGGAACAGCAAGGAGGCTAATATTTATTGGATTGTGGATTTTGTGGATGGAAGTATGATGTGAAAAAGAAAAGTAGAAAGGAAAAGACCCAGTTCTGAAGGCTCTAAAAGCCAAGTGAAGGATTTTATGCTTGGTTCTAGAGAATAACACAGTTCTTTGATAACATTCTTTACTCCAATTATTCTTTTTGGTTCTTAAGTTTTTTAGTGCATTGCTGCCAGCTCACATCTACCATATGTTCCCTGATGCCCTATGAAGAGTAGTTATTTTTAATTTTTTGAAGACCAGTATTGCATAATTTGCAAAAGGTCTGGTAGAATATTGGCATTAAAAAAAGATGACCTTTATTTCTGGTGTCATCAAAGACCCTTTGTCATTTTCAGAAGACAACACACCTTCATCCCCTCATCCTATTCAAATCTGGGTCCAACTCATGGTACCTATTCAAGATGGCCCCTGCAACAAATATAAGTACGTAAGCTGCAATTATTTTCATGACAGGTTATTTCTTGGCAAATACTTATCATGAGTACTACAATACAAGATGACAGAATGCCCAATGAAATGATGTTTCTGGTTGCTTCAGGGTGCACAATAAAATCAGCTCCTTTATTTGTCTCTCCATGGAGAATCAATAAGCCATCCTTCCTTGAACTAACTATTTTTATGTCTTCTTTTTTGAGAGAGAGAGAATATCAAGACTGGTTCAACTCAATTGTTCCAGTCATGTGTATACTGGTTGACCATTGGATCAAAATTTTGTGTTCAAATAAAGGAAAATTGAGGGATTTTTCACTGAACAAAACAAAATAACCAAACATTTGGATTTGCTACTGACAGGTATTCATAATGAAGACAGGAATCCAGACTAAGAAGGTGTGAAACAATTACCTTACCTCCTTCTCTGATTTTTTTTTAAACCGTTACCTTCCATCTTGGAATCAATACTGGGATTTGGTTCCAAAGGAGGAGAGTGGTAAGGGCTAGGCAATGGGGGCTAAGTGACTCGTCCAGGGTCACACAGCTGGGAAGCATCTGAGGCCAGATTTGAACCCAGGACCTCTCGTCTCTGGGCTTGGCTTTCAATCCACTGAGCTACCCAGCTGCTTCCCTTCTCTGATCTTTTGTTGTGGTTCAAATTAATTTGCTTATGAAGCCAGAGCAAATCTTGGGAATACCCAACCCTGTTACATCATTATCTATAACACACATATATACATACATGCACACACATACATATATGATGATGTAGTTTAGGCTCATGTGTATATGTACATATACATACACAAACATATATACACAAGGGCATTTGTATATGTTTATATGTATGTGCATGCATATTGAAATAAGTAACCTGAAATTATATATATACATATATAAATATAACTAAATTAATAGTTTATTTTAAAATAAGGGAAGAAAGGGAAGGGAATTGGGATGATCTGTGTAAAAACAAATCAAGTTTTTAACCCCCCTATCTAATACTTTTCTACCTACAAATCGACTTCCTACAACTAGTTAAATTAAACCCCCTTAGCTAATCTATAAAATGGGAAGGAATTGAAGGTACCAGGTACAGGGTTCAAAGGAGAGTCTCACTGACAGTTGTCCTCTGGAGTCTTGAGTAGCTCTGTTGGAAAGCACTGTCAGCATCAACAGGATTCACAGGGACGTGTTGAATCACAAGGAGAGCCTCAGGAGAGAGAATATCTAGCTCTCTAGGTCCACCCCAGAAGACTGTCTCTCTCAGAAGAAGAAAACTGCCTGCCACTTCTCCAGAGTTCTGGAATCTTGCTCTTCTGCCCTGCAGGATCTCTTGCTCCTGGTTTGTAGCATTGCTCTGGCTCCTGCTAATTTCCCTTTAACAATATCTATCAGAGAGATAGAGTTAGATATCTCTAGCATGACAACATTCTCTTTGCCAAGACATAGGGGCTGATCCAAAACATGAAAAGGAAAAGTCTCAGCAATGGTCTGGGAATAATCTGCCTAGCTGGGGTTGGTTGGCATGGTGAGTATGACTAAAAATCCATCAATTTGCCTTTATTGGGGGCATTGGCCACGATACCCTTGTAGATTGGAGCTGAGATGGCTGGCAGACAGCTTTAAAAATGAGCCAGAAGCTGGTAGCATGGAACAGTACCTAGAAAAGACTAAACACTAAGCAACACTTGGCAGTGACTACCATAGCCAGCATGGATGATGAGGGAATGGAAGGGAATAAGTCTTTTTAATTAAGCACCGATTAAGTACCTATTTTGTTTCAGGCACTATGCATTTCACAGATATTCTCTCGTTGAGCAAGGCTAAGCTGAAAATGCATGCTCAGCAGTCACTGTGAGTCTAATGTAGAACAGTGAAGCAACACACCAAATGGAGGTTGTGGTACCTTCCAATGGGAAGCAGATCCAGGGAGAGTAGAATGATGGCGGCGCCTCCAGAAGATATTGCTGCTCCTAGAGTGTTGGAAGAATGCTCTGACAACACATGGTCTTTACAGGTGCTCCCCTGCTTCATGATCCCTCTGTGTGACTACTCACTTCACAGATGAGGGGTTTGAGGGATAGTGTGTGATAGGCTTATATTATGGGGGGAGGGTTCTACTGGGACTTTGCTTCTTGTGCTCCTTCACTAAAGGAGCATTTTCATCCCAGTCTCTGATCAGACATCACTTTCTGACAAAGGTCCATATAGTCAAAGAGTCAAAACTATGGTTTTTCCAGTGAGAATATGTGATGATGAGAATTGGACTATAAGAAAAAGTGAGCACTGCAGAATTGATGTTTTCAGATTGTGGTGCTAGAAAAGACTAAGGAGAGTTCCTTGAACATCAGGGAGACTAAATCAGTCAGTACTTAAAAAAATAATTCAAACTAATCATCGGAAGGATAAATACCAAAGCTGAAGCTTAAATACTTTGACCACATAATGAGAAGACAGGATTCATTTAAAAAGACCCTGCTGAATAGAAACACAGAAGAGAAACAACTGCTTGCTCACATGGGTTGAGGGGTATATGATTGGAGATGCAGACTCTAAATGATCACCCTAGTGCCAATATCAATAATATGGAAATGGGTCTTGATCAATGACACATGTAAAACCCAGTGGAATTGCTCATTGGCTACGGGAGGGAGATGGAAGAGTGGAGGGGAGCGAAAGAACATGAATCTTGTAACCATGGAAAAATATTCTAAATCAACTAATTAAATAAGATTTAAAAAAAAAGAAAAAAGAAAAAGACCCTGATATTGGGAAAGATTGCAGGAAAAAAAAGAAAGAGATGGTGGCAGATGAGATAGATGGGTAGTGTCATGGAGACAACAAATATGAGCTTCCATAGACTTTGGGAAATAGTGTGCCGGGGACCATGGGTCATGAAGAACTGTACCCAACTGCAAACCTATTAAAATCTGACTGGTTTCACTGAGCAAATGATGCCAGATTTGCTTTTGCTTTGAACTATTTTTTTTTTTCTGATTAGAGAAAAAGTTCACCAATGTCAGGGCTCATGATTTTGAGTAGAGCTGGTTTCACATAGCACTTTCAACCCAGAGTAGCTGGTCTGGGGGGCCCATGTGTGCAAAGAGGGGTTCAAAAGGGCCAAAAGTTAAGTTAAATTTTATCATTGTTCCCCAAACCATGTGATTCTGCAAACAGAACTGAGGATCATTTGGTAGTTTTTGTTCCTTTGTGGGTTGCAGTGGCCAAAGAATTCCTCACCAAGTAGCCAATCTATTGCATATTTACATAGATATGTATAGATATAGATGATAGATTTTGTGTATGTGTGCTTTGCTACATCATTCTTCATGACTCTCACCAGGAGTGCTCAGGACCACCAGTAATGATAAGAATTCCATATATTGGGGCGTACATTTTTCATTCTGAGACGACATGTAGGGAAGAGTTTTGGGGGAAAGAAGAATATGAACCTCACCACAAATACTCTGCTCTAGCCCCTTTCCACCCTCCTAGTTACAGAGCCCTCGTGGCTCACGTTTGTCATCACCCATGCGCGAAGGCAGACGAACAACGACCCTCAGACGCTCTTGCACAGATTGTTACCGATTCATGTTCACCTTCCAGCTCTCACAATTCCAACTTGCACAAACATGTTTGTGTTTTCCCTGTTCCAAAATGGGAGCTCAGTGGGTTGCCCAGGATGTCCCGTGGTTGATCTGAAAAAGGGCTAAGAGAATCATCCTACTGTCCCTTTCTCCTCCCGCTACCTCCAGGCATATGCACTCTCATGGTAGCTTAATAGGTAGAACTCTGAACTTGTAGGCAAGAAGATCTTCGTTCTAATCCCTTTCTAGCTATGTAACCCTGGACAGGTCATTTCCGCTCTATGCCTCAGTTTCCTTATCTGCAAAATGGAAATAATATAGAGCTGTTGTGATGACCAAATGAGATAACCTGTAAAGTGCTCTGCAAACTTTAAAGCACTATATGAATGGTAGTTGTTACTAATGGAGTGAGATTTGACTTTGCACAAGCTCAGACTGTCTAAACATAGAGACACTCACTTGGGAGGTGTGAGGGACCTGCTTTGGGGAGAAGACAATAGGAATAGCCTCTCTCCATTGCAGCTAGAAGAGGTTGTGTCTTTATAACTACCAGAGTGGGACGGTCTTGTTTCACTTGTTCCAGCGGCATCCCAGGGCAGTAAAGGTCTTGTTCTTCCCTAGCATGGTCCCCATCAACCCATCCATGTAGAGGACTGCCTTCGGCTCTCCCTTTTAGGTCCTGCGACCCTCAGAAATGGGTCATTGAGCTTTTTTGTTCCACTTTGTCCTTTTCAGCTCTAGGTGTTGGCAGTGGAGTCCCCGGACGTGGACTCAAGCCACGGTGTCCTTTGAGGCATGATTCCAGGCTAGATGTTGCAGCCAACCCATCAGGGAAGTCCTAAGAACTCGGGCTTTTTTTCCTGGGACTGGTGCCCAAGGAGGGCTTTGCATTTGGAACCTGGGGCACTTGGGGCCAGGCTATATTGGAATTGAGTTAATATATACACCGAAATTGAAGTCATACAAGGGGACTTTTTTCCCTTGGGGGTGAGGGCACGTGTTATTTATACATGTTCCTGCTAAACCTTTGAATTAAATACCGTTTGTAAAAAACTAATCTTATGGTTAAATGGGATTGGAATACAGGAGAGCCCTTAAAATTGAGGGAATGTAATCCGCTGGGTCTGGAGTCGGTGGCAGAGAGACAAGCTCACGTAAGGGTAGCAGAGAGCCCTGAGGGAGGGATGAACATGACCCTTGGACTTCTGGCAGTGGGGGCCGGAGTCATCACTGTTAAAATAATATCTGTGTGATTCCCATAGTTGCATGGGAGAATCAGGGACAGAAATAAGTCATCTTAGTCTTGGCATCATTCTCCTTGAGCTTGCACAAAATATTTCATTCTTGGAATGATCCTCCTTCCCTCTAATGAGAGTTATGGAATATGCCTATTTACTCTTGGGGAAGAGAACAAGCATTTATTCCAGGCATATAACCATATATATATATATATATATATTTATTTATATATAAAATCAGGCAACATGTGAAGCGCTTTACAAATCTCATCTCATTTGATCTTCACCACAAATTGGATAGGTAAGTTCTATTATTATCATCGTCTCCATTTTACTGTTGAGGAAACTGAGGCAAAGAGAAATTAAACAACTTGCCCTCGATCACATAACCATTAAGTGTCTGAGGCAAGATTTGAACTCAGATCTGGCCTTCTCATCACTACCCCAGGCAGAACACAGGACATTGGGAGGTGAAGTTCTCTCATCTCTACTGATATTTTGGATAGGTCGGAGTCCCTCATCCCTCTCCCTGTGGGTAGCAGAGTGCAGTGATGAGGGATGCCCATCGCTCAGAGTGGGAAGGGATGTGCTCATAGTTTGATGAGGACTGAGAGGTCGCTCTCTTCCTAACACTAGACTTGATCTCTCCCTCCATCATTAATGGTAATTACACACTCCAAAGCCACCAAATCTCCTCCCTCCTTTACTGATCAGAGACAGAGCAAGTGGAGAAGTGACCCACATTTTTCAGAGAACCAAAAATAGCTCGTTAATGTTAAATTTCAACTTGTCCACTTCTAAGTAGAAATATATATGCATGTATGCATGTATGTATCTCTATCATATAACTTTTTAATGCTAGGCTTGAGTGTTAGACCTAGCGGTGATCCTAGAGATCATCTAGTCCAACTTTCTCATTTTATAGATGAAACTGAAGCCGATGGATAGGAGGTCATTTGTCCAAGGCCACAGAGACAATTTCTTTGTAGCTCCATTGAGAGATCATCTTTGTCTTTCCATATAGATGTGATGGATCATTTATTTCCCCAAAGCAGCTGCAAATGGGCTGTTGAACAGAGCTGGATCACTGGGAAGAGGCTGATTAGATGGGATGTCCACCCAATAATACGTCTGATGGTTTTTGTCTCAGCAAAATGGACAACTTTAGACAATGGGTCTTAGAGACCTTGGCCTTGGAATGAGGGAGATTTAGTTCCTTTCTAACTACCACTCACCCCTACTAGTTGTGTGACTCTAGAAAAGTGGCTTATTTCATTTCTCTTTTTCAGTTTCCTCATCTATAAATTGGGGATGATGGTATTTAGACCATTTATTTCATAGATATCAAGAATACTTTTTATAAATCCAAATACTGTGGAAATGTGAGTCTTGTGAGAATGTGGGACTGAACCAGAACACTTGAGTTTTCTTCCATTAATTAGCCTTATTATGTATTTGGGCAAGTAGATTGATCTTTGATGAGCTTCAGTTTCTTCATTTGTATAAATAAATAAATGGATGGATAGATAAACAAACAAATAAACAAATTAGTTAATAAATTAATAAATAAATGAATGAAAAATGGATAAAGAATGCTAGGTTTGGAGTCAGAAGACTTGGGTTGATCCCTGGGCATGGGGGTAGGAGGGTCCTGGTTTCCTCTTTTGTAACAGTGAAAGGTCTGGACTAAATAATCTTTAAGATGACTTCCAACTGTTAAATGCTATGATCTAGAGCAGCTAGGCAGTTCAATGGATAGAGAGCCAGGGCTGGAGACAGAAGGTCCTGGGTTCAAATGTGGCCTCAGACTTTTCCTAGCTGTATAACTCTGGGCAAGTCACTTAACCCTAAATACCTAGCTTTTACTGTTCTACTGCCTTAGAACCAATACTTTCTATCAACCCTAAAACAGAATTTGGTAAGGGTTTTTAAAAATCCCATGAATTTTATAACTAAATATAATCTCACAAGGGTCTACTAGAACCAGTTTTTTTTTTTAAACCCTCACCTTTTGTCTTGGAGTCAATACTGTGTATTGGTTCCAAGGCAGAAGAGTGGTAAGGGCTAGGCACTGGGGGTCAAGTGACTTGCCCAGGGTCTCACAGCTGGGAAGTGTCTGAGGCCAGGTTTGAACCCAGGACCTCCCATCTCTAGGACTGGCTCTCCATCCACTGAGCTACCCAGCTGCCCCCTACTAGAATCAGTTTTGCCACGAGTTTATTGTTAATTTTTTGCGTGTGTTTTTTTTTTTTAACCCTTACTTTCCGTCTTGGAGTCAATACTGTGTATTGGCTCCAATTTGCGTGTGTTTTTTAACCTTAGAAATCAGCAAAAACTATAAATCAAGACTTAATTTATTGTTTTATTGATTGCTTAGATCTAAGAAAGAAATAGAGAAGATAACAATAATGCAGATTAAACTTAAAATTGGGTCAGCATACTTTATTTTTTCCTGGAGAGCTAGTAGTTAAGTATTTACCAGAACTTGCCACGGGCTCGAATCACTCTCCATCACCCTGCTTCTTGTATTCTGTAAATCCTAAGCATAAAGTCCTAGGCAATGACTTGACTCATACAGCAAGGGGAATATCGTTCCACTCCCGCTTCTGCCAGAATCCTGCCTCAACTCTAAGTAGATTTTCCCAGGGTAGCCAGGTGGAGATTTTACGAGCTCTCCGAGGACTGAAACCTTTCCACACTGCTTGCTAGGTCTGGAGGAGAGGAGACTCTTGCCCTTAGTGGCACCGGACCCCTGGTCCAGTGGGCCAAGCAGTAGGTTCTCAATGCTAGATAAATATTGGTGCATCGGCATTCAGTGCCAGGCAAATGCCGGATTGCCTCTTGGACGTCCATAATCACTGCAATGAGCGAAAAGTAGCGTGGCGTGGTAGAAAGTGCACTGGCTGGTTTCCTTGGACAAGTGTCGGGACCTCAGTTTTCTTAACTTGTAAAACGAGAGTTAGACTAGGTGAAATCCAAGTTTCCTTCCAGTCCTAAAATTCCAAGTCCCAGTTTCCCATGATTAGGGCTGTGTTTAGAGGCTGTTGAGCTGGTGCACGACAGAGAAGCAAGCACTCTTTTCAAAGATCCTCAGCTCCCTGTTTGGCAGCTTTATTATGAATTCTACAGAGGCACACTCGGGCATCACGAGCTCCCTTTCTTCTCTGCACCTGATTGTACTGATGACCTGAATTCATCAGTCATTGTGATTAATGGGTGACATTTTGAAAATGCACTTATGGTTCCCTACTTGGTTTTGGCTTTGCAAATCGGTTGGATTTTAAAAATCCTTTACTAATATGGGGGCTCCATAAAACTTCAAACCTTAAATTGCAAAAGGGCATCTGGTGAGGGGAGGTGCTGCCTGGCTCGACATGGAACAGTTGGGGCTGCTAAGCTCATTTGAGATGGTTTTTCCCAGCTTACGAGGCATAAGGAAATGTCGAAGGAAAAAAAATCCCACTAGTTATGGGAGCGTTCTGTGTAAATTTGGGGGCTTAAAATGTCCCAATTCCTCACCTATGTTCCCTAGGATGTAAGATCTGCTTACTGTTCTGAGACACTACCTGGGGCAGAAGATGTCATTTTCTAAATTCGTAGTGAAAATACACAGAAATACATACGTGCATCAGATGTAGGTGCTTTTGTCCTGGGGGAGGAGAGCTGGAGCTATGCATTTGTCAATGTGGGGAACTATGTGTGGAAACTGCTTCCAGAGATGTAGATCAGAAACGTGCCTGTGACTATAATCTTAGAGAGTTTCCTGAGACTTTGAGAGCATTTTTGCCTTGATTATTAGAAATGCTTGGGTCTTTTTTTTCCTTTTTTTTAAGAAAGGGAGAGAGGAGGAGAAGGGGATAAATTGCCTACAGCACATGCACAGGTCATTAAAAAAGACCCCTACCTATCACCAACCTGACCACCCCTGGACCCCCAGGATCCCTGCACTTCCAGAAGGTCAGCTGCAGTGTTACAGCCCAGAGTGAGTGGATCATGAAGGGAACAGGCTCTTTGACACAAGACAGTTATAGCAAAGGGACAGGAGATCCTATTGCTGGTGGCCAAGGAAAGAAGCCAAATTCCCAGGAGAAGCCAATGTGGGAGAAGGGTTCCTCATTTCCCATTGGGAAGGAAAGTCAGCAGAGACCTTATCACAGCCAGAGCTGCTCAGAGGCTGAGGGATGAAGTACTTTCCCATGACTCTACATGACACTAATATATGTGTCAAAGGTAGGGCTTGAGCCTAGGTATGCTTAACTCCAGGACAAAAGACTCTCCCTCTCTCTCTCTCTCTCTCTCTCTCTCTCTCTCTCTCTCTCTCTCTCTCTCTCTCTCTCTCTCTCTCTCTCTCTCTCTCTGTCTCTCTCTGTCTCTCTCTCTCTGTCTCTCTCTCTCTCTCTCTTTCTCTCTCTCTCTCTGTCTCTCTCTGTCTCTCTCTCTGTCTCTCTCTCTCTCTCTCTCCCCCTCTCTCTGTCCCCCCCTCTCTCCCCCCTCTCTCTCTGTCTCTTTGTCTCTCTCTCTCCTATCTGTCTGTCTGTCTCTCTCTCTCTCTCTCTCTCCCCCTCTCTCTGTCCCCCCCTCTCTCCCCCCTCTCTCTCTGTCTCTTTGTCTCTCTCTCTCCTATCTGTCTGTCTCTCTCTCTCTCTCTCTCTCTCTCTCTCTCTCTCTCTCTCTCTCTCTCTCTCTCTGTCCCCCCCCTCTCTGTCTCTTTGTCTCTCTCTCTCCTATCTGTCTCTCTCTCCTATTTGTCTCTCCTGTCTCTGTATGTCTCCTCTCTCTGTCTCTCTCTTCTTTCTGTCTCTGTCTCTCATCTCTGTCTCTCTCTCTCCTGTCTCTGTCCTCTCTGTCTCTCTCTTCTCTCCATCTCTGTCTCTGTCCACTCTCTCTCTCTCCTTTCTGTATCTCTCTCCCTTCTCTGTCTCTCTCTGTTTCTCCCCCCTCTCTCTCTGTCTCTCTCCTTTCTGTATCTCTCTCCCTTCTGTCTCTCTCTGTTTCTCCTCTCTCTCTCTCTCTCTCTCTCTCTCTCTCTCTCTCTCTCTCTCTCTCTCTCTCTCTCTCTCTCTCTCTCCTCTCTGTCTCTCTCTCCTCTCTGTCTCTCTCTGTCTGTCTTTCTCCCTGTCTCTCAATCTATATCTGTCTGTCTCTGTCTCTGTTTCTCTCTCATTTGTCTCTGTCTGTCTCCTCTCTCTGTCTCTGACTTTCTATCTCTCTCTCCCTCTATCTCCTCTCTCTGTCTCTCTCTCCTCTCTGTCTCTCTCTGTCTGTCTTTCTCCCTGTCTCTCAATCTATATCTGTCTGTCTCTGTCTCTGTTTCTCTCTCATCTGTCTCTGTCTGTCTCCTCTCTCTATGTCTCTGACTTTCTATCTCTCTCCCCCTCTATCTCCTCTCTCCTCTGTCTCTCCTCTCTGTCTCTTTGTCTCTGTCTGTCTGTCTCTCTCGTTTCCCTCCCCACCTCCTTCCTTCGTTGCCCTTCCCCCTCTTTCCTTTATTCTATCCCTTGTCCTCCTCTCCTTCCCCTCCTCTCCTTATTCACTCCTTCCTCTCTCTCTTTCCCACCCCCACCCCATTCCAAGGATTAGGAAAATTTCCTCTCATAAATTTCTGCGACTGTTGAGTTGAGGGTGGGAGGAGCTGACTAGGGTAGGCCCAAATCAAAACTAGAATGATCCCGTCTCAAATCTTTCCTAAAAAAGAACCTAAAGGAAGATTATGAACTCCGTAATTAACTTGGGCCCTTCTTGACCTCCCTGACCCTCTCTGCTCGCATTCTTGGGCACAATGAAAGGCCTCTGGGAATCTGCAGAGCAGAGAAGCTTCTTCGCTGAGATTGGTTCCAAGGCAAGTTCTGGGAGCAGAAAGCTCCCTCGGCTTCCCACTCTGCCTCCCCTCCGTGTCCCCCTCCCCCACCTTCTTTTCTTTGATTAGAAAATAATTAGCAGAAGCTATTAAGGGCTGGCAGCAGGCGGCTGTTGCAGCAGGCAGCTGATCTCCACGCGGTGCCGCCCGGGCAGGGAAAGGTGATGGCACCGTGTTCCGGGGAGGGGATGTGGGGGACGGTGGGCTGCCCACCTGGCAAATTTATGTCTTTCACCTCTAGAACTTCAATTCAAGTACAGCATGAGGTTGAAAGCGAAATGAATTTATTGGTGTCAGCTCATTCCCTAATGGGCCACAGTTCATGTCACAAAATGAGGCCGCACGATTTGTCATGCTTGCCAAGCCTCTCCTCCTGGGCACCCCCCGGACCGTGCCTGGCCCAGGAATCACCCCACATCCGCCGGGAGAGGACCCCCTCCCCCATCCTGACCCACTCCGGCAAAGAAAACATCAGCAGCGACGACGACAACAACGAATCCCGTCCCTCCTCGCCCCTCCTTTTCCTAACCCTGTCATGAACCGTGTGTGTTGTGTGTGTATTAAGTTTTTGTGCAGCTGGCCTACCATTAATGAAAACCAGGCCTGCTCGCGCACACACACACACACACACACAGATAAAACCCCAGCAGCGTGTCCCATCACTGATGGCCAACTCATCAGGAAAACAAAACGATCAGGGTACAGCAGAGGCAGCAGACCGTATCTGCATTCGGGCCATAAAATAACATAACCAGATGACCCTTCCATTTACTGAAGGGGAATCCAGCTGGAAACACCAGAGGGGTCTTGAAAGAGCTCCAGAGAACCCTGCATCCCCCACCCCCACCCCCACACGGGCTCCTGCCTCAGTTTTGTCCTGTGGGTGCGTGTGCTGTTTTCTGGATGGCGTTGATGGTTTTTTTCTCTCCATTTCAATATTCTCTAGGCTGAGGCCTTCCGCACAGTCTATCCATTACCTCCCAGACTGTGAGACGATGACAGTGAAATGTCCCCAGAAGGTTTTCTGAACCAAAAAAAGAAAAAGAAGGAGGGGGAAAAACCACCACCAGCAGCAACACGTACCCGTTTTGTAAAGAAAATTCTGCCAACATATCTTTGTCAGATAACAGCGAGGAAAAGTCCATTAAAGAGGGGGCTGCGGAAGCTGCCTCCATAACTCACAGGGAAACGTTTACTCTAATTGTATCAAAGGGATGTTTTGTAACAATTCAGAAATCAAAGAAGTCTTTAAGGGACCTTTAAAACAACTTATTTTGAGGCTGGAGGGTTTCCTAAAGCTGGGGGAGCTGATGTGGCAATAACACAACCTTGCCTGGCACCGACTCTTTTACGCTCTAGTCACTACGTTGTAAAAGCGTAAGATTTATGTCTCAAAGGGAGCTTAGAGATCTTCGTGGCCAAATCTCTCATTTTTCAAATAAGGAAACTGAGGCCCCTAAGAATAGAAGTGACTTCCTCAAGGCTTATCGTCACACAGATGCAGGAACAAACAGAAAAGTTTCAGCTTGCCATCATTTTTATCCTGGTCCTTTAGCACAGTGCCTGGTACACAGTAGGTGCTCAATAAACGTTTATTGACGTGACTGAAATACCAACAAAAGAGATATGGCTAGCCATAGGACACAAGGCAAAACTTTGTGTAACTTCAAACCTAGCTCAGCCCAAGTCTGTCTCCCCAGACTTTGTCTTGACCTTGTTTATCCTGCCAGTGGCTTTTTCACTATCCCTTCTTTAGCTCCCATTTATTTATTTTTCGTCCTTCTCTATTTGAGAATAAACTCTTTGAGGTCTAGAACGGTTTTGTTTTGGTATTTTAATCAGTCAGTGAACATTTATTAAGCCCTTACTATGTACCAGGCACTGTGCTAAGGGCTGGAGACACAAAAAAGGGGACAACGAGGATTTGTCGTATTTGTGTCAGCTGAATGATGAGTAATCCGTGTCTGACCTGGGATTCAAACTATCGCGTTGATGGTACGTCTAAAGTCTCGTGCTTCATTCCTGACAATCAGAACCTTAGCAGTATGTGTCTTAGGCATTATTATCCCCATTTTACAAATAAGAAAATCGAGGTCCAGTAATCTGCCCAGGGTCACATTGGGGGTATCAGAGGTAAAGTGTTTCTTTCCTGGTCTTCCTGACTTCCTTCTTTTCACTATTCTCCACTGCCTTCCAAGTTCCGCGGCTAACCACTTCCGCTCCCATCCACTTCCGCTCCCTGTGGATATGGTTCCTGGCAAGTGACTACAAAGGGAAGCCAGGTGCATGCGCACTGGAAGTTGGTAGTACTCGTCCAAGGACAACCGTGTGACAAATGTTCCCCAAGAAGAGTTCAAGTCCCAGAACTAAGTCAGAACACCTAATTTTGACTTTTACTAGCTGCGTCCATCACTGTAAGCAAATTTTTCTTTATTGTAAAGGAGGGGATAATAATACCTGACCTATTTAATGGGTTATTATGAAGAAAATGTTCGACAAACCTATAAGCACTATTTCAACAGAGCTATTGTTTATTATTAGAATAATCTGGAAGTGGATGCCCAGACCCACACCCAGGATTCTCTCTTCAATCTGAACCTACAACCAAGCTTCTTTTTTTAATTTAAAAAAAAATTATTTAATTTAGAATATTTTTCCATGATTATATGATTCATGTTCTTTCTCCCCTCTTCTCTCTCCCCTGCCCATAGTCAAAGAGCAATTCCAGTGGGTTTTATCTGTATCATTGTTCAAAAACCTATTTCTATAATATTACTATTTTATTAAATTTATTAATAAAATTATTAATAAATAAAAGTAATGGATGATAGATTTATTAAATAATAATAATAATTAAAGTCTACATCTCCAATCATATCCCCATCAAACCACATGATCAATCATATGTTTTTCTTCTGCATTTCTACTCTGAATGTGGATAGCATCTTTCTCATAAGTCCCTCAGAATTGTCCTGGGTCATTGCATTGCTGCTAGTAGAGAAGTCCATTCACGTTTGATTGTGCCACAGTTACAACCAAGCTTCTGATTCGTCTTTTGCATGAAACTGAGGGGATAGATGAGGAATTCTAGCCTATCTCTTTGGGCTTAGCAAATGATGCAAGAAAAAGGATTCCATTTCGGAGGGATGAATTTTGTGTTCTTTCAGTGTGAACTGCTGGTGGTTCCCACTATTCTTAGTTGCTCTGATCTCTGAGAGACTCCGGAGACAAATGCTACCCACTAACAGCTGCATCATTGCCGTCATTATCATAATGATGATCAGCATTATTCTGGGAATGGGACTGTGTTGTGCTGAGCATGGATTTTGACACATTTTTTCAATTGAAAAAGAAGTCATGGGGCACAGGCAGCTAGAGGGCTCAGTGGATTGAGAGCCAGGGCTAAAGATGGGGGGGGGTCCTAGGTTCAAATCTGGTCTCAGACACTGCCCAGTTATGTGACCCTGGGCAAGTCACTTAACCCTCATTGCCTAGTCCTTAACACTTCTACCTTAGAACCAGTACATAGTATTGATTCTAAGATGGAAGGTAAGGGATTAAGAAAAGGAAAAAAAAAGTCAAGGGAGGAAGTAATGGCAAGAGTTCTGGATTGGGAATAAGAGGATCTGTTTTAAAATTTTAAATCTACTTTTGTATGTGTGTTATCTTGGCCAAGTCACTTAACTTTTCCATGATTCTTTTTGCATCTGCGAGATAAAGATGTTCTGTAACATTCCAAGATTATTATAATCATTACAAGATTCCTTGAATTGTGCTATTTTGCAGTATCATTGAATGTTAGATTCAGAAGGATCTTAGGGATCAATTGACCCAACTTCCTCAGTTTATAGATGAGGAAACAGCTTCTGGGAAAATAAAATTATTTGTCCAAGGTCACATGCCTCATGATAGCAGAGTAAGGACTAGAACCTATTTCTTCTGACTTAGAGCTAAATGCTTTTATCAACAAGCCAGTGCTATTGGTTTGGCAGGTTCTTCAGGAGCATACTTTGGTGCTTGGAGTGACCTTAGAGGGAAGCTTTCTTCTTTATACCCAGCTGGGTCTGGCTTTGAACAAAGGTAAAGTGGGTGACTACGTTTATGGTTTCAGGGCCACTAGGAATGTCTCTTCCTCCTCTGCTTCCATACTATTCCAGCTCATTGCTTTCTGGAATTCATTCCCTTACAAAGATTTTACTATGCCAGCTAGTGAGGACACAAGGAGAAAAACAAAGCAAGGAGGCTCCGTGCATAAAGAGAAGAGATGCTCTGGAGTCAGAAGGTCTGCATTCAGATCCTACCTCTGACGATTACTACCTGTATGATCTTGGACGATCTAGATCACTTAATTTCCCTGCACCTCAGTTTCTTCATCTTTGAAATGTGGGGATTGGATTCTTAAGATCTCCATAAACTAGAACATCGTACACAGAGATGGTTACACTGAGGGACAATTGAATGCGATGGACTTCTCTACTAGCAGCAATGCAATGATCCAGGACAATTCTGAGGGGCTTAAGAACACTCCACATTCAGAGGAAGAACTGTGGGAGCAGAAACACAGAAGAAAAACAAGTGCTTGATCACATGGGTCGATGGGGATAGGATTGGGAATGTAGACTCTAAACGATCACCCTAGTAGTAGTAGTCTCTCGGTAACCGAGGATGAGGATTGTCTTTGTGCTCTTTCATCTGTGATGTAGATGAGTGTGCACAAAGACACTTGTGCGTGAAGGAGCTTTAAGTGGAAATATCAATAATATGGAAATAGGTCTTGATCAATGACACATGTAAAACCCAGAGGAACTGTGTGTTGGCTATGAGAGGGGGGTTGAGGAAGTGGAGGGAAAGAACATGAATCTTGTAACCATGGAAAAATCTTCTAAGTTAACTAAATTAAAATTTAAAAATAAATAATAACTTTACATATAAAAGATCTCCATAAACTCAAGATGTACAATCCTGTCTGTGATCCTTGATTCCATAGTTATAGATTCATTTCTTTGGCTTAAGAATTTTTCTTGTGTTAAAATACAAAAATCATCTAGGAGAGAAAACGCATTAATTCTCATCAGTCATTTATAACGTTATGTGAACAGATTTATGGGCAGAAGGCAGAGAGCATATTGGGAACTGAAGGTAAAAAGTTTAGGGGTGTCACAGAGATGGGAAACAGATTCAGAAGACAACTTGTTTGCCTTGAAAGTAAGCATGGCCAACTTTAAGATTTTGTTCTGCATTTAGAAATGCCAACACACACCACACGTCCTTCTAAACCTCCTCATTTGATCAATCAATGAAGAAGAAAGGAAACAATCATGTGTTATGTGCCAAGCACTGTGCTAAGTGCTTTACAAATATTATCTCACTTGGTCTTCACAACAGTTTTGGGATTATCCACATTTACAGCTGAGGACATTGAAGCAGACAAAGGTTAAGTGACTTGCCCAGTGTCTGAATTGAATTTGAACTCAGGTCTTTCTGACTCCAGACCCTCATGAGCCAGCAAACTGCTGCTAGGAAAATCTCTGAGCTACGTTTTCAGGATCTGTTCTATTCTCAGCACCAGGTTCCATGGGAGACACTGAAGAAATACGAAACATGGTCTTTAAATTAGTCCAATTATCTCACGGAATAGAAACAGTCACACATGTCTTAAATCTCAGTCTTTAGGGTTATGTAGGCTATAAGGATCCATGTGCTGAGTAGCTCCACAGTACACCCAGTTTCTCAGCTGTCTTTCCTCATCTCCTAGAGACCAAGCAGCGTTGATGGGAATTTCAAGAAAACAGACTCTGTCTGAAACTCTGACCTAGATCCTAACAAGGACAATGGATTATTTATACTCAGGATGCTCAAGGGAGCTTTAGTCTTGGGGAAAAAAATGCACCAAAAACCCAGGCAGCTCTTGAATGCACCAATCATGAGCAAGCTAGACAAGAAGGCACACAAGGATTGGGAGAATTCCTTTGTGTCACAGGGAATAGAATCACGGATTCCTCAGTCATTCTGGCTATGATGGGGAACAAAAGTCTGAGTCTAGCCAGACTTCATCATTCTCCGACCTTAATCAACTTTCATTCTATTTGGGGGAAGGAGCATGTTGTGTGTGTGTATGATAAAACACATGAAATAATGTTCAAACAGTCATCGAGTCTTGGTAATTTCTACCTCCACAGAACCTTTCCGACCTATCCCTTTTTCTCTACTCACAGAACCACCCCCCTAGATCAGTCACTCCTTGTCCTCTGCCCACACAAGTGTAGTGATTTCTTAATTTGCCTCCCTGCCTCCATCTTCTCCCCTTCTTAGTCAAAAGTCCAAATATCAAGACCAAAGTGATATTCCTACAACACAGGTCTGACCTGCTCAAAAGGCTCCCGTGCGCCATATTGTTGCTAGGATTACATTTCTGCCAGTTTCCACTAGACTTTCATGATTCTGGAAAGAGTGAGCATGATGACTTTTGCAACTCTTCTTCACTTAAATCCCATTTAAGAGAAAACCAAGTCATCATCTGGTGATGTCATTGGTCTTTGAAACTGAAAGATGAACATCAACAACAGGATTAGGTGCAAATTTCTCTGTTTGGCACTTAAAGATCTTTACAATCGATTTCCAGACTTATTATATGTTACTTTCCTTCATATATTCTGCAGGGTTGACAGACTGGCCTATTTACTATCCTTTAGGAAAATCTAGCTCCCATTTTCCATGTCTTTGCTGAGGTTCTTCCCCATCCCTGGAGCACACCTTCCTCTTTACCTCCTTACCTCATCACTTCCTCACCTCCTGGAATGCATTTCCTACTCACTCCCACCTTAGAATTACTAGACTCTGGGGGCATCTGGGTGGCTCAGTGGATGGAGAGCCAGGCCTAGAGATGGGAGGTCGTGGGTTCAAATCTGGCTTCAGACACTTCCCAGCTGTGTGATCCTGGGCAAGTCACTTGACCCCCATTGCCTAGCCCTTACTGTCCTTCTATCTTGGAACCAATACACAGTATTGATTCTAAGATGGAAGGTGAGGGTTTAAAAAAAAAAGTATTACCAGACTCCGTTAACCTCCATTTAAGTACTACCTCCCTTTCCTGATTCCTAGATGCTAATATCTTCCCTCTTTCTGAAATCATCTTCACATTTGTTGAATAAGAATAAGGTATTGTTGAATCTGTATCTAGTTGTGTATTTGTTGTTTTTTGTTATAGGAGGTAAGATCCCCGACAGCAGGGTGTGCTCTGTTTTTGTCTTTGCCTTCCAAGCACCTAGCGAGATGCTCAGTGCATAAGTGCTTTTAATGCTTGTTGATTGATTACTTGTTGAAGCCATGTTCAATTTTTAAGCACCTACTATGTACCAGGCACTGTACTAGTCATTGGGAGTGTAAGTACAGAGGATGTACCATTCCTCACCCTCCGCGATTCATTTGTTACCGCCAAGTTTTTATTAGTCCATTTGGGTGCTGGGCATCAATCTGAAGGTTGATGATGTAGAATTAGGAAGCCTAATGCGGCTGCTTTTCCCAAATTGCTTTAGGGTCAATATAAAATGTGATATTGACCAAAGGTCTTGAGCTCCATCCCAGCATTGTCAGGCTTCAATCATTAAAGTTATCTCAGCCTTTGGGGAAATTCCAACAGATTGAAAATCCAAGAGGATTTAAAAAAATAAGGGAGGGGGTTATTAGATGGTACAGTGGCACCAGCCCTGGAGTCTGGAGGAGCTGGGTTCAAATTTGGCCTGAAATGCTCCCTAGCTGTATGACTCTGGGCAAGCCACTTATCCCCCTTTGCTTAGCCCTTACTATTCTGCTTTATCAATTCTAAGACAGAAGGTAAAAGTTAAAAAGAAGAAGAAGAATCAGCCTAGTCTAGGGAAGGAGCACTAAACCTGCAAAGAACATTTATGAGAAGAAACTGTACTTGGTATCTTGAGAATTGAATGGTTCTGGGCTGAGTTTTTGCAAGCAGAGAGGTCAATTGGCATTATACTGAGGGTTTGAGGTCTGGAAAGTGACATTTCTCATAGTTGAAATAGTATAAATAATTATCTATATATGCTTATCATTTATTTCATTTGCTATTAAATTGAACATATTCAATAGTTTTGCCATTTAATCAGAAGAGACTGAGTTATTTTAGTGTAGAGAAATAAGTACTTACTGTTAAAAAGGAAGTTTTTCTAATTTATTAAATAATTAATAATGAACTATGAAAGGGGCTCACAATCATTAATTCATGAGAGAGATGGAAATTTTACTAATGAGAAAGAAAATTTCCAGACATAGCACCTGGATCACTTTAGAGATCATCTTTTCTTTGATTAGATAAGAGAACAAGTCAAGTAGGAGGTACTGGGGTAGTCCTCCAAGTCAGTATGGCAACTGCATCTCCTTTGCTATAGTATAGATACCAACTTAAAAAATATAAAATAAATTATATATATAATTATATATGAATTATATATATATAAATAAAAACAAACAAGCCATTAATAGCTCCCCAAAATTGCTTTTTTGGGGGAGAAACCTGGGGTCATTGGAATAGCTTTGCAATTTCCCAAAGGCAATCTAATCTGCTATCTTACTATTTAATTCTAGACTTAATTTATCATCAATTTGCAGTGTCTCTCCAATATATTTTTGTTAATGAATGAGCTTTATAGATTGTCAATCTAACATCAAGTTATAATCTAGACAATAGTCATTCTTCATCCACTTGGGTTTGTGTGTGTGTGTGTGTGGATGGTGAGGGAAAATGTTTTCAGTCATTAAGTATCTTATCCAGGAGGCTTTGCAATGTTTCAAGGTTTGAAGTAACCAGCATAAATAAAAGTATCTAGAAGACCTCAGCATCTCTAGAGATTTCCTCTTTAACTTGTACTCTGCACAGATGTCTTCTGTGATAAATTTATCTCTGGCAAACATAAATTTCCCTGTTTTATATCTCACTTGATATTCAGATCAGAGGGTCATTGAACAAGATTGTCGCTGTTCAGGGCAGTGAGGGGGCTCAGTGGATAGAATGCAGGACTTGAAGTCAGGAATATTCATCTTCTTGAGTTCGAATCTGACATCAGGAACTGAGTAGCTGCGTGACTCTGGGCAAGTCACTCACTTAACTGTTTGCTTCACTTTTCTCATTGTAAAAATGAGATGGAGAAAGAAATGGCAAATCACTCTAGTATCTTTGCCAACAAAACCCTAAATGCATTTGAGAATGACTAAACAACGAGAACATAGTTTATCTTTTAAGAAACTTAGCAAAATTTTGATGTATGACTAGCAGACACCTTATTGGGAATAGTTGTTAAGGTGGATTTAAAGTGAAACCTGAAAAAAGACAACTGAATTTCAATATAATTCGTTTCCTTTGTAGTTCCATGTAGTTTATTTTATTTTATTTATTTAAAGACATTATTTTGGTTTTACTAGAATGCCAAAGAAGTCCATGACACAAAAGTAGGCTAAGAGCCCCTGCTTTAAGGTCTTTTATTCTACTGAATTGGATTTATTTTTGAATAGCCAACAATCAACAAGCACAGTGGAATTTTATATTTTCTCAAATTTTCAGAAGTACTTTATGGAAAAATGTGGTCTATGAATTAATTGACATAGATGGGAAAATATAGAGTATAATTTCTGAAAGTGTCTATTCCCTATTAACATTCCATTAAGGATGCCTCGCTGTATATGTAAATTATTTTCATCAAAATTTTTGGTATTTGGGAAAGTAGGCATATAGGTCAGTCATTACTGATGTTCCCATTTTGTTCTCTTCCTCCTTTTTTGATATCAATAAAGTGAGGCTTTTTTGCACTTTTGTTATCATCTCTTTCTCCAGATATCTGGTAACTAGATCCCTCAAAACTCTCACAAATTCTGTCACCTCCATCATCTCTGTCCTCTGTTGTACACTTGGTCTAATCTAGCTGCTTTGCTTTTCTTTGTTGCCTTTAGGACTATTATAGGGAGGACGATGACCACTGCCCTTTGTGGAGAAAAGAGTTTGTTGCAATAAAAACTCTTTGTAAATCTTTCCCCTCTCCTCTTAGTTTCCTTAAGTATTTCCAGGATGACTGTGCTTAGTTGGACCTTTCACCCAGCTTTCTTCGAACTGGTTTTGCTTGCCCCTGGTCCTCTCTGTCTCATAAGGGTGGCAATTTTCCACTATCCTTTTTTTTTATAAGATTTTACAATGGCATCAATCTGGGTTACATCATTGCCCTGTCTCTCCACTTGCCAGGTAAGTAGAGTGTAAGCTTTTTCACTTGCAGGGATTGTCTCATTTTTGTATTTTTATCCCAAGATCCCAGCAGCATAGAACCTGCTATATAATGGATCTTTTATAAATATAAGTTGATTGATTAAGGCTGTTTTAGGTGGGTTTTTTATTATGGCAATTGATTTTCAGCAGTTAAACTTTTAAAAGAAATTATGATGATCAGACTGCTGACCTTTAGTCTGTAGCTCATTTTAAAAAAAGCATCAATAGCTTTTTGGGGGGATGGTCAAATTAGAGTTTAAAAATACATGCACTATTCATTTTTTATTTTTATTCTCTTTTCTACCAATTTTGATCTTTGATCTACCAAGCTGGTGCTCTTGTTGAATTCAGGTAATTTATTCACAAATGATTCCCATATATACTATTGGTCATTTCTTATCTGTTAATATATAATTAATTTCATTTTTATTGTTATTTGGTTCTTTCAATGGTGGGTTTTATGATGTCCTCAAACAAGAGGGAAAATAGCAATTAAGAGAATCTATCAATTACCTCCTGAAAAAGATCTCAAAATAAAATACTGCAAGACTATCATAGTCAAATTCTAGAACTCCCAGGCCAAGGGAAAAGTACTGCAAGTAGCCAGAAGGAAATAATTCAAATATTATGGATCTATAGTCAGATCTAGCAGATTCCACATTAAATATCCAGAGGCATGGAATATAATGTTCTCAGAAGCAAAGGACCTAGGACTACAACCTAGAATTACATACCCCACCAAACTGATCATAATCCTCCAGGGGGAAAAATTGATATTCAGTGAAATAGAGGAATTTCAGACTTTCCTGAACTAAAAAAGAGCTAAAAAGAAAATTTGATGAGCAAATTCAACAGTCAAGAGAAGCATAAAAAGTAAAAATGAAAACTTGAGAATTTCAATAGGGTTGAATTGTGTACATTCATACTTGGGAAGGTGATAATTGAAATAATTGGATATCTATGATGTTTGAGAAAGGCAAAAATTAATTGAAACTAAACAATCTTATCCTAAAGAACAAATTCTGTGTCATCTATCGGCCTTCCTGCTGTCTAAAGCTTCCACAAAACTCCAAAAAAAAAGTCCCATTTAATTTCTTATGCCAACCTATGAAACCATGATGGGGAAAGTCATAATATAGAAGAGATACTTGTACGACAAAGTCTGGCAGCAATAAATAGGAAGAGAAATTCCATTTAAACTAACTGTAGAGAGAGCAGCTGGGTGGCTCAGTGGATAGAGAGCCAGGCCCAGAGATGGGAGGACCTGGGTTCAAATGTGACCTCAGACACTTCCTAACTGTGTGACCCTGGGTAAGTCACTTGACCCCCATTGCCTAGCCCTTACCTCTCTACTGCCTTGGAGCCAATACACAGTATTAATTCTAAGACAGAAGGTAAGGATTAAAAAAAAAACAATAATAAAAAATATTAACTGTAGAAAATAAAGGATACTTGGGAGTCTACTTGCCAAAAACAAACCTTGGAACTATAGGCACACAATTATGAAATACTTTTCACAAAGAAAAGGTAAATCTAAACAAAATATTCATTGCTCACAGATCTGGTCACAGATCAAGCTAATATAATAAGAATGATAATGTTACCTAAATTAATTTATTTATTCAATAAGACATATATAACCCAGTGGAATTGCTTGTCAACTTCAGGAGGGGGGAAGGAAGAGGGGAGGGAGAGAACATGAATCATGTAACCATGGGAAAATATTCTTTAAAAAATAAACAAAAAAATGTGGAAAAATTTTAAAAAATAAAAAAATCAGTAAACAGTATCTGTAATAGGAATAAACTAAAACCCTTTCCAATAAGATCACAGGTAAAGCAAGGATGACTATAATTTAATATTGTACTAGAAATGTTCGCTATAGCCTTAAGAACAGAAAAAAGAAATTGAGAGAGTCAGAATAGACAATGAGGAAACAAAGTTATCACTCTTTGCAGGTGACAAGGGGTATACCTAGAGAATCCTAGAGAATCAACCAAAAAACTAATGCTCAGTAACTCCAGCACAGTTATAGGATACAAAATAAATATATAAATCATCAGCATTTCTATTTACCACCAACAAAATCTAACAGCAAATGATAGAAAAGGAAATTCCATTAAAAATAACTCTAGACAATAAAAAATAGCTAGGGCTATACCTACAAAACAAACCCAGTAACTATATGAACACTTACAAGACCCTCTTCACACAAATAAAATCAGACCTAAACAACTGGAAAAACATTAATTCCCCCTAGATAGACCAAGCCAATATAATGAAAGTGACAATCTTACCTAAATTAATTTACCTATTTGTTGCCATACCAAACTACCCAAAAATATTTTATAGAACTAGAAAAAAAATGATCACAATGTTCATCTGGAAAAAATAATATATATTTGGAATATATAAATAGAAATATATTGTGTGTGTGTGTGTGTGTGTGTAAGAAGGAAGCCTGGCTATACTATAAATCAAACTATCCTTTAAAGTAAAAATCATTAAAACAATCTGGCACTAACTAAGAAAGGGAGTGGTGGATCAATGGAATAGGTTATGCAGGCAGTCAATGTCCATAGCAATTTAGTGTTTGATAAGCCCATCGATACGAGCTTTTGGAGAAAGAACTCCATATTTAACAAAAATTTCTGGGAAAACTGGAAAGAACAATAGCAGAGACTAAACATGTACTAAACACACTGTATGCCAGGATAAAGTCAAAATGGATACATGAGCTAGAAATAACGGGTGATGCCATCAAGAAATTAGGGGAACATGGAAAAGACTTGTGGTAAGAGAAGAACTTAAGACCAAACAAGACATAGAGAACATTATGAACAATTAAATAGGTCATTTGGATTACACTGAATTAAAAAGGTTTTGTGCAAATAAAACCAATGCAATTAAGATTAGAAGGGAAAAACAAATTTTGGGGGAAATTAAAGCAAATATTTCTGACAAAAGATTCATCTCTAAAATATATAGAGAGCTGTGTTAAATATTAAGAATACAAAGCATTCCCCAGTTGAAAAATGGTCAAAAGATATGAAGAGCCATTTCTCAGAGGAAGAGATTAAAACTATCCAGTCATGCAAATTTTTTTTTTTCCAAAAATCACTATTGGTTAGAGAAATGCAAATTAAAACAGCTCTGAGATGCCACATCACACCTACCAGATTGACTGTGACCAAAAAGGAAAATGACAAATGTTGGAAGGGTTATGGGAAAATTGAAACACTAATATACTGCTGGTGGAACTGATAATCATCCTGGAGAGCAATATGGAAGCAGGTTTAAACAGTCACAAAACTGTGCATACCCTTTGACCCAGAAATACCTTCCTGGGTATTTCTGATCCTGATCCAAAAGAGATCAGAGATAAGGGGGAAAGACTTATCTGTACCAAAATATTTTTAGCACCTTTTTTTTTTTGTAGTGGCAAAGAATTGGAAACTGAAAGGTTGCCCATCACTGTGGGAATGGACGAACAAGTTGTGGGATATGATTGTAATGGAATACTATTGTGCCATAAAGAATGAACAGGATGGATTTAAAAAAATCTGGAAAGACATATATGAACTGATGCAAAGTGTAGTGAGCAGAACCAGGAGAACAATATATGCAATAACAGAAATATTATATGATGACCAACTGTGAAGGACTAAACCATTATCAGCAAAGCAAGTTTCCAAGACAACCATAAGGAATTCATG
The DNA here is from genome assembly GCF_027887165.1 of Monodelphis domestica. Classification (NCBI taxonomy): domain Eukaryota; kingdom Metazoa; phylum Chordata; class Mammalia; order Didelphimorphia; family Didelphidae; genus Monodelphis; species Monodelphis domestica. Next base: position 24,151,251 of record NC_077230.1, read on the forward strand.
ATGAAAATGCTATCCATGGCCAAAGAAGGAGTCTGAATGCAGATCAAAGCATGCCATTTTCCACTCTAATTCCTTCATGAGACTTCTAACATGACACGAGCAATATGGAAATATGTATTACATGGAAGTATGGATATAACCTATCTCACACTATTCATGACCTTAGGGAGATGGAGAGGAAGAAATCTTGAATTCTAAGATAGTAAAAACAACAATTGTCAAGAATTATTTCTACATGTAGCAGAAAAAAAAATAAAAATATTATTTAAACTTATGAAATTGTTATAATTGATATCAATATCACTTTCTTCCTTCTATCTTTTTTGGTATCAATAACTTAGTTTTTTGGCTACTTTGAAATTATTTTAATTGTATGCCATACTATTTTTGTCCTTATTTGTATTTTATCTTAGTGTGTTTATTAATTTTGATCTCTCCTGGGACAGGTAGGTAGCTCAGTAGATTGAGAGCCAGACCTAGAGAAAAGAGGTCCTGGCTCCAAATCTGGCTTGAGAGACTTCCTAGCTGTGTGACCCTGGGCCAGTCACTTAACCCCCATTGCTGAATCTTTAACACCCTTCTACTTTGGAACTAATACTCACTATTGATACTAAGATGGAAAGTCAGGGTTTATTAAAAATCAATTTCTGCTCTAATAAATTAGTAGTTTGATTGTACACAGATGGCTGATTCAGGAATCACTCCCCATCAGCCATGAAGCGAAAATATAACTAATTTTTAAATTTTATGATGTCCTTCAGTGTCCCCATGTTTAGCTCCTTCGAATTCTTTTCTAGAAACAAGTTTTCATAATATATATAAGCTGAAAGCCTCTGTATGGTCTCTACGTCTTTGGATTTTCTCATTCCTTATGCATGATCTTGAAAACAAAAACAAAACACCCTGTTGTCCTTACTTGGTCCCAGTTCTTCACTAAAGTCAGCTAGAACCAACATATAAGTTGATAGAATTCCTGATCTTCTGCCCCAGAAGTTGGAGCATCAGCTTCAATTATTTTAATGGCGGTCTTTCTGCAAATGCTTAACCTGAGCACTTCGATATGAAATGACCAAATGTCCCATGAAATGACATGGATGTTTAATAAAGACAGCCCTTCCGACTCCTTTCTTTGACTCTCCAAGGAGAACCTTTGAGTCACCCCCCCATTCATCCTTCACCTCTAGCTCCAACTTATTTTTCTCTGTTAGTCTCATTTATTGAGAGGCAGGATCTATACAATTCAGTTCTTTTAGCAGTATGTTCACACCGTTGGGCAAGGATCTCACAGCTAAACTAATGCTAGCGAAGGGAATATTTAAATATTTATACAGATTTATTCTTAGCACCCTCAGACTCTTTTCTGCCACCCCCCCCATACCTGCCGAGGCAAATGAGTACCACGTGGAATTGAAGATCATCATCTATTTTGGTTTCATTGGTTGCTATAGTCAAAAAAATCATCATCATATGACCTGTTTGATGAAGATGAACCTCTCTGGACATACCTAGGCTAACATAAAGTGTATCCCTGGAACCACATTCTGCATGGCCCCAGGAACATCCCTGCCTCTCCCTTCATTCCTACCCCCTGAAGCTCCCCCTGAAAATGTTTAAGATACTACTTTGAGAGTCTGGGCAGACCGCTTAACATATTTGGGCTTCAGTCTCATTGTCTGAGAAATAAATGGGTGGCTCCGTGACTTCTTAAGATCCTTTCCAGCTCTACAGTGACAAGGCTGTGGGATTCTAGTGCTGTTTTCTTCGTTGCTCATACAGGTGACAGGATGATGCTTTCTTAGAGCTTAGGATGAGAGTTCTTGGATGAAGATGGGAAAGAAAGGAGGATAACTAAAGGAGTAAAGGCGATGACTAGAAATCACTTTTGACCCAAAGGGAAATTAGAATGGTGCATACTAGATGGAGTACTGGGCAAAGAGTCAAGTAGACCTGAGTTCAAATCCTGCCTTCCCTGACACTTACCACCTGTAAAGTGGAGATAATAATAGAACCTACCTGTCAGGATGATTTTAAGGATTAAATGGAATAATGTTTTCAAAGTGCTTAGCATAATTCTTGAAATATTATAAGCTTAATAAATTCCTTACTTCCTAGAGTAAAAAATTAATGAAATGGAGGGGGACACAATACTGTTAACAGAAGAATAAGAATATTATCTAGAGTTATCTTTTGCTTGTAAAAGAAAATTCATGGTATAGTGTGATGCCTTGTACATAGCAGGAATTCAATAAATGTTTATTGATGACTGTGATAGAATATGCTGGCACAGGACACAGGCATCCTTTGCACATCATGGAAATCAGTAAAGCTGTGAATAGGAATTGTACTGTCAGTGGCAAATGAAATGGCCCCCTTGATATAGTCACACTGGGTAATAGTCACACTAGGAAAGGGAATTCTCTGGAGAGTGTAACTTTTGCCCTATGATGAGGTACCATAACTGATACCATGGTAACAAAACTCAAAGTTTAGAAAACCTGCAGATGAGATTTTGTGACCTTGGGGAAACCATCTGTCTATGCCTCTGTTTCCCCAGATATGTGTTCCAGTTCTAATATTCTAAGTTTCCTCCCTCCCTCCCTCCCTTCCTTCTTCCCTTCCTCCCTTCCTTCCTCCCTTCCTTCCTTCCTTCCTTCCTTCCTTCCTTCCTTCCTTCCTTCCTTCCTTCCTTCCTTCCTTCCTTCCTTCCTTCCTTCCTTCCTTCCTTCCTTCCTTCCTTCCTTCCTTCCTTCCTTCCTTCCTTCTCTCTCCTTATCAAAAGCAAAAACCACTGGCATAGTTAAGGACAAATATGTCAATTGGTAGCAAGTTTCTTGATATCATATTGCCCAAATCTGTTATGTAATAGTTCTTACAGCTAGTCTAATGTATGCTAATGATTGTGACCATTAACTATTTTTTGACAAATTAGCTGATCTCCCGAGAAGAATCTTGATATTTCTAACTTATAAACAAAAGGAATAAGATAGAAGAATGAGTCCTTTCTCAGTGGACTCAGAGGAAAAAGAGGGCTAACTAAGAAAGGAAACTGAGTTTAGTTCAAGGGTGATTTGTACCTTAATGAAGGTTGTCCTTAATATGAATTGTGCTGTTGTGATCATTTACTACAAGGAAGATCTTAGGAGAGAAGGAAGGCATCCTGGGTTTGAGGCTGAGATGAGGGGGCACTAAGCTAAGACTGTAACTATGAGAGCAAACTCAAAGTCCTCAGGGGATAGAAAAAGAATAAAATGGAGCAATCAACAAGGTGGCAAGCCAGTATAGTCAACAAAGTTTAATTACCAGGTGACATTGATGGCCCCATAGCCCGATCTTATTTTTCCCAAATATCAAGCTTTAAAAAGTCCCATTCTTACTCTAAAAATTATGTGCTCCACCCTTCTGAGGGGACTGCTAGGGAAATGCTATGTTCTCTTTGTCCTCAGAGAATGGATGACCCCAGAACAGCTTTTCTCTAGGTAGCTTCATCATCTTGTAATTTTAAGGGTTATAGATAGATTTGCCCAATCAGAATAACCTTTGTTGTAAAGTCATATTTCCTTCCTGAAATAAGTATATTTTACTAAGTCCTGAGCTGCTTTGAAATAGACACGTTTGTATATTGTATACAGTATTACTTTATTTAAAATGGAATCAATATGATCCAACCATTGTGGAGGGCAATTTGGAACTATGCCCAAAGGGCACTAAGACTGTCTGCCCTTTGATCCAGCCATAGCACTGCTGGGTTTGTACCCCAAAGAGATAATAAGGTAAAAGACTTGTACAAGAATATTTATAGTTGTGCTTTTTGTGGTGGCCAAAAATTGGAAAACGAGGGGATGCCCTTCAATCGGGGAATGGCTGAACACATTGTGGTATATGTTGGTGATGGAATACTATTGTGCTCAAAGGAATAATAAAGTGGAGGAATTCCATGGAGACTGGAACAAACTCCAGGAAGTGATGCAGAGCGAGAGGAGCAGAACCAGGAGAACATTGTACACAGAGACTGATACACTGTGGTACAATTGAATGTAATGGACTTCTCCATTAGTGGCAATGCAGTGATCCTGAACAACTTGGAGGGATCTATGAGAAAAACCACTATCCACATTCAGAGAAAAAACTGTGGAAGTAGAAACACAGAAGAAAAACATCTGCTTGATTACATGGGTTGAGGGGACATGGCTGGGGATGTAGACTCTAAATGAACATCCTAGAGCAAACATCAACAACATGGAAATAGGTTTTGATCCAGGACACATGTAAGACCCAGTAGTCGGCTACGGGAAGGGGTGGGGGGGAGGGAGGGGAGGAAAAGAATATGATTCTTGTAACCAAGGGAAAATGTTCTAAATTGACTAATTAAATAAAATTTTCAACAAAATGGATTCAATAAAATGAATACATAATACAGTATCTATCTTATGAATGGGTGTCAGAACTTCCCCTGGACCTAGGCTTTGGATCTTTCCTAAGTAAGTTCCCAGAGAATTGATCTTGTGCAGATTCTGGACAAACTGAAAGGTTGCTAAGATTCCTTTCACTTATTTTATCTTTTAAAATTTTACTTTTCCCAAATAAAACAAGCATTTCAACATACAAATAAAAAGATTATACATAGATGAGATCGCAAATCTCTTATATGTTTAGCTCATTTTCCTTTATATCTGCATAATAAATCCCATCCACAAGTGTCCCAGCCTTTCTCCACCATCCTCATATCAAAGAAGATATTGTACTGGTGAAGTGCCCGGTTATGATCCCAAGGAGGAAACCAAGACCAACAATGTAACACACAAGAGGGAGTTTATTAACAAACTGCAGTTTGGGCTCAGCACTAAAAATGGCTGGCCCCGAGTCTGGGGCTTACAGGTTTTTTATACACTTTTGTAGTAGAGGGAGTGCACAGGAACTCCTGGGGCTGGGGTCCTTGTCAGTTCCTAGCACATTCCAGAGTGTGGTAACTGGTTCTTCAGTAATTTGACTGCAGGGGCTCTGGGGGGTCAGGGAAGGGGTATACAGGGTGTGGTAACTTGCCTGCAGGGTCTCTAGGGGCGAGGGGGCCAGGGAAGGGAATAGGAGCTGGTTCTTCACTGGAAATCATCATGTTCATACAAATTAAATCTTTCATGTTTTCACCTCTCAATTTACAATGTGGAAGTAACATTCCCAAATTGTTCTTCCAATTATTAATTCTGTAGCTGTGTATAATTTTCTTTTGATTCTCTTCATTTCACTTGTCATTATCCCATTGTAGTTCTTTCCAAGGATTCCCTTTGTCTCTGCAATGTGACTCAAATCCAGGAGTCTCTCTTCATAGTGGCACACTAAATGTCTGATAGAGTCAAAGGAAAACTGGATTTGTAGTCAGTATACCTGACACAGAATTCTACTCAGTCACTACCTGTGTAATCCTGAGCAAATTACTTTTCCTCCTTGGACCTTGATTTCCACATCTGTAAAATGAGGTTGTTGAACAAGTTGGTCTCTAATAATTCTTCCAGGCCTACATCTTTGCCCCTAAATGCTTATTTTGGAACCATGGTCTGCTTTTTCTGAAATGAGTATAATCCAAGAAACTTCAGTATTCATTTACCTCAAATAAATCCTGTTAAATAGAAAGGAGAAAGCATTTTTCTCCCAAGAACCTCTTTCTACATTTATAGAGTACTTTAGAATCATCAGACATTTGATTCTCATGACAGCCCTGAGAGGAAGAAAGGAAGGGCAGATATAATTACCTGCATTTTTTTTTTAGTTGAGCCTCAGGGAAGTTAAGAGACTCACCGGAAGACACAAATGTGATATACTGAAGAGCCAGAACTTGAAACTAGGTCTTTGGAGTTTGGTTTTTATAGGTGGCTACAAGGTCCTCCTATGGGGCAGAGGTCTTTCACTCCAAAGTACATAGCCAGAAAAAACTTTAGTCAAAACAGGGAATCTGATGCTGCCTTCAAAAAAATCACTTGCTAAAGGACCCAGAGGACAAAGGTACCTATTGGCAGCTTTCCTCTAGACACATGTGCTACCCCATACCTATTCACAAGCTTGCCATTAGCCTGTGGCTCTTTGCCCTGTACTAAGTTACCAAGGACCAGCAGTGGACTTGACCTCTTTCATTTGAATATTATCAAAAGAGGAGAAATTTGGGATTCTTAATCCCAATTAGGGTGAAGTGTGCTTAAGTGTACCTTCCTCCATTAAACGGATCTGTGTACTGCCATTCTCCCTAGAAAATTTAAAAGGTGGGGAGAGTTGGGAAAAAGCAAAAATAATTCTGCATATTGACTGCTTGTGTTATGGGAGATGGGCAGGGTAAGACCTCACTGCCTTAAGCTCCATTTGCATATTGACACACTCTACTATTGTTAATATTTGCATTGAATAAGTAATTTTCTAAGCTGACATTTTGCATCTAGTTAAATGCCAAAAAACCCAGAGAGATGTGGCACTGACCTGTAGCACTGACTCTTTTAGGAAGCTCGTTTTCCTCTAGCTTGAGATGAGGCACTGAGCATCCATGTTTGTCTTTGATCTTTTCTTTCTTAATGAAAAATCTCTTTTCTCAGTTTAATATTTTGTTTGGGGTCTGTGAAGGCATTTTGCTGGTATGAATTGTGTCCTTCATTAAAGTACTCCTCTGAAGTCTTTCTGTAGCCGGGAGATGCCTGGGCTCTCAAAAGCTACATCACAAGAGCACAAACTCTGCAGGTCTGCTAGTCCTGGGGGTGAACCGTGTGTCTGTCATTCAAGGACTAGAAGGCTGGTACACTATGTGAGGAGGTTGTTTTAATCTCTGTGACTCGTGGTGACCCTCCAATACAGAATGGAGGGACAAGACTTATCATTGCATTATAAAGGATATCAGAGGCTGTCTAGTTCAATCTCTCACTTTATGTTCCTTTGTTTGTTCCTTCCTCCCTCCCTCCCCCTCTCTTTCTTTCCATTTCTTCCTTCCTTCCTTCCTTCCTTCCTTCCTTCCTTCCTTCCTTCCTTCCTTCCTTCCTTCCTTCCTTCCTTTCTCTCTCTCTTTCTTTTTCTGTCTCTCTCTCTTTCTTTCTTTCTTTCTTTCTTTCTTTCTTTCTTTCTTTCTTTCTTTCTTTCTTTCTTTCTTTCTTTCTTTCTTTCTTTCTTTCTTTCTTTCTTTCTTTCTTTCTTTCTTTCTTTCTTTCTTTCTTCCTTCCTTCCTTCCTTCCTTTCTTTCTTTCTCTCTTTCTTTCTCTCTCTCTCTCTTTCTTCCTTCTTTCCTTCCTTCCTTTCTCTCTCTTCCTTTTTCTCTTTCTCTTTTTTCTTTCTTTCTCTTTCTCTCTTCCTTCCTTTCTTTCTCTCTCTCTGCCTCTCTCTGTGTCTCTCTCTCTCTGTGTCTCTCTCTCTGCCCCTCTCTGTCTCTTTCTCTGTCTCTCTGTCTCTGTCTCTCTGTCTGTCTCTGTCTCTCTGTCTCTGTCTCTGTCTCTGTCTCTCTCTGTCTCTGTCTCTGTCTCTGTCTCTGTCTGTCTCTCTGTCTCTCTGTCTCTGTCTCTCTCTGTCTCTGTCTGTTTCTCTCTGTCTCTCTCTGTCTCTCTGTCTCTCTCTGTCTGTCTCTCTCTCTCCTGCTATCATTATTACATTGTTCCACTGTTGTTTGCCGCCATCACCATTCTTGGAGGGTTTTGTTGGTCTTTTGCTGTCCTGTTACTATTTTCATTTCTGCTTCATTGCTTCCTGATATTTGGTTTCCTCCAGCAGTTAGATGCTAACCCTTGAGCACATGGACTTCAGAATAGTTACACAGGAAATCTCAGCTGAAAGCATCTTGAACTTCTGACTTATATAAACCATCTTCTGATTTATAACAGGCTTCCACAGCCCTCCTCTGCATACACAAGTTCTTTTCAAGTGACCTTAGGAATATTTCTTTCTTGTTCCACTCAAACACATCTCTCTTCTCTGTTCCATTTCTGTTTATGAAGAATCAGTACCCTCTTATCTCCTCTTTTCTCCAGTGCCTGGATAATGTTTGTCTCTTAGAGCTGCACTGAGGGTGGGGCAATCAGGGCTTTGCCCAGGGTACTAATTTTAGGAGTATACTGTCAGAATTTTAACCCCTTCAGCATTGTAGGAACAACTGAAATTAGCACTTAGTTAATAAGTGTAACCCAAGCTTCCAGCCAGTCCTGAGGCATTTGTGTATCTGAGATGACTTCTAATTGACTGAGAAAATGTTGAGATATGATGTGTTAGAGGAAGAGTTGGTGCCAGAGCTTTTGGTTGGAGAATCATGTGTGGTGCCAGACATTCTTTGGTAGAGAGAAAGAAACTTTGGAAGCCTCAGATATGTGAGGGAGGATTGCTTCTCAAATGCCCTAATTTCTGGCCAATCTCCCTTTGGAGAGAGAATATTTCTTTGGATGAGATCGAGGAATCTCTGTTATTTTCAGCTAGTCCCAGTTGGAAAGCTCATTTATGCTGTTGCGTATTTTCTGATAGAGTCTCATCTGTAGAACTTCTTTAACTTCTGTTTGCTGTTTTGCTTGAATAAATGGGTTTATTTTCTATATTATATTTGTGAAGGTCTCTTGCAAAACCAAGTTGGGTAAGAAGGATCCAAACTGGCAATTATAAACTAAGGGCTAGAGATCAAGGAAGTACCTTTTGTTCTCTACCTCATTGCCAGCAATATTTGGGGAGGGGAGGGGAGATATGGTTCTAATCTAGTACCCTTTTATAAATGTTTTCCTAATTAATGGTTATATTCATTTGCTACAACAAAAAGAATAGCAATAAATATTTTTGTATATATGGGCTCTTTTCCCTGTTGGGCATGAATGACTAATGGTAGGTAGTAACATCAGGTTTGCATAGTGTAGTGACTTTTGGGGTACAGTTGTCAAATTGCTTTCTAGAATGACTGGATCAATTCACAGCTCTACCAACAGTGCATTAGTCAGCCTTTCCTCTCACAGCTCCTCCCACAATCGTCATTTTCCTTTTTTGTCATCTTTGTCAATATATGTGAGATAAAACTAGGAGCAGCTTTAGTTTATCTTTATCTTATTAATAGTTTGGAGCATTTTTTAAATGTGATTGCTGAGAGCTCTGCTTTCTTCATTTGAGAACTGCATGCTCATATCCTTTGGTCATCTAGTATACAAATAACTCTTCTTACACATTTATGTCAATTCTTTATTTTTCTAGTCAACCGTTTCCCCTCTAATTCCAAATGCATTGCTTTTTTTGTTTTAAAATTTTAATGTTGCATAATCAAGAATGCCCATTTTCTCCCATAAGTCCTTTTCTGTTCCTAGTTTATTCAAAAACTCTTCCCCAACCCATAGTGATGAAAGTATCATCTTTCAATCTCTCTGTAATTTGCTTATGGCATGACCTTGTGTATCTATGCTCTGTATCCATTTTGAGTGCATTGTGGTATACATTGTGAGAGGTTGAGCTCATCATAATTTCTCTCAGACTGCTTTCCAATTATATTTAACATTACTGCTATTCTGTTCAATTGCCTCTGGGTCTTGTATATCTAATCTGTTCCATTGTTTAACTTTTCTATTTATTTAAAACAAGTACCAAATAGTTATGATGATTATTCCTTTGTAGTCTTGTCTGAGATCTGGTACTGCTAGTCAGTCCCCTTTCCTTCTCACTTTTTTCATTGTTTTCCATGAGATTTTTGATCTTTTATTCATCCAGACAAATTCTTTAACAGTTTGCTCTGACTCTGTAAAGTAATCTTTTGGTAGTTTGGCTGCTTTGGAAGAATTTCTAAATTAATTTAGGTAACCTTATAATTTTAATTATCATTGCCCAACCACGAGGAATTAATTTATTTTCATTTACTTTATTCTTTATTTAATAAATAAAATTATGTAGTTTTATTCATTTAAATTGGGCTTTCATATATTTTATTTATTCTATAATAAATTTAGATTCAATTTCCTTTTCAATCTTATTGTTTTCATTAATTTAATGTATATAGGGTTCTCAAAATATGTCATCATATCATTTGCAAAAAGAAATACTTTTTTATCTGACTAATTTCTTTTACTTGTTTTATTTATTTAGCTAGTATTTCTAGGACTGTATCAGTTCAAAAAATGGCTAGAATATGAAGAGGAGAAGATAAGGATACATATGATTTAATTTTCTAGGCATGACCTCTGGTGATATCATTTGTAGAGAACAACAGTACCTAGTAAATGATGCATTTAATATTTCTGATATTCTATATTGTTTATCAAGTTTGTATGTTCTAGAATAGGGATGGGCAAACTCTGGACTGTAAAACAAATCCTGTCTACCATAATTTTTTGTATAATCTTCATGCTAAACATGCTAAATTGTTAAGGAAATTTTGGGATTTAGGACTTTGAATGTAGTTTGCTAACCCTGGCCCTATATAGCTCAATTAATTTTTATAAATGTGTCATTCACAACTGAGAAATATGTATATTCATTTATATTTCCATTTGGTAACCATCACACAACTATCATACTCTGAAGTCTGTTCAGATCCTTAATTTCTTTGTTCTTCTTATTTTTTATTAGCTATCTCTAGATCTGAAAAATGACATATTGAGTCTCTAACTATTTTCTCTTATATTTATAACTTTTCCTTTAAACTTGGATGCTATCCATTTCGTGATTATGTTAGAAATTGATTCTATTTCCTTATCTATGGTATCTTTTAGTATAATGAAGTTTCATTGTTTATGACTTTTATCTCCTTTTAACCATGCCAATTTTTGCTCTTTCCTTATCTGAGATCAAAATTACTACCTTTGTTTTATTTTTAAACTTGCCTAAAACATAACCAATTCTGCTATTGTCATGCATTTTGATTCCATAAGATATTTTTTGTTTCCATTGTTTCTTTTAAACAACATATTATATCTTGCTTTCTAATTCATTCCCCTGGCCTGTGTTTTAGTAGTGGGGACATCTGGGGGTATGATGGTAAATGTTTAATAATCAACTCACCCAAATAAAAAAAGTATGCAAAACATGCTTTTGAATTTGATTTAATTTATTATTTTAAGTTACTTAATAAGTGTTAATTTAAAAAATATTTTTACTATTACCTTCTTATTTTAAGGCTATCAACAAAACAATAAATCAAACCCTGATTTGTAGCTATGACTAATTTCTTAGATGTAAATATACTAAAAATTTTACAATCAATTTTTGCAAGTCAGTTCAAGCTGACTCCAAGCATGACCCTGAGTACATCCCATATTCAAATTCATAGTTATTATGGTTAATTGTATATCTCTATAATGTAGTTATTCTATAATAAAAATTCTATAATATACATATTTTGTAAAACAAATCAATAATCGAAGTGATCTGATCCTACCTATTCCTCCTGCTTTATCTAGTCTAGATTACAATTCCTAATTCTTATATTTTATTCTCTACCTTTGATTCCACCTTTTATGAACCTCTGTCCAAAATTAACATTTGCTTGGCTTGTCACTATTCTCACCCTGACTCTATTCTCTCTGTTAAACTTGTGTCTCCCTGTTCACAACTTTTCCCCTATTGAGTTGAGTGTATTCCTATACCAAACTCCTCAAGGGCAGTGAATGTCTCTTTTCTCCCCCCCCCCCCATTTATATTCCCAGTGCTTAGCACAGTGCCTGACACATAGTAAGCACTAAATAAATGGCTTGTTCATACCGGCCAGCTTACAGGTGCTGTGTTGAGCCTGGAATCAGAAGAAATAGTTCTTGCCCTCCAGGAACATACAATTCACCTCCATAAGTAATGCGAACTAAACAACTTAGATTCATAGTCATTTATTTTGAGTAACAGGGGGATCTTACATAAAGAAAAGCTTCATGTGAAAAAAAATAGGAAGATTATTTCATTTACAAAAATATTCTTTGCTTAAGAAAAAGATTCACTGCAGGACCTCTTTCAAAAACCACCTTTTCTAGTCCTGTTAAAATATATAATTTACATTTTGAGATCATTGTGTATCTTGCTTATTTGGTTCTGATCTCTTTACTTTACATCCCTTCATACAAGGCGATTCCCCTGTTCCCCTGAATTCTTGATACTCATTGTTTCTTAATACTCCATTACATTCATATGTTTTACTTGTTCAGTCATTCCCCAATTTATTTCCAGTTTTTTGCTTTCATAAAAAGTTTTGCTATGAATACTGTTATATAGAGAATCTTTCTTTCATTAGCCTCCTTGTCATTCTTGATTCCAACCCCTTCATTTTATAGATTAGGAAATTGAGCTAGAAAGAGGAAAGGGGGAGAGAGAGAGGAGAGAGAGTCAGAGAGAGGAGAGTGAGAGACAGACAGACAGAGAGAGACAGAGAGACAGAGAGAGAGGAAGGGGGAACAGAGAGAGAGGGGGAGAGAGAAGGGGGAGAGAAAAGGTGATGGAGGCAAAGGGGGGAGAGAGACAGAGAAGGCAAAGAAGACAGAGACAGAGACAGAGAAGAGACAAAGAAGGGGGCAAGGGAAGGAGAAGAAAGAGAAACAGAAGGCAAAGAGAAAGAGAGGGAAAAGGAGAAAAAGAGAGAGGAAAGGAGAAAAAGAGAGAAAGAGGGAGGGAGACAAAGATACAGAAGGACAGAGAGGAAGGTAAGAGGGGAGGATGAGGGAAGGAGAGAGAAAGGGGAGGAAGGAAGGGCAGAGGAGAAAAAGTAGGCAGAAGAGAGAGGGAGAGAGAGAAACACAGACACAAAGCTAGTTAATAGCAAACCTAGGTCTTTTGATTCCCAAGTCAAAATTCTTTGCCCTTACATACTTGCCTCCCTCTATTCTGTTGCCCACCACTAAATTAACACTAGAAGTATATGTGGGGATGGATGGGGAAGGGTGTAAAACTTGTTTTAACTAAAGTAATAGACTATGACTGAAAAGGAAATTAAATTAATTCAGTGTGATTAGCAATGACCAACTAGGCAGATGTCCCCACTTCTTCCCCTAATGCAAATCATAGCCAATTTATGACTTAGCAGGTAAATTCTAGGGAGTTTCCTGAGGCACGTTGAGATTACATGCCTGGCAAGTGTTAGAGGCAGGATTTGAGCCTAAATCATCCTGAATCCAAGAATAAACTCTATCCATCAGGTTATGCTGCCTCTACAGCTGTATGACGATACACAAGACATTCAAGCAATGCTACCAATACTCTGCAAAGCTGGAAGAAGCTCAAATGGCCATGAAGTCCAACCTGGACTAAAACATGCATCTTCACTACAAAACCTGACAAGGAGCCATTCAGCTTTTGCTGGAAGGCCCCCAGTGAGAGAAAACCCATCACTTCACCAAAGAACCTGTTTCCCTTTGGGGAAGCTGTAAGTTGTTAGGAATTAGATTTTCCATTCACATCAGCTCTAAGCTTTCCTCTTTAGCTCCTACTCATCATTCCTAATTCTGCCTTCTTGGGGTCAAACTGAACAAGTCTGAGCCTTCTTCCACTAAATAGTCTTTCAAAGTTCTGAAGATAGATTGTCACTTCTTGGGCTAAAAAACACCATTTCTCTCTAAACTCTTCTTTAAAAAAATTTTAATTTATTATTCATTTTTTTAAGATTTTATTTAATTGATTAATTAAGAAAAAATTTCCATGGCTACAGGATTCATTCCAACCTATTCTTAAATGACATAAACTGAAAGACTTTCTGCATATGATTGCAAATACAAGTTTAGTCCCTTAATCATTTTTTCTTGTCATTATCATCAATACCTCAAAGTCTGGTGTCCTACTGTGGATGGTCCCTTCAAGATGCAAATTGCAAACAATCTATATGCAAGTCAGAGCACTGCCTCAGACCTGGGGATGTTGCCATATTCAAATAGCCAGTAAGTGCCAGCAGTAGAATTTGAATACAGATCTTTCTGATTCGAAATCCAAAATTATATACATTGCCTTCCTTCACTTTTTTTTTATACCTTTACTTTCTGTCTTAATATCAATTCTAAGGCAGAAGAATGGTAAAGGCTAGGCATTTGGGATTAAGTGTCTTGCCTAGGACACACAACTAGAAAGTGTCTGAAGTCAAATTTGAACCCAGATCCTCTGGACTCTAAGTTTGGCTCTCTATCCATTGTTCTATCCTTTTTTAAGAACCCCAGATTGACAAATGATAAAGGATCACATCCTTGGTCAATTCAACATCTGCTCCTCTCCCCAAATCCTCATTAAAAAAACACAACAACAAAAAAACCCTCACCTTCTGTCTTATAATCAATAATATATATTATTGGTATTATGTTATTATATATTTTATGTATTATATTATTATATTTATATAATATATATTATATATGGTATTAGAACCAAGAATACATACATACATACATACATATATATGTATATATATATATGATTTGAACCCAGGACCTCCCATCTCTAGGATTGGCTCTCAATCCACTGAGCCCTACCAGTCCCCCAAATCTTCATTTTTTACATTCAGGACATTCATAGTAGACTTAGCTTAAGATTTTGAACCTGCAGAAGTCAAGGTGTTTGAATGAAATCAAATCAACAGATATATACTGACTGCTTCTCTGTCCGAGGCAGAGTTGAAATTTCCCTAAGCAACTTGGCACCACTTCAGGCTGGCCCATTGTTTAAATGTACAGAATGGCTACACACCAAACTCCCAGGGAGCTGGAAGGAGAGCTGTGGCCCCGGGCTGGAGACCGAAACCTCAGCAAGTCAGGGCCACCGCCAAGCCAACTGTGGGAATGTCCCTCCCGCCCCCTTCACAATAGCCTCTGCATGATGTAATTAAAATGGGAAATTTAACCTTCAAGAAAAGAGCTGTCTTTCTCTATACCGTGGAGACTTTGGACACACACACACACACGCGCACACACACACACACACACACACACACACACACACACACAGTCGAGCTTTTTCCTCTTTCCAGACCTGAAAAGATTCAGGGCTTATATTTGGACTTAGGAGTCACCATTGTGTACATCTAGTAGTCAGAACGGCTGAAGAACCAAAAACACCAAGTTCTCACCACCAAAGTCCTTGGAGCCATCCAATGGTTCAATGGATGTGATTTTATTAATGGAAATGACACTAAAGAAGATTCATTACTGACTGCTTTGCTGCTACACCCTCAGGACCAGTGAGCCTTTCCATCTGACTTGTAGCTAAAACCGCTGTTATTTTTTGTCTACCTCTATTAGACTGTGAGTTCCTTAAGAGCAGTGACTGTCTTTCTTTTCTGTTTCTCTCCAATGCTTAGCCTGGTCCTATGCACATAGTAAGAATTTGATAAATATTTCTTCATTTATTTTATCCATTCATATAGATTATGGAATTTGGCCCAAATCTCATGAAGAAAGGGAGAGAGAAAGAAAGAGATGAGAGGAAGGAAGGAAGGAAGGAAGGAAGGAAGGAAGGAAGGAAGGAAGGAAGGAAGGAAGAAAGGAAGGAAGGAAGGAAGGAAGGAAGGAAGGAAGGAAGGAAGGAGGGAGGGAGGGAGGGAGGAGGGAAGGAAGGAGGGAAGGAAGGGAGGGAGGGAGGAAGGGAGGAAGGGAGGGAGGGAGGAAGGGAGGGAGGAAGGGAGGAAGGAAGGAAGGAAGGGAGGAAGGAAGGAAGGAAGGAGGGGAGGAAGGAAGGGAGGAAGGAAGGAAGGAAGGAAGGAAGGAAGGGAGGGAGGGAGGGAGGAAGGGAGGAAGGAAGGAAGGAAGGAAGGAAGGAAGGAAGGAAGGAAGGAAGGAAGGGAGGGAGGGAGGGAGGAAGGAAGGAAGGGAGGGAGGGAGGAAGGGAGGGAGGAAGGGAGGGAGGGAGGGAGGAAGGAAGGAAGGGAGGGAGGGAGGAAAGAAAAAGAAAATGCCAAAAGAGCTTGTTATATTTTATTTCATATTTCATGAAGGCATTACCTTCTTCAAAAGCAGCTGTACTGAATCGCATAAGGGTCTATCTAGACAGGAAGCTTTGCTGTAATTTATCCAGGTCACACCAAATATATTGTCATTCAGCCTGTGAAACTGTTTGAACTTACAAGGAGTAACCCAGCAACCACAATCACCCTGTGTGTCTGCTATACTTGGATGATACAAATACAACTCAAACAGAGCCTCGTAATTTTACAAGGTGACAAAAAAATTGGTTTGCAGTGCTTCACCTCAATGTGACAATAAGTGTGTGGGGAGGGAATGGGGGGTGGAACACTGAATTCCCCAAACCCACTTATGTGGATGAACAATAGAGTAGTCACTCTTAATAAACCCCCACTGGGCTTATACCTCAGTTGTACAAGGCCCCTAGAACTGTGTTTTCCTGGCAGATGTATCAGAGGAGATTATCAGGATGTATCAGACTCCCTGTATAGCTCACAAAACTTTCTCTTTTGAGCCAAGGAACTTGGAAGAAAAGCTTACTATTTAGGTTTTTAAAATAATTTTACAATACTTTAATATTATAAAATATAATCATTTAATAAATTATTATTTATTAAGTTATAGTAAAACCTCACAACTGTGGTCCAGGTATCAAGAATTAAAAATTGTGATCATTTTGGGCAGAGATTGGTTTGAAATTTATTTTTACACCAACCTGGAAAAAGAGACTTGCTATGGAAACAAGTAGGTTAAGTAAGTGTTCGAAGTATAAAGGTGAGCTTGAAAACCTTAAATGAGTAAGACCACTTTTTGATTGAATAAAATAATGAAAAGTACCCTGAACCAGGTCTGTCTAGCTCCTCAAATCATTTAAAGCTATCCTGTGAGAAACTGGATCATAAGCAATATATAAAAGGAAGATGATAGACTATCTAGCAGTCCTCATTGCTAGAGAACCAACAAATAACATTCTATCTCAAAACAGGAGGGAGAGATTTTGAGGGTCTACATTCAGGAGATTGGAGCAACCGTGGCATCTTCAGGGCACCTTTGAGAAGCCAAGAAGGGTCTGGCATCTCAAAGCAAAATCTGAGGCGTCCCAAAGAGAAAGGAACCAAAAGGATTTTTGTTGTTAGTTATTTTCAATCATAGTTGTCTATTTGTGACCCATTTGGGTTTTCTTGGCAAAAGCATTGGAGTGGTTTACTATTTCCTTCTCCAGTTCATTTTACAGATAAGGAAACTAAGATAAACAATGTTAAGTGATTTGTCTAAGGTCATCCAGGTAGTGAGTGTCTCAGGCGAGATTTGAACTAATGAAGATGAGTCTTCCTGACTCCAGGCCCAGTACTCTATTTACTGCACCATCTAGCTGACCTATGGACTTTAGAGACCATTATAATGCCAGTTAGGCTTAAAATAAACCAATTGTTTTAACAGGGGGCTACAAAGGGGGAGCGTGGCTCTTTTCAAGAACATATAAAAAATTCACACAATAGTTATAAATGATTCTTATTTATTCATTAAAGCTAGACTGTTGCAGTACTTGGCAATATTTCATTAGCTATTAATTTGTATAATTGAAAGCACTTAAAATGCAAAAAAAAATTAAATTTATTTTAAAATACTCTAAAACCTAGATCTTTTAATAACCTGGACTGACCTTCTTTCCTTAATTATCCCAAATCATTGAAATAATAGTTTTAAATTGAAATGGTGCTAGCATAGTCACATTCAAAACAACTACTCTGAATAGAATTTTTAAAAATTAATTTCATTATTTTTAAAATTAGCAAATATTTATTTTCTTTCTCTTATTCCCCAGGTTAACAATAATGATATAAACAAAATCTTTATAAACTATGCAAAATATATATGCAAACTCCCTCATTGGCCATGTCCAAAAATGTATGATTCATTTCAAATATTGAGTCCATCACCTCTCTGTCAGGAGAGTTGTGTGCTTTGTCTTCAGGCTTGTGAGATCATGGTTTGTCATGGCATTGATCAGAGTTCTAAAGTCTTACAAAATAGATTTAAAAAAGTAGATTATTGTCATTGTACACATTATTCTCCTTTCATTTTATATCAGTTCATACAGATGTTCCCTGTTGCCTCTGAGAATGTCCATTTTATCATTTCTTCTTGCAAAATAATTGAATATAATTGAAACAATTGAATTTTTAATATTAATTTTCCATCTTAGAATAAATACTATAAATATAAAATTAATATAAATATAAAATTATTATATATATAATATAAAATTATTAATTATAAATATTGAGGTCTCTGTCTGTCTCTATCTCTGTCTCTGTCTCTCTCTGTCTCTCTGTCTCTCTGTCTCTCTCTGTCTCTCTGTCTCTGTCTCTCTCTGTCTCTCTGTCTCTGTCTCTCTGTCTCTCTCTGTCTCTGTCTCTGTCTCTGTCTCTGTCTCTCTCTCTCTGTCTCTCTGTCTCTCTCTCTCTGTCTGTCTCTCTGTCTGTCTCTCTCTCTCTCTGTCTGTCTCTCTCTCTCTCTCTGTCTCTCTCTCTCTCTGTCTCTCTCTCTCTCTCTCTGTCTCTCTCTCTCTCTCGTTTATATACTATGTTCTAAGGCAGAAGAGCCCAGGGTTGCAGAGTTAGGAAGTATCTGAGGTCAAATTTGAGTCCAGAACCTCTTGTCTCTAGACCTGACTCTCAATCCATTAAGCCATCTTGCTGCCCCCACATATAATATTCTTAAAGGGCATGAAGGGTGCCAGAGCCTGAGAAAGCAGTGAGCTAAAGTTTAGAAGCTGAAGCATTAACTCCCATGGCAACTTCAGAACAGCAACTAATAACTTTGGTCTTCAGGGCAAACAGTAAGAAACATGTCCTAAAATCAACTTTGCAAGTCACGATGAGATAGTCATATAGAGCCCATGCTATCCTCTCTGCTAAGGATGCATCTGGAAACAAGAGTTCTGCTAGCCAGGATGGATTTTTTTTCGTTTCTTAGGATGGGAGAGTACCTAAGTTTCAAAGAGACAGGCTACCTCAAGGTAACTCCTATGAACTCCAGGACCAAGAAATCAGCAAAATCTGGTGTTTTGGACTATTTTTCTTCTAGCTGTCATTGTTGCCTTATTACAGAGTCTTGGGAGAGAGATTTGATTGGATTTAGGCAAATAAGAGCAAAGAGTCTGTTGACTCTGGAGAGAAAGAGAAGGCTGCCACCATTTTTATCCACTAGAGACAAATGAGGACCACTGAGATAAGAGTAAGATGATTGGAGGCAGCTGGGTGGCTCAGTGGATTGAGAGCCAGGTATAGAGATGAAAGGTTCTAGGTTCAAATCTGGTCTCAGGCACTTCTTAGCTGTGTGACCCTGAGCAAGTCACTTAGCCCTCCTTGCCTAGCCCTTAAATCTCTTCTGGCTTGGAATCAATACACACTATTGATTCTAAGCTGGAAAGTAAGGGTTTAAAACAAAAAAGAGTGAAATAATTTACTAGTGGATGGTGAAATTCACCCTGATTTTCTTATAGATAGTGAAGTATCTATCCCCTTCTCTTCTCCCTTTCTTTCCTAGAGAGCAGAGATCTAATCCAGTTTTTCTGTTGTTTATTCATAATTTCTGACTTAGTACTTTTTCTTAAAACTCTTACCTTCCATCTTAGAATCAATACTGTGTATTGGTTTCAAGGCAGAAGAGCAATAAGAGCTAGGCATTGAGGGTTAAGTGACCTGCCCAGGGTCACACAGCTAGGAAGTTTCTGAGGTTAGTTTTGAACCAAGGACCTCTCATTTCTAAGCCAGCCTGAGCCACCTAGCTGCCTCCTAAATCCCCACACACTTTAACATTTTAATGTTGCTCATCTTATATAAAAGATGGAGCTCCTAAGTGTCTTTTCTTGTTTCATTATTTGTGAAGGAGAGTGTGTGGGTTATTGAGGAAGGACTAGAAACTCTGGGGCGAGGGCTTGCCTTTTGGAGGCTCTTTTCAGAGCTAATTATTTATCTTTGGCGTTCACCTGTCACCCAACCCTCACCTGTGGCTCCGAGGAGCTATAGCATGCCCAGCAGTCACATCTCAGGGAAACTGTCCAGGTCGATGGACTAAACCAGGTTGAAGGGAGCTGACAGGCTTTAAACCTGTTGGTGACTGAGAGGGAGATCTGCTCCCAGCTTGCAAAGACTTCTCCTGGTGCAGATGAGAACAGTTTGTTCCAGTGGCCATGAAGTGACTGCACAAGGCACTGTGGAGCTCTTAGAACTTTGTCAGATGTCAAAGATGCCAAAGTCATCCACTATATCCCAGGCCATCACTAGCTCCTGACTTTTGTCTTGCCATTGGACTTCGATGACTCTGGAAGAGAGAGCAAGGCTGATGATGACTTTGTGCTACTTTCCCTCACTAAAATGCAATTCATGCCCAAATTAAAAATTAGTCAACATGATGTCATTGGTCCTCTTCAAAAATGAAAGATCAACAAGAACAGCAATTTTGAATGGGGATTGTATAAGAGTGACCAATCATTGGTCACTCTTGTACAAACCCCATTCAAAATACGCAAGCTAAAATGAATCATGGATAAATCTGGATTCTGACTACAGGCTTAGAACTTATTTTAGAGCACATGATATTGATTTATTAATTCTTATATATATATACTAAAATAAGTCAAGCTGGGGAGGGGGCAGCAGGGTAGCTCAGTGGATTGAGAGCCAGGCCACGGGAGGTCCTGGGTTCAAATCAGACCTCAAACACGTCCTATCTATGTGACCCTGGGCAAGTCACTTAAGTCCCATTGCCTAGCCCTTATCACTCTTCTGCCTTAGAGCCAATACACAGTATTGATTCTAAGATTGAAGGTAAGGGTTTAAAAATAAATAAATAAAGCAAGTCAAGCTGGGTCTAGAGATTTTTTTCCTTATGCAAAAATGAGTTAATCACCATTGCCTTCTGAGAGAAGGCTGGGTTATGTAGTAGATGATATTTTGGGAGTGTATATTTTGATGGATTCTAGATAACTAATGGATCAGGTAGTTATCTTCTTTTTGCCTAACCTCCTTCCTTTTCCAACCTCTTCAGAAGCCTTTCAGCCCCTTCTCCCTCCTTTTTCAGTTTCCCTCAAGTCACTCAGTGTGATCTGTGAGGTTTCAATGAAATAGTTCTTAATCTTCTTTGTCAAACCCTTTGTCAAACAAGGGGTTTATTTGGGGAAGACAGGACAAGGATGGAGGATAAGATAAGAGGGGTGGGATATCCCTGTTCTCTACAGTGAGTGTTGGATTGGAGGATATTGAGAGAAATGGCAATTCAATCACTAGCATGAAACAGAGCCAGTCACAGAGAGATATAGTACTATTGTCCTTCTTCTTCTTCCTTCAAATCAGCCAGGTCACCTCCAATTTGATTATCTCAAGTCCCAGAGATAAACAACCAGCTTCCTCCTTCACATCAGCCAGAAGCCAAAAACCTTGAATCCACTCAAACAGTTGACTCTTGCCTCCAACTGTTTCCCAGTCACATTCCAAATGGAATCTTCATTTGACTGATAGATGATCCATCTCCAGTTTCTTGTCCTTTGCATGCATTTTCTCTTCCACAGTTATCCAGTCCTGCTGCCTACTCTATTGCTCTCCTCTTCCTTTTTTCCTAAGCATGCTTTGAGAATCCTCTCTGTGGGACAGAATTTAAGGCAATGCCCAGAGAATGAATGCTTGTGGGAGGAAAAAAGGAGTTTCTGAACATAGCTCTTAATGCCCAAGAATCTTCTAAGGGTAAGGGCTGGAAGAAAGAATGGGTATTCCACCCTTTTATTTTCATCTTTAATCAAACAAACTCCTAAACCTGGTCAGTTCAAAAGGCTACAAGTATAATTGAGGTAAATTCATTTGAACTTTAGTAGTAGTTAATTACACTGGTATTCTTCAGAGGAATGAGGAAGATGTGATTTTCGGATGGTGAGCTAGGTCCAGGAATCAATCATCAAGCATTTTATAAAATGTGAAATCAGAAAAAAAAAATTAGGTAAACATAGAATAGTATACCTGTCAGATGTATGGAAAAGGAAAGAATTTAAGATGAAGTAAGAGATGAGAATATTGCAACATGGGAAATGAATACTTTTATTATATTAAATTTAAAAGGTTTTGTACAAACAAAACCAATGCAACCAAAATTAGAAGAGAAGCAACAAACTGGGAAAAGATTTTTATAACAAAATTCTCTGACAAAGGTGTTATTTCTCAAATATATAAGGAACAAAGTAAAATATACAAGAAATCAAGCCATTCCTCAATTGACAAATGTCAATGGATACAAATAGGCAATTTTCAGAGAAAGAAATCAAAACTATGTAAGGGGGAAAGGAGTTATTTATTAAAAAGGTTGAACTGGATTATATTTAAAATAGGGTTGCCAGGAATTTATATTAATTCTGAAGAGATTTATTTACAATTTATTGGCAAAATATAGAAAGAATGAAAAGGAAATCAGAGAGAGGATAGGGTAAGATATCTAGCCAAAGCACTAAGTAATTTACTCCCAGCCCCTGGCTCAACCCGGGCAGAGAGAGTTAGTTTCAGCCGGCCTCGGCAAAGCCAAGGACCTAGGGAAAACTCTCTCAAGAGATAGTTTCTTCAGAAAATATCCAGGAAATGAGTCAGCCTTTTTTCACTCACCACGTATTTGTCCAAAGGAAGAGATTTAAGAACAGCCTCACATCTATTCAGCAGATACTTCTCCAATCTCCAAGTCAGAACTCCAAAAGAAGCTGAAGTCCAAGTTGAACTCCACTTAGGAAGTTGTCACTCCCTTTTAAAAACACTTTCTTTTTTGTCACTTCCTGTGCCTTCCCCTAATTTTACATCTACCAACCACAGTTGAAGCTTTGCTTTAGTACTGCCCAGGGGTAATCAGTTTAATTCTGATTCATCACACACTATTGCACATGTGGGTCACAGACCTACCCCACTAAAGTGTGAATGGGGTGTTTACACCTTTGGTGATTAAATCTAAAAATGGGCAGGAAGTTAATTTAATTTTCACAATCAGGGGAGAGTTAATTAATTTCAATTTCACAATCAGGGGAGAGTTAAATTTAATCTTCACAACTATAAATAATCACATGGAAAAGTATTCTAAATCCCTCCTGATTAGAGAAATGCAAATCAAAAGAACTTGGAGGTACCACCTCAAACCTAGCAGATTGGCTAGTATGACAGTAAAGGAAAATAATAAATGTTGGAGGGGATGTGGCAAAATTTGGACATTAATGTATTACTGGTGGAGTTATGAATTGATCCAAGCATTCTGGAAGGCAATTTGGAATTATGCCCAAAGGGATTTAAAAGATAGCATGCCCTTTCATACTGTTATACCACTACTGGGTTTTTACCCCAAAAGGACAAAAAATGTTTGTACAAAAATATTTTTAGCTGTGCTTTTTGTGGGGACAAAAAATGGAAAATAAGAGGGGCATCCCTTAATTGGGGAATGGTTGAACAAATTGTTGTATATGGTGGTGATGGAATATTATTGTGCTGTAAGGAATGATGAACTGTTTGATTTCTATGAACAGGAAAGATTGCCGTGAACTGATGCAGAGTGAAATGAGCAGAATCAGGAGAACATTATACACAGAAAGTGAAATGTTGTGGAGCAATCAAATGTAATAGACTCTGCTACTAATAGCAATGCAATGATTAAGAACAATCCCATGGAACTAATAAAAAAGAATGCTATCCACATCTAGAGAAAGAACTATGGTAGTAGAAATGCACAAGAAAAACATGATTTATCACTCAATTATATGGGTATATGATTTGGAGTTGTTGTTTTAAAAGATTACTCTATTACTAATATGAATAATATGGAAATAGGTTTTGAGTAATAAGACATATATAAACCATTGGAATTGCCTGTGAGCTCCAGGAGTGGGGATGGAAAGAACATGAATCATGTAAACATGGGGAAATATTCATAAATAATTAATAAAAATTAATAGAAAATTTTAAAAATCAATAAGCATTTATTAAAGGTTTACCATGTACTAGGCACTATGCTAAACACTAGGGATACAAAAGCATAGTGTCCTCCAGAAATTTTCATTACAATCGAGGATATAATAGGGTGGGATATACATATTATGTGAATTACTTGAAACAACTAATAGTTTTTATATGTTCATTTGGTGATAATAATGGTCATGAACAGGTATGCTTCTGCTGATATTGGGTTGACTCAGAACATCTGACATTAACCACTTTTAATTAGTGCTTTGTCACATTCATGTTTCATTGCTCTCTTTTGTTGTTTTTTAAATTCTGTGATTCTGTGTGATTTAATCCTGCATGATGGAAGAAGGAAAAGATGAGGATCTTGAAGGAGAGGGAGAACATAGGCAAAATTATAACTTTTAAAGAGCACACTTTAATGACTGTTAGAGACATCACAGTGGCTATTGATGTAGGCATAGATAATTCAAGCTTCTAAAGAAATGAAATCATTTGCATGGAATAAAAAAAGGGAAGTATAATGGGGAAAAATGCCAAGAACTGATACACTATTGCTATAAAAAGCCTAATTAGGAAAATGAGGGGATGCCCTTCAATTGGGGAATGGCTGAACAAATTGTGGTATATGTTGGTGATGGAATACTATTGTGCTAAAAGGAATAATAAAGTGGAGGAATTCCATGGAGACTGGAACAACCTCCAGGAAGTGATGCAGAGTGAGAGGAGCAGAACCAGGAAAACAATGTACACAGAGACTGATACATTGTGGTACAATTGAAGGTGATGGACTTCTCCATTAGGGTCATTGCAATGTCCCTGAACAATCTGCAGGGATCTAAAAAACACTATCCACAAGCAGAAGATAAACTGTGGGAGTAAAAACACCAATGAAAAGCAACTGCTTGACAACAAGGGTTGAGGGGATATGACTGAGGAGAGACTCTACATGAACACTCTAATGCAAATACCAACAACATGGAAATGGGTTCGAATCAAGAACACATGTGATACCCAGTGGAATTGCATGTGGGCTATGGGAGAGGTGGTGGGAGGGAGGGGAGGGAAGAAAAGAAAATGATCTTTGTTTCCAATGAATAATGTTTGGAAATGACCAAATAAAAATAAAAAAAAAGCCTAATTAATTCTCTGAAAACAAATAACGACCTTCAGAGGGGTTTGGCAGCTATTAGTTTTTTTTTTCTTAAGTGTAGTATCAAACTTTTTTAAAGTTGGAAGAACAATTACAATAGTAAAAAATTGCTGTTGATTGCTTGTCAGAAGCAAGGCAATATAAAGACTGAATAATGAATACAGGAAAAAAAGTAATTTTTACCAATGAAATTTATTTTTTCATTTAGAACTGGACCAAAACTATTTCTAGATGACATCTAGGTGAGCTTATAGTATCTGAGTGTCTTCAAACTACAAAACATCCAACTGAAAATGTTTTGTGGATTTTTTTTCACTTCCAATGGGCCAAGGGGTCTTGTTCTTGTTTCAGGAATGATAAAATGGAATTCTTGTCTCCACTGCAGGCATGATGGAATCTAAAAAACATGGTGATATACTGAGAAGCCAAATTGTTTTGGAACTGTAGAAATTCTCAACTAGAGAGAGAATATTGGAACACCACATTGTACCATAGCATACATTATGAGAGGGGAAGACATTTATCTAAGATATGGAGATAAATATGCTTCAAAGGTCCTGAGATGTTGCCCAATTGAACCACCACCTCCCCCCCCAAAAATCAATGGGCTGTTATCAAGGCTAGACTTGAAAGAACGAACTGTTCCTCAGAAGAATGTTTAATATTCAACATTCTAGGTCCGAAGCACACTTATTTTATTTTAATGTTTTATCAGTGTTTTCTTCTGTAACATAGCCAATATGGAAATATGTTTTACATGACTTCACATGTATAATTGATATCAAATTGCTTTCCTTTTCAAGGAGTGGGGAAGAGAATTTGGAACACAAAACTTTTAAAAATTAATGTTAAAAACTTTTACATGTAATTGGGAAATATTTAATGAAACAAATAAAACATTTTAAAAAACAGGTTATAAATACTATTGTCAAAAGGAGGCCATATTGAATTTTAAAATTTTTTTTGTAGATGTAAAAAAATCCCATGTCAATCATTTTTCTTCTACATCATCCCAGGTCATTCACATACCACTGTCCATAAGAATGTATATAATATACAACAAACAAATAAAGTTTTGTTGAGGAGTGAACTATCAGTTGTGGGACAAGGAATCAGGATGGGCTTTAAGTAGAAAGCTACCTTTGAACTTTCTTGAAGGAGATTAGGGATTCCAAAATATAGAAACAAAGGGAAAGTACCCTGGAACTGTAGATGCAAAGGCACAAAGATGGGAGATAAGAACCTTTAGAAGTCCTGCCATGAAGGCTGGACTGCAGAATGAAAGATAATAATGTTTAAGAAGATTAGAAGGAGCGGAAAGAACAAAATTATGAAGAGATTTGAACACCAAACGATGGACCCACGCCTTTCCCCTGGATTACTATGTCTATATTCCTGTTGCTGACTGCAGAATCTCCTGATCCAGGTGGTCCACTTCATTTGAAATCTGTCTTGTGGACCACCTGTCTATATCCTGTTTCTGGAACTTTCCCCCAATTGCTTTTCTGGCTTCTCTGTATCTGGACAAAATTGAGCTGGAAAAGGAGAGTGGGAAAAGGAGAGTTTTGGAAAATTGCACAGTTCTTTGAATAATCCCAAATCCTGTTCCCTGAAACAAAAGTTCATCTTTAAAACACTAATATTCTTTCCGGGATGCTGTCTGGCTATAAGCTTTAGAATAGATCCGTTTCTGAAAAATTGAAGCCAGGGACTGACTATTCCCAGGTATCCAGGGCTCTCGTGCTATCTATCTTCTGTGTACACAAAGCACCACTCTTTTCTTCCCTTTCCAAGCTTCCTTTTTCCTTGATGTTTCATGCTTCCATATTGTATCTCCATCTTTTAGTAGTTATCTCTTCTCTCCTGATCCCCCCACTCCAAACCCACCAAAAACATGCATCCCTGCTGCACCTTTTAGAAGGAAAATAATTAAACATTCACACTTAGGTATGAATGACTAGTAGACTTCTTAACTCTCCCACTGGTGTGTGAATAAATTAAATGAACATTTAATTGGTAGAATTTCAGGTAGTATGGGGGAGATCATTTTAGTCTTCTATATTCAGAGGTATCAGGTAAATTACTACACCTTCTACTTTGTTTAGCTATAAGGTCCTTGGCTATGGGAAGAGTAGGGAGAAAAGAATCTTTTTCACCTGTTCTTTTATGTTCCCATTGATTGGAACAGTACATACTCTTAGAACCAAGAGCCTCCCCTCTAAACTATTTCTCAAGAAGCGTGTTGATCTTTGTGTCATTATAAAATTACACAGGTGAGAGAGGTACAATCTGTATTTGTGGGAAGGAGATTTTCTTTTTGACAAAGCAAACTGGGCTATGTTATTGTTCAGTCATTCAGTCGTCCTGTTGGCCATACTGTGCATGGAGTTCTCTTGGCAAAGAGCCTGGAGTGCTTTATCCTTTGTTTCCCCAGTGGATTAAGTCAAATGGAGGTTACGTGACTTGTCCAGGATTAAAAAGCTATTAAGTATCTAAGGATAGATTTGAACTCAAGCCTCCCTGACTGCAAAATCAGTGCTTTATCAAACTCAACCAACAACTACACCCAGAACTTTTACTTCAATAATCCATGTTGAATTAAATGAGACAACCAACCCAGATTGAAAAGTCAAGGGATGCTAGAGAAAGTGTAATTGCCATATAGAAGCTCCATACTTCCAAGAAGATACTAGGAGCATTAATGAGAGGGTGGCAGGAGAGAAGAGGGGAAAACCATTTATGCATCATCCACTCTGTGCTAGGAACATTTTTGATCCTCACAACAACCCTGCACGGTGGGTTACAATTGAAGAAACTAAAGCAAATGGAAGTTAAGTGACTTGCCCAAAGCCACACTACTAAATGTCTTGAGACCGAATTTGATTCCATGTCTTCTGAACTTCAGCCCCAGTGCTCTGTGATTTCATTAGTGTGGAAGCCATAACTGCTCTAAAACTCAATATCTGGGAGAACTCCTCTTCAACAAGTTCTATTTTTGTACCCATCCAGATGATGAGACTCTCCAACTATATCTAGCTAGGCTGGTCCTTGGAGGACCATTCCTGGGCTCATACTCAAAGCCTTTTCAGCTTGATAAGACCAGCCTCAGCTTGCTCTTGCCTGGGATGCCTTTCAAGGACCCAAGATCTCCTCTGTTCCACAATGAAGAACAAGAGGAAGACTTTAAAAGAGAATCTGAATATCCTTGGGAAAAGAGAGTCTTTTTAATACTCAGATGAAGCATGAAAGCCTGTGCCAATCACCACGGTGATAATGACTGGGAATTCCTGGCCACCAAAGAAGGAATGATGAGGTTTCTTCTCCTTTGGCTTCCCCCAGGCTTCTTGGGAACTTTTCAGGGCGTCAGAGATTTTTGTTGTTATGAGGAGTTACCTATTTCCATGGTGACGGGACTTTCACTCCCCACCTTAGGATAAAAGACATAATTGTGAGTGCATATTTTCAGAGCACACCATCTGCCAAGACATTAACTTCTTTAAAGGAAAGAGAATAAGAAAGGGAGGAATCTGAGGACGCCTCTTAGAGCCTGGGCTGCATATATGGGAGCATCAGGGCACACCAGGCTCCCTCTTAATGGACTCTTTTATATTTGGTCTTGATAAAACTTAGCCAGGATACCATCCTCATTAAGAGACCATCTCCATCTGGGGCTTCTGTGTCGTACAGAGAAGAGCTGCCACTCCTGAGGGGAAAAGGATTGCCCTACCATTACACCATCAGGAGACTTGAGTTAGTGTTTGAAAGGACCTGAGAGGTTCAATTCTATAAGTGTTTATTGATCGACTATATTAAATGTTTATTATGTGCCAGGTCAGTCGGGGAACACAGTGAATAGAGCACCAAGCCTGGAGTCGGGAGGACATGGATTCAACTGTGACCTCAGACATTTCTGAGGAAGTATGATCCTGGACAAGTCACTTCACCCCATTTGGCTTTGCCCTAACCCTAATCAGGTTTGGTCTGTTTTCCACCCTGGGTTTTTCCGCTCTCTCTGCCTGCTACAATCTCTGCTCTCCCCATCTACATCTCTGCAATGAGGTTTTATGTAATGTTCACCATCTTCTAATTTCTGTCTTAAGTGGCAGCCACAGCTTCTCCTTTCTCTGCCTCTGCCCTCTACAGGAGAAGCATAGAACCCCATACAATTGTTTCTCTTTCCTTTTGGTCATTGGCCATTGGAAAATGGAAGAAGCTTGAGTTTCTGTGTCTATTGGAGAAAAGTATAGCCCAGCTGTCTTCTTCTATCTCTATAATGTCTCTGAAGGGAAGAAGGACATCTACTCTGGCTCGTTCTGTTACGGATGAGAAGGTGCCTTTCTCAAGGTTACAGGGCTTTGATGTGACAGAACTGGTATAAAGAAATTCCCATGAACTCACCCTCATGTCTGCTCTCCAAGACTACCCCCCCCCTCCAGAGTCTTAGAGACGCCATATTGGTTTGCCCAAAGACTCTTGTCTGGTTGCCCTAAAAATGTTTCAAAGATTATATATTTCAAAGTTACTATTCCTATCAGTGAGATCACATATCTACTACAGTACTGTCTAATGTATAAGCTTATATGTACTTTGATAGTTCTCCATTTATGTTTTTTATGGTTATTATGAAACCATTTTCCCATCTGCCCACATTTACACTCAATGCGCTTTACCCTAAAAAACACACCCCTCTATTGAAATGCTGGTTTAAAAACATGATCAAGCACCAACAAACATCCACAATGAAAGGATGCTGTTATTCCTCAAGGATTACTTACTCTTTTGTTTTATCCACAGACCAGGATTTTTGAGCAAGAACATGGTAAGGTCCTAGACCATGATTTAATTAATGGCATACCCTTAATAACTAACCAAATTTTTGGAAACAAAACACTGTCACTTCCCACTTGATGATTTGCTCTCTAAAATGCGTCCATGATTAGCTTACATGGATTTCGACCCAGTGTGTCTGCCCAAACAAATTCCTTTCATTTGCATGGCTCCATTGTTCCTTGACAGTTGCAAAATTCATCAACAGCTCAGTGGCAAACCCTCCATGGACTGCCCCAAAGACATGAACTATGAAAAGTTATTGGCTAATTAATAATCTTCCCCTTCCCTCCTGAAATGCTTAATATTAGTGATAAATATGAGAGCTATTTTTAGATAATCCCTGGTACCAGTGGATCAGAGTACTGACGTCCTGGACTTGAGAATCCACCATTCTGTTGGAAAAGTGATCCTTCTAAGGAAGAAATAAAGAAGCTTGAGATTATTCTCTCCCACATGCAAAGGAAGGGGGAGGGGGAAGTGAACATCAGTCTTCATCCACATAGAAGGTTCTTACACAGGCAGAGTTCCCCTGCTCTTTTTCAATTATAACAAAGACAGAATGAGAGGGGAAGGGCTTTTTACATAGGAAAATACAATAAAAACATTACAATAATACATGAGTAAATCAACACAGTATAATGGAACCTCATTCATTCACACATTCATTCAACAAGCCTTCTATATTCATTCCAGGTTGCTAGGTGGGGGCAGGGAAGACTGAGAAGGGCACAAAGAGGGAGCTTTGTCTTCAAGAACTTAGCCTGTCATGGAGGAGCTTGAGGGTCTAAATCACTCCCCTCCCCCAAAATGCACCTCACAGAAGCAAGACCTGGCTCAGGCTCTGACTGTTATTTTTCTGTCTGGCTAAGATGGACATGAGAAAGGCCACACAGAAGCCTAATTCCCGAAGCTTTTTCTCTAGTAAAGATCTAAAAAGAGCACCAGATTGAACAATAACCAAAGAGAAATATCAGTAGACCCCTTTATCCAGTCCAGGACTGTGCAAAAAGATAGCCAGAACCTTTGGACACTGGATGGGCCATCCTACCAAATAAAATAGCCCAAATATAAATAGACATACTGGGGACCTATGGTGACAGCGCAAACAGGGGAGCCCATGGCAGCACTCTGACCTGATCTAGGATGTACAGGGGAGTTAGAGACCACCCAGTTTCCTGATCAAGGAAGTACCAGAGAGTTGAGAAGACCCCCTAGCATTGTGATTAATAATGCCTCTGAGAATACAATCCAACACCTTGCATCCTGATCAAATAAACTCTAAGGAAATAAGGATCACCAGAAACCTGATCAAAGATGTTTGATGCAAGATAGAAGTCCACCTAATACAACATTTCAGGCAGAACCAGCTAGGACAAAATTTCCCTCACTTAGACAATGAATTCTTGGGGGAGGGGGGAGGACTCCCTAGCTTCAGGAAAAACAAAAACGACTTAGTTCTCAATCAAAGAAGTTCCAAAAGGATCAGCACCCTGACCCAAAAAATCCAGGGCTGGAGGAGAACAGCAAACATGTTGATCAAATAAACCTCAGGGGCCATAGAAGAAAATGAAATATTATGATCAAGAAAAGAAGATCCAGGGGAGTCAGAGAGCACCCAGCATCCTGGTCAATACTGGTATTAGGACAGAAAGGACACTCAGAGCCCAGACCTAATAAACCCCTTGAAGGCCTATCACACTGGACAAGAAAGCTACAAGGAAGAGAAGATAAGCCAGCTTCTTTATTAAGCCCAAGTGATTCAGAGGGATATATGTCCAAAAATGTAGTGAGGACAGAAATCCCCCAGCACCTTGACTCAAGAAGTACTTTAAGGGCAGAAGACCATTCAGCACCCTAAACAAGGAAGCTCATAGGAGACAAAAGAAAATGTGGTACTACAATCAAAAAGCCTCAGATGGAAGAGAACACAGTACCCTGATCCATAAAATCCCTGAGGAGGGGAGGACTATCCTGTACCCAGATAAAGGAAGCTTCTGGGAAAACAGAAGGTCACTTAGTTCAGGAAAACTTCACCAGTGTAGAACAAATAGTACACTGAAAAAGGAAATTCCAAGTGGACAGATTAAAACAGAAAAAAAAAATAACCACATCAAGAAAGCCCCAGATAGGACAAAATGATCACGCAGAAAGTGGATGAAGGAAGTCCTAGGAGAAACGCCTACCATTCAGCACACTGATCAATGAACTCTCAGGGGAAATACAAAACTAATCTATACTCTTGAAGGAAGGAGGTAGTGAACTCTCAGCACCCGGATCAAGAAAGCCCTGGAGAGGGGGTGGCCAATAGCCACCCATCATCTCAATCAAGGAAGACCTGTGTGGAATAGAAATGTCCTAGCAATCTCAG
The DNA here is from genome assembly GCF_027887165.1 of Monodelphis domestica. Classification (NCBI taxonomy): domain Eukaryota; kingdom Metazoa; phylum Chordata; class Mammalia; order Didelphimorphia; family Didelphidae; genus Monodelphis; species Monodelphis domestica. The sequence continues at coordinate 24,183,411 of NC_077230.1, forward strand.
AGGGGACAGAAAACCAGCTTGCATTCATCCTGATTAAAAAACCATAGATACTGTTCTGCAAATCACTCAAGGAAACCCTAGGTGGTTCAGGACACTCTTTAATACTCAAATCAATAAAGCTCCAGGGAGGACAAAAGGTCACCCAGAACCCTGATTAGGGATGTCCCAGGAAGGACAATTGGGGAGACAGCAAGGGAGTACAGAGATTGTTCATTACCTCAATAAAAGAAGGCGTAAGAGGGAAAGAAAAAGGGTGACCCAGTACTTATCAAGAAAGCCCTATGGAGCAATAAGGCATTAAGCAACCTAAACAAAGAAACCCTTAAAGTGTGAATGGAACAATTTCATTTAATCCCTGGCCAAGAAAGACCCAGGAGGAAAGAAGACTGCCCAAATATCCTGATCCAGCATCTTGGGGTGGTGGTGACAGAAGTTCAGTTAATGCTCTAATCAAGGGCTCCCCATGTAGCTCAGAAGTCTGCTCAGAAACTCCATTAAGTAATCTTTAAAGTATAAAGAAGGCCATGTAGTGCCAAGATAAGAAATGTTCTACCTTGATCAAGAAAGGCTAAGGCAAGAAAGATACCACCCAGTACCCTGACAAACAAATTCTGGGGTGGGATGGTTGGGACAGAGACAAAAAAGACCCAGCATCCTGATGTAGAAGATGATAGCTTAAAAGAGTTACCCAGGTCCTCATTCAGAGAAGACTAAGATGAAATAGAAACTCATGTAAAACCCTGATCAAGAAAGTCCCAGGATGCACACAGGTGACCCAGCACTCTGAGCATGGAAATTCTAAGGGACAGGGGAGCAGAACTACCCCAAACAAAAGGAAGCCTGGGGGCAGGGCAGAAAGACGTTAGATTATCCCAAACTTTAATTAAAGGTCTGGGAACACAGAAATCACTCAGCACCCTGATAAAGGAAATCACAAATGGGATAGAAACCTACCAACACCTTGACCAAAGAATTCCCAGAAAGGATAAATTACCCAAAATCTTGTTAAAGAAAGCTCCTGGGAGACAACTCTCAATGCTGTGATCACAGACCCCTCCTGAGAGAAAACACCAGAGACCTAATCAAAGAGTGGACAAAACCCACACAGCATTGTGATCAAAATATGGATGGGACAAAAACTTATTACCATTGGTCAGTCATTGCTCTGATCTGGGAGGTTCTAGGACAGCAGGATAATCTTCACACTTGGAAGAAAGCACCATTGAGGACAGAGACTAGCCAACACCCTGGTCAAGTAAGATTTAGGAGAAACAAGGGGCTTTCAGTACCCTGATCAAAGAAACTCCGAGAGAGAGAAATCACCCAGCACCCCTGTCAAGATATCCTAGGGCTTGTACCTTGGTTAAGGAAGCCACAAGACAAAAAAGAACCCTGCTTTACAGCCAAGGATGTCCCAAGTAGTAACAGAAATCTACCCAGCATCTTGAAAAAGGAAGTTCTAATGAGGAAAGAGAGCCCATAGCACTGGTTGGGCCAGAGGGTCCTAAAGACTATCCTGCACCCTCATTAAAGAAGACCTAGAAGATGCAGAAACACATATAGCAACCTGATCAAGGAAGCATTATGGAGAATAGAAGAAAAATAGGTTTACTATGATCAAAAAAGTCCCAGCGGGAATAAGGACTACCTAACATACTGAGCAAGAATGTTCCAAGGAGAACACAGATCATCCAGGACTTCATTCAAGGAAGTCTCAGGAGACAGAGAAACTCATTCAGTTGTTAAGTGGTTAGAGAACCAGAACTAGTCAAGAAGACATACTTACCAGCTATGCATCCCTGGTCAAGTCATTAATCTCTGCTTCAATTTCCTTAAGTATAAAATGGAGATAATATCACCTATCTTGCAGGATTGTTGTGCTTATTTAATGTGAAAAGCAAATGGCTTGGGCGGGGAAAGCCAAGAATAGATAATTGAAGAATTACTGAAATCACTGAAAACTATGACCAAAAGGAAGGGGAGAGAGAGAGAGAGAGAGAGAGAGAGAGAGAGAGAGAGAGAGAGAGAGAGAGAGAGAGAGAGAGAGAGAGAGAGAGAGAGAGAGAGAGGCTAGATAGTTTATTTCCAGAAATCAAACAAATTAAAATTACCCAGATTTATTAGAACTCTGCAGAGGGCAAGGTAAAAATGGAAAGACTCCAAGAATGAGCTCCTGAAAGTTACCACAATATGAAAACCTCAAGGATTGTCATTGCCAAAATCTAGAGCTTTCAGTTCAAATGAAACAGTACTATAAGCAACCAAATAGAAAGGGTTCAAGTATGAAATGAACTAGAGTTAGGATTGCAAATGACTCAGCAACCATTACTATAAGTAAGAAGAAATCTTAGAAAAGTATATTCCTAAAGGGAAAAAGTAATGACTTCTAGTGAAGAATAACATCCTTCTTGACTGAATATGTTTCTGCAGGGAAAAAAAGAGTTGTTGTTTTGTATTGAGATCTTTAAAGTATTCCTGATTAAAAGCCCAAAGCTAAGTAGAAAAATTGAAAAATAAATACAGGAGTAAAGGGAAATCTAGAAAGGCAAATACATATGAGCAACTTGAAAGAACTAAATAATGATGAAATTTTTATATTCTAATTGCGGGAGAATTGAGACTGTATCTTTTGAATGCTAATAATAACTTTAAGGAACAGAAGAGGAATAAAATAAGACAAATCAGAGAACGGGAGATGGTCCTTGTGTGTTTTGATGGTCTTAGGAAAGGAAAGGGAACGGAGAGTCTACCTCATAAAAAAAACAGATTGACAAAGATGCAAAAAGGGAAAATAAATTGTTGGACGGGATATGGGAGAACAGATGCAATAATGCATTATTGGTAGAGCTAGAGATGGTCCAGGCTATTCTATAAACAATTTGGAAATATATGCCAACTGTCTCTAAATTGTGAATATCCTTTGACCCAGTAATACCCTAAAGTGTTAAAACTAAGAGGAAAACAATACTTATACAAAAATATGGTGGCACTTTTAGATGTAGGAATGAACTAGAAACTAAGGAATGCCCACCAATTGGGGAAATACTGAAGAAATTAATGTATCATAAATATAATTGTTCAGTTTCTTGTGATATAAAATAATACTTGAGGGTTATGTTCAGAAAATCCTGGGAGGGCATGAAGGCACTGATACAGAGGAAAGTGAGCAGAACCAGAACAAATTATTAATTACACTACAACACTGAACAGAAAAATAACTTAAGGACTCAGATCAAGGCAGTAACCAATCAAAACTTTGGAGAAGCAATGATGAAGCAAGCTATAACCTCCGAACACAAATGTGGTGAACTAGAGGTGAAGAATAAGAGAACATGCAGATTTTTTGATTGGACTATACTTTTTGGCTACAAACATTTTCTTTTTAAATGGAAGGAATAAAGAAATGGGAGATATAGGTGAGTAATATAAATGCAAAAAATGGCTAAAATCTTAAAGACTTTTTTTAAATGACAGAAAAAACTGAATGAGGTTCAGAGGGAAACAAACAAATGGGACAGGTTTGGAACTAAAATGCTTAAAGCATTAATATGTTGAAATCATATTTTTTATTTCTTTTTTTTCATTGTAGGTTATTTAATTAGTTAATTTAGAACATTATTCCTTGGTTAAAAGAATCATATTCTTTCCTTCCTTTCCGTCCCCCCAATCTTCCTGTAGCTGACCCTCAATTCCACTGGGTATTACATGTGTCCTCGATCAAAACCTATTTCCATATTGTTGGTGTTTGCATACAATGTTCATTTAGAGTCTATATCCCCAATCATATCCCCTCGATCCATGTAATCAAGCAGTTGTTTTTGTTCAGTATTTCTACTCCCACCATTTTTCCTCTGCATGTGGATAGTGTTCTTTCTCATAGATCCCTCCAAATTGTTCAGGATCACTGCATTACCACTAATGGAGAAGCCCATTACATTCGATTGTACCACAGTGTATCAATCTCTGTGTACACTGTTCTCCTGGTTCTGCTCCTTTCACTCTGCATCACTTCCTGGAGGTCATTCCAGTTCCCATGGAATTCCTCTACTTTATTATTCCTTTGAGCACAATAGTATTCCATCACCAACATATACCACAATTTGTTCAGCCATTCCCCAATTGAAGGGCATCCCCTCATTTTCCAATTTTTGGCCACCACAAAGAGTACAGCTATGAATATCCTTGAACATGTCTTTTTCCTTATCTCTGGATCAAAGGGAAGACAATCTTTTAGCACCCTTTGAGAATACTTCCAAATTGCCCTTCAGAATGGTTGGATCAATTCACAACTCCACCAGCAATTCATTAATGTCCCAACTTTGCCACATCCCCTCCAGCATTCATTATGTTCTGTGCTATCATGTCAGCCAATCTGCTAGTTATGAGGTGATACCTCAGAGTTGTTTTGATTTGCATCTTCCTGATTATAAGAGATTTAGAACATTTTTCATATGCTTATTAATAGTTTTGATTTCTTTAACTGAAAATTGCCTATTCATATCCCTTGCCCATTTATCAGTTGGAGAATGGCTTGATTTTTGATTTAGCTCTTTATAAATTTGAGTAATTAGACCTTTGTCAGAGGTTTTTGTTATGAAGATTATTTCCCAATTTGTTTCTTCCCTTCTAATTTTGGTTGCATTGGTTTTGTTTGTACAAAACTGTTTTAATTTGACATAATTAAAATAATTGATTTTACATTTTGTGATTTTTTCTAGCTTTTGCTTGGTTTTAAAATCTTTCCTTTCCCAAAGATCTGACATGTATATTGTTCTGTGTTCACCTAATTTACATATAGTTTCCTTCTTTATATTCAAGTCATTCACCCATTCTGTTTACCTTGGTGTACAGTGTGAGATTTTGATCTAAACTTAATCTCTCCCATACTGTCTTCTAATTTTCCCAGCAGTTTTTATCAAATACTGGATTTTGGTGCCCAAAACTTGGATCTTTGGGCTTATCATAGACTATCTTGCTGAGGTCACTTATCCCGAGTCTATTCCACTGATCCTCCTTTCTGTGTCTTAACCAGTATCAAATTGTTTTGATGACCACTGCTTTATAGTATACTTTGAGATCTGGGACTGTAAGGCCTCCTTCTTTGCATTTTTTTTCCATGATTTCCCTAGATATCCTTGATCTTTTGTTCTGCCAATTAAACTTTGTTATGTTTCTTTTCTAATTCAGTAAATAAGTTTTTTTGGTAATTCAATGAGTATGGCACTAAATAAGTAAATTAATTTGGGCAGGATTGTCATTTTTTATTATGTTATCTCATCCTACCCATGAACAATCGATATTTTCCAATTGTTTAGATCTAGTTTTAATTGTGCGGAGAGTGTTTTTAGTTGTGTTCATATAGTTCCTGTGTTTGTCTCGGCAGATAGATTCCTAAGATTTTATATTGTCTAGGGTGATTTTAAATGGAATTTCTCTTTCTAATTCTTGCTGTTGAGATGTGTTGGAAATATATAGAAATGCTGATGACTTATGTGGGTTTATTCTGTATCCTTCAAATTTGCTAAAGTTATTGATTATTTCCACTAGCTTTTTGGTTGATTCTCTAGGATTCTTTAAGTAGGCCATCATATCATCTTCAAAGAGTGATAGCTTGGTCTCCTCATTGCCTATTACCCTCAATTTCTTTTTCTTCTCTAATTGCTACTGCTAGTGTTTCTAGTACAATGTTAAATAATAGAGGTGATAATGGGCATCCTTGTTTGACTCCTGATCTTATTGGGAAGGCTTCTAGTTTATCCCCATTGCAGATGATGTTTGTTGATGGATTTAGATATATAGTGTTTATTATTTTTAGGAAAGACCTTTCTATTCCTATGCTTTCTAGTGTTTTCAATAGGAATGAGTATTGTATTTTGTCAAAGGCTTCTTCTGCATCTATTGAGATAATCATGTGACTTTTGTTGGTTTGCTTGTTAATATGGTCAATTATGTGGATGGTTTTCCCAATATTGAACCATCCTTGCATTCCTGGTATAAATCCTACTTGGTCATACTGAATAACCCTCATGATCACTTGTTGGAGTCTTTTTGCTAGTATCTTATTTAAGATTTTTGCATCTATATTCATTAAGGACATTGGTTTGTAGTTTTCTTTCTCTGTTTTTGACCTGCCTGGCTTTGGAATCAGTACCATATTTGTGTTGTAAAAGGAATTTGGTAGAACTCCTTCTTTGCTTATTCTGTGAAATGGTTTGTATAATATTGGGATTAGTTGTTCTTTGAATGTTTGATAGAATTCATTTGTGAATCCATTTGGACCTGGGGATTTTTTCTTAGGGAGTTCTTTGATGGCTTGTTCAATTTCTTTTTCTGTTATGGGATTCTAAGGTAGTCTATTTCTTCCTCTGTTAGTCTAGGCAATTTATACTTTTGTAAATATTCATCCATATCACCTAGATTGCCATATTTGTTGCCATATAATTGGGCATAGTAATTTTTAATGATTGCTTTAATTTTCTCTTCATTAGAGGTGAGGTCTCCCTTTCCATCTTGGATACCGTCAATTTGGTTTTCTTCTTTCCTTTCTTAAATTAAATTGACTAGTACTTAATTTAATTTGTTTTTTTGAAGTACAAGCTTCTAGACTTATTTATTTAAAAAATAGTTCTTTGACTTTCAATTTTATTAATTTCTTTTTTGATTTTTAGGATCTCTAATTTAGTTTTCATCTGAGGATTTTTAATATGTTCATTTTCAGTTTTTTAATTTGCATGTCCAATTCATTGATCTCTGCCCTTCCTAATTTGTTAATATATGAACTCAAGGATATAAATTTCCCCCTGAGTACTGCTTTGGCTGCAATCCATAGATTTTGAAAGGATGTCTCATCATTGACATTTTCTTCAATGAAATTATTAATTATTTCTATGATTTGTTCTTTAACTAATCAATTTTGGAGAATCTTATTGTTTATTTTCCAGTTAATTTTTGATTTGCCTCTCCATGTACCCTTACTAATTATTATTTTCATTGCATTGTGATCTGAGAAGGTTGCATTTATTATTTCTGCTCTTTTGCACTTGTTTGCAATGCTTTTATGTCCTAATACATGCTCAATTTTTGTGAATGTACCATGTGCTGCTGAAAAGAAGGTGTATTCCTTTTTGTTTCTATTTATCTTTCTCCACATATCTAATAACTCTAATTTTTCTAAGATTTCATCCACTTTTTGGTTTGATTCATCTAGTTCTGATAGAGGAAGGTTCAGGTCTCCCATTAGTATAGTTTTTCTATCTATTTCATCCTTGAGATCCACTAGTTTCTCCTTTAGAAATTTGGATGCTATGCCATTTGGTGCATACATGTTGAGTACTGATATTTCCTCATTGTCTATCCTGCTTTTATCAGGATGTAATTACCTTCCCTATCTCTTTTTACCACATCTATTTTTACTTTGGCTTTGTCTGATATCATGATTGCAACTCCTGCCTTCTTTTTATCATTTGATGCCCAATAAATTTGGCTCCATTCTCTTACTTTTACCTTATGTGTGTCTACCTTCCTCATGTGTTTCTTGTAGACTGCATATGGCAGGGTTTTGGTTTCTAATCCACTCCGCTATTTGCTTGTGTTTTATGGGTGAGTTCATTCCATTCACAGTCAGAGTTATGATTACCAGCTGTGTATTTCTCAGCATTTTGATTTCTGCTCCTATTCTTGCCTTTTCTTCTTTCACTATTTTCTTCTACACCAATGTTTTGTTTTTAATCAGTGCCCCTAATTCCCACCCTTATTTTACTTCCCTTTCCACCCCCTCCATTCTTATTCTCCTCTTATTTTCTTTACAGTCTTTTTAAACTACCCCACCACCCTCTCCCTCCTTTTAAGTGCTTCCCTTCCCACCAGTCCGTTCGTTACTCTTCTACTTCCCTATAGGGCACAAATCAATTCTCTGGCCCAATGTATTTGATTGTTCAATTTCATTGCAAATAAGAGTTGAGTATTTCCTATCTCCAACCTCATTAGCCTTCCAGTGTATTGATGTTCTCCCCCCTTCTTGCCATGTGCTTCTTTGTGACATATAAATTACTTCATTTTGTTTCTTTTCCCATTTCTTTTAGTATTAACCTCTTCTTTTAGCTCTAGTTGTGTGTGTATGTATACACACACACACATATATATGTATTTATGCATACATATATCTATATACATATTTATGTCTTGGCATTCCATCCAATATAGTTTGTCACTTTTCTCTCTAAGTATAATTCTTCTAGCTACCCAGGTGATAATAACAGCTTTTAAGAGTTACCAATGACTTCTTTTCTTATAGGGATACATATCATTTTAACTTTTTGGGTCTCTTAAAAACAGGGTTTTTTTTGTTGTTTTGTTTTATTTTTTTTTCCTCTTTCTTAATTACCTTTTGATGATTCTCTTGAATTCTGTATTTGGGCATCAAATTTTTTGTTCATGTCTGGTCTTTTCTTTACAAATGCTTGGAATTCTATTTTGTTAAATGACCATATGTTCCCCTGTAAGAATATGGTCAGAATTGCTGGGTAGTTGATTATTGGTTGTAGACCTAGTTCCCTTGCTTTCTAGTGTAGATGCTGCCAGATCTTGTGTTATCCTCACTGTAGTTCCATGGTATCTGAATGACTTCTTAGCAGTTTGTAATATTTTTCCTTGGTCTGATAGTTTGTGAATTTGGCTATAACATTCCTGGGTATTGTCAGTTGGCAATTAAGTACAGGAGGTGATCTGTGGATTCTTTCAGTCTCCACTTTTCCCTCCTGTTCTAGAATATTGGGGCAGTTTTCTTGGATAATTTCCTATAGTATGATGTCCTGGCTTTTTCTTTTGTCATGGTCTTCTGGTAAACCAATGATTCTTAAATTGTCTCTCATGGAATGATTTTCTAAATCTTTTGTTTTGTTAATGAAGGGCTTCATATTTTCCTCAATTTTTTCATTATTTTGATTTTGTTTTATAGTGTCCTGCTGCCTTGTGAAGTTGCTTGCTTCTAATTGTTGTATTCTGGTTTTTAAAGACTTGATTTTATCCCTGGCTTTTTGGTCATTCTTCTCCTTCTGATCTTTCATCTCCTTTGCCTCATTTTCATGCTGATTAATTTTGGCTTTCAAGATACTGTTTTCTGTTTCCAGATGACTTATCTGGCTTTTTAAAAGTTCTTTTCCCAGTTGTCTTCAGTCTCTCTTAATTGTGTTTTGAATTGTATTTTGAGTTCTTCCAAAGCCTGTATCCAATTCGCTGGAGTTTCTGTTTTTATTTTTTGTTTGTTTGTTTGTTTGTTTCATTTTTGCATGGTGTTCCCTCATCCTTCTCTGTTCCGTTTGCTATTTGTTCATTGCCTGCATAGAAGCTGTTGATTGTAATTTCTTTTTCCTTTTTCTGTTGTTTGCTCATATTTACTTCTTCTTTACTTCCTATAGCTGCCTGTGCTTTTGCTCCTCTCATTTTGTGTTGGATCTCTGGTTTGGGGCTTTTCTGTCAGCCTTCACCCTTGGAGCTTAGTCAGCAAATCTCTCAGTGCAGTCTGAGGGGGAGGGGTGTTGGAGCTTGAGCTTCCAGGGCCTCTGAAGGCTTTGAGGAGATTAAGTGCAACTGAGTTGCAGAGCTGGATGTGCCCTGAAGCCAAAACCTGGGGTGGGGTGGGGTAATATGGAGTGTCTTTACTGTTGCAACTAGACTGCCCCCTCTGCCCTTCTTCTCCAACTGCTTCCCTGTTCTTCCCTGAACAACTGTCTGTGTTCAATGCTCTGAGCCTGGCACAGCTTTGCTTGCAAGATACTCCCTCCAGACCAGCACCCTTGCCCACTCAGAGGTTCCAGATACCTCTCGAGGCTCAATGCTCTAGGTAGGGGAGGGGTCCTGGGACCTTCCTTCTTCTTTCCCCTTAAACCTGAGTGTTCTTGAGTTCAGGCTTTTGGAGAGTGTACCTTTTAAGTTGAGTTCAGCAGGAGGGTTCCTTGGCTCTGTCCTGTTGTTAGGTTTGATTTTCAGTCCCCTGGGAGTGTTTAATTTGTAATGGGTAAGGAAGGGTTTTCAGAGGTCTGAACTTTTGCTGCCTCTATGATGTCATTTTGACTCCGCCTCTGAAAGCATATCTTTTTTTAAATGAAGCTGTATGAAATGGAAATATACATTTTCATATACAATCTTTCCTCCATTTCTTTGGATTTGAAAACATTAATATTTTCTGGTGTATGTTAAGCCCAGAATAACAATATATATTTAAAGTTTAATATTTTTTCCAATTATATGTTAAAATAGTTGTTATTATTTGTTTTTTAAAATTTTGAGTTCTAAATTATCTCCTTTCCTGCCATCTCTGAGACAGCAAACAATTTAATATAGTTAATACATAACAGAATACTTTTAGAAATTATTTTTAAAATCAAATTTGTCTTCCTGTTCTTTTCTGTCTCTTTTTATTTCTTTCATATTAGGGTTCCCTCTCCAAAGGTCTCAATAGCTTCAGGATTTCCTCCTGTCTTTCCTCCCTTCAAAATCTATCCTTCAGAGGCAGTGCAACATACTGAAAAGATTTAATGACTTCTGTCTAAATCCTAGCCCTCCATTTACTATGTGACCTTGGGCAAGTCATATCACCATTTTGAATATGAGTTTCCTCACGTACAAAAGAGGAATAAAAATAGCTTTTCTGTCTCATAGCATTGTTAAGAGGAAAGCAAAGCAGAAGATAAGTGGGGATTATTATTGCTGAGGAATGACTCAAAACTCATTCTCAGTAAAGTTTAAATGCCTGCTGAAACTTAAAATGTTAAAGCGACAGCAGTAATTACATTTCTGTAAAGAACAAAGTCTCATACTAAAGGAATCTGGAATTCTAACTATAGGAGGTAGTCTTTTTTTGAGTGTGTAGAAGACCTTTTCTGATCCATTGAGATCATGGACTCAAAAGATTTGAATCAGAAGCACACTTCAAGGTCATTTAATTCAAAACATCATTTTACAGAGGGAAAAATTGAGTTCCAAAGATGGGTAATGTCTCTCTTTGAGTCACCAAGGGTTGTTGTTGTTTTGTACCCTTACTTTATCTCTTACTAACAATTCCAAGACAGAAGGATGAGAGCTAAGCAAATGGGGTTAAGTGACTTGCCTGGTGTCACCCAGCACCAAGGGGTTTTTTCCTTGAAATCTTGTGCCCTTTCTTGCACTTTAGGGGCTTGGGAGTAAGGGCAGGAGATGTTGCAGGTAGGAAAAAGCTTGACATGACAGGATTAGTCTCTAAAATGGAATGGTCCTAAACATTTTCTTAGAAAGAAATTGCCTGGTTTGTGTGTGTGTGTGTGTGTGTGTGTGTGTGTGTGTGTGTGTGCGCGCGTGCACGTGCGTGTGCACACTCCAAGCTTGGGCATTTGGATTGGAGAGGATATATAAATGTGTTTTGAAGAAGAACCAGGGAGCAAGTTCGAAGCATGGCATTCAGGCTGAACCTAAGAAACATCTTGCGATGCTGGATTTCAGAAACTACAACTTGCCTCCCCTCCCAACCCCATTCTCCCATTTATCTCCTTGCTCTCCTTGTTCCCTGGCTGCTTCTTTACTGCCTACAGCCATGCTCAAGTCTCCCCCATCTTCACAAAAACATTCACTTGGCTGAACAAGTTAGAGTAGCAGTTGAATACTATTGTATTCATCAGAGCGCAGAAAAACCTGGGAAGACTTACATGAAGTGATGCTAAGTGAAATGAGCAGAACCAGGAGAATGTTGTACATAGCAACAACAACCGTGCAAGGATCCAGGTCAACTCCAAAGAGACTCAAAGAGACTGTCATACAAGCAGCAGATGGAGCCTGAATTCAGATTGGAACATATCATTCTTCACTTTATTTCCTCCACGAATTTTTCCATAATGTAAATAATACATGTCTTATTTCACAACATTACAGAGAAATATGTATTATATGATAATGTATGTACAACATGACCAACATCATATTACACACTTTCTTGGAGAGGAAGAAAGATGGGAGGGAGAAGAAAAAAATTGTTTTGACAAATATTTGAAAAAATTATTTAAAGTAAAAATAAATTTAAAAACCAAACCGAACACTCACTTGATCCATCCATCCTTGCTGATTATTCTCCCTTATCTCTCATGCTTTCATGACTAAACTCCTTGATAGACTATCTACAATAGGTGCCTCCATTTCCTTTCCTCTCACTTCTTAACTCTTTTTACAATCTGAATTTTGAAGGTGTCATATAAACAAAGCTGTTCTCTCCAAAAATACCAACAATCTCTTAATTATCATATCCAAAGACTTTTTTTCAATCCTTATCCTTTTTGTCTTCTTTGAACCTTTTGAGATTGTTGATGACCCTCTTCTTTTTGATATTGTTTTCTCTCTAGGTTTTCATGGCATGATTCTCTTGGTTTTCCATCTCAAACTGTTTAGCTACTTTTTGATGCCCTTTAACTGTGGATGTCTCACAGGGGTTTATCCTGCATCCTCTTCTCTCTATATACTATTTTGCTTGATGAATTCGTCAGTTTCCAATGGATTCAATTATCATCTCTACATTGATGGTTTTTAAACTGACTGATCCACCCCCAACCTCTCTGCTGACCTCCAGTCTCATATCTCCAATTGCCTCTCAGACAACTCAAATTGGATGTCTTGTAGATACCTTAAGGAGCAGCTAGGTAGAACAATGGAGAGAGTGTTGGGCCCAGAATTAGGAATACTTAAGTTCAAACTTGGCTTCAGACACTTACTAGATGTGTGACCCTCGGCAACTCACTTAACCCTGTTTGCCTCACTTTCCTCATATGTGAAATGAGCTGGAGAAGGAAATGACATTCCATTATTTTTGTCAAGAAAAACCCCAAAAGGCTTTGGTTATGTATGAGTGTGCTCTTACAAAAATTAGCAATATGGAAATGCGATTTGAATGGCAACAAAAATTTGGAGAATACTCCCAAAGAGATCAAGAGTGGATATGACTGAAAGACAACTAAACAAGAAGATCTATTAAAGTCACCATGTTCAAAACTAAATATGTTCCCTCACCCCAGACTTTCCCCACTTCCAAACTTCTCTATTACTATCAAAGTCATTACCATCCGTACATTGCCTCAGGCTTTCAACTTAGGTGTCATCTGGTTTCCTCACTATCTCTCCCTCCCTCAACTCCCTCCAATCTATTGCCAAATTTTACCTTTTCCTTTCTCTAATATTAATATCACCGTACTACAGACCTTAATCTTCTCATGCCTGGACTATTGCAGTAGCCTGCTGGTGGGTCCATCTGTCACTGTCTCCTCCAGTTCTCCATTCAAGAAGTAATTTTCCTAAAGTTCAGGTCCCAACCATGCCACTTACCTACTTAATAAATGTCAGAGACTCTCCTTCACTTCCAGAATCAAATACAAAATACTCTAATGTTCTAATAATGCCTCTTGCAACCTAACTCTTCCCCTTTTCCATAATTTCCCACTTTTTTTTTACATAATATTCCTCCTATTTTCTATTCCATTTTTTAAATTTTTGCCCTACTCTTCCATCTTAGAATCAATACTAAGTACCAGTTCCAGGCCAGAAAGACAATAAGGACTAGGCAATGGGACTTAAGTGACTTGCCCAGGGTCACACAAATAGGAAATATCTGAAACCACATTTGAACTCAGGATATTCTTCTCTAGATCTAGCTCTCTTTCTACTAAGTCACCTAGCTGCCCTACCACATACACTTTGATCCAAAAACATTCGCTTCCTCATTGTTCCTTGAACTCCATATTTTGAATTTGGTTATTTTCCCCAGGCCCAATCTGCCTCCTGGCGTCCTTTAAATTCCCATATCTTGCCTTCTACATGAAGACTTTCCCAGTGTTTCTGACTTCTACTACTTTCCATTGGTTGATTATCTCCAATTTTTCCTGAATGTAGATTGTTTGTACATAGTTTGTATGTTGTCTTCCCCAACAGATTGTGAACTTCTTGATATCAAGGATTATCTTTTGTCCTGCTTGATCCAGTGCCTAGTACATAGTAGGTGCTGAATAAATGTTTATTGACTCACTGGCTGACCTCACCGTCTCCACTAAGGATCTACTCATTGGATGACCAGGTTCAGTCCCAGATAAATCTGACCACCTAAAAAGGGTCAGACTCTTCCTTTTCTTATACTTTCTAGCCTGTATTAATCCCACTTTAGCCCTCTGGGGGAAATATTCAAAATTCATATTTGGCTCTTGTCTAGGGTGTCTCCAATGGAAGGAAATAAGAATTTATTACATGTCTACTATGTGCCAGGCACTGTGTTGTGTTTTACAATTCTTATCCCATTTTATCTTCACAAAACCTCTAGAAAGTAGATGCTATTCTCATTTTACAGATGAGTAAACTGAAACAGAGAATAAATGACTTGCCCAAGACCACACATTTACCAAGTGTTTAAGGTCAGATTGAAACTCAGGCCTTCCTGACTCCAAGCCTGGTGGTGTTCTATCTATCTATCAAGCTACTTCTAAAGAGTGGAGCAAAAAAGTATTCAATGAACAGTATAAATCAGTTGTGAGAAGGCTATTTCCTCTGCACAAGGGATGTTCCTAAAACACACAAGACCTATAAGAATACAGAGACAGAAAGACGTGAAACAGAATATAATTATATAATATAACTGCTCTTTTCCTGGGAGATTGAGACAAACAGGAAATATTCTACGGGAGTGTTAAATAGGCATTTCACATTTCTCCTTGGATATGTCCTGCCCAAAAATTCCCTAGAGGTCTTCATCTTCTGACAAGACTTGCCAGGGTCTTGTCTCTTTGTTGGTCATAACTTCTGACCGATGGGATCCTGACCTCTGGACTTTTCAAACTCCTAAAGTAGTCTTCAAGGCTGGAAGTCTCCATCCCCAAATCACCTGTGATCAGACAAAGAAACACAAAATAGAGAAGCTTACCAGAGCTCCAAACCCAGTCAGGTTCTCTTAAACCCATATCTGTTCTTGAGTTACCATGTATTTTCTTGGCAAAGTAAGGCAAAGGCAATTGTCCTTGCCATCCCTCTCCCCAGCATCTCCAGACAAAGACTCCAATTCTCTTGACAGTCTGAAGATGGGGAAGAGAGAGGGCAGAAGGAATGTGTGTGTGTGTGTGTGTGTGTGTGTGTGTACACGTGTGTATGTGTGAGGGATGTAATTTCCCTTTAAAAATCCACTGAGTCACTAGCTCTTCCTATTAATGGCTCAATGACCAATAATGGGTTTGCTTCAGTAACTCTAAGTTCATTTCCTTTTAAAAATCCACTGAGTCACTAGCTCTTCCTATTAATGGCTCAATGACCAATAATGGGTTTGCTTCAACAACTCTAAGCTCAAGACTTTCAGTGAAAAGTTTCCTGTATCCCTGAAATCCACAGAAGTTTCCAGAGAAACCGTGGCACATTTCCCCTATAGACCTTTTACCCTACTTGACTTTCTAGCCTCTAACCTCTAACTCCCCTCCAGCTACACTGGTGGTGGTATTCTTATTTTACAGGTCCAAACTGAGGCTAAGAAAGGTTAAGAGATTTGGTATATCAGAAGTGGGATTTAAACCCAGGTTGCCCTGACTCTAATCCGGTCCACTGGGCAGTTCTTCAAGCCAAAACATCGCTGAGATCATCATAACAGGTTGTGATCTGACGCCCGCATTCTGATCAGAAAGGATTACCCATTTTGCCTATGGAACAGTGGAAATAAATGCTGATACAGTTTCTGGACTCTCTCTATCCCCTTGCCTCTTCAAGCACAGACTGAATGATGCCAATTTGCCTATGATAGTTTTATGATGTGGGCTGGGATCCACTGGGAACTGTTCTGAAACCAACAAATTCATTTCAATTAGGAGTGAAACTTAATGTCCAATTTTCCCACCAGCATCCCTGGGTGAGAGAAGGCAGCTTTCGCAGTCCAAATGCCTCTGTATCCCCTCCTCACAGCATTACTGGGTCCTGATGGAAGCAGATTATGCTAACTCGTGCACCCTGAAGGAGGCATTTTCTCCAAGTTAATAGTAAGCACATTCCAGTGAAACAGAGGAAAGGGGGGAAGAGCCACCACAATAACAGAACAAAGACATTATAGAAAATAGGGGGAGAAGTGAAATGAACTCCAGTCTGGTGTTTCCAGCCAATCAGGATCTGTTTCAGAGCATTGCCTAAGGATTCCCCCAAAGAACTAAGAGATAAGTAAATAAATCTCATTCTTGTTAGCATTTCAAATCCTTAACTGAGTCCCTATGTTAATTCCTAAGTGACAAGTAAGTGAGTGAAATTACTGCCTCACTTACCCTTTAAATAGCTCTTGAGCCCGCCTGTTCCCTTATTCTTAACAATCAAGGAAATTCCTCCCCAGGTCTAGGGTCATAGGCTATGTGAGGACTGATTTCAGCCAATGAAAGCCCAAGCATATTAAATTAAAATAGAAACCCACTTGGCGGAATTGTTATTAATAATCATACGAGACTCAGAACAGCATTCTTTTGAGAATTCGAAACAAGGCTGCATTTCCTCTCTGCGGCATCTGTACTCACTGTTGGAGGTACAAGCCTATCCAGAATTGTGTTTTTGCTCTCATTATTCCTTGGCTCAGCCAGTATCCGTGAGCATCATGGCAACACACTCTTCCTGTCTCTATTGCATTGACTTCTTTGCAGCCAATATGTCATTCTTTTCTTCTCTGAAAATGAGGAGACTGGACTGGTCTTAAAAGCATTGCTCAGCTCTGGTGCTGTTCTATGATTCTAGATTTGTAGTGGCTTTATTAAGCTCTGGGAATCCATATTCTAACACCCTTCCTCACAGATGAGTTTCATGTTTGAGAGCAAGCCTCTATCTCCCCTTCAAGATTCTAGGTACACGCTGTGGAGTCAGGGGTGATTCTCTAATGCCATCAGCTTGAATCTCCATTGGTATGCTGCCCCCTCTCCATTTCTGTCCCCCAGATAATTATTTGAAATTCGTGTTAGTCAGCTACCTTTAAGTTGATAAGAATAATGGGCTCAAGCTTAAAGAGGACATATGGCAAAAGGTAACTCCTGCTTATTGGAAGTCCTTTCTTTTCCCCATGTGGAGCACCCAAGAAGTCTCCCTTAGGTATGGTGTTGTAAACCTCAAAATTTCTTAGACTTATAAATGTTGGAAATTTCACCATTGGGAAATTTCATACTTGAAAAATTTCCTATTGACAGTGGGTCTTGACTATTGGAATGTGAACCCCATTGGCATGGGAGGTTCCTTCTCCTCCCTTTTTAAGACAGAAACCTTTTGCTGAACAATGGAAAGGACTTTGACCTATGCTTAAGCATAGAACAGGAATTTCTTTGAGTCATGATTGATTTTAGAATTGATACAATGGAGATACTTGGAATCAATCTCCACCCTATTCAGTCCTAACAGGATTGAGTAAGGGCTGCAGCCTAGATCAAAATTTAATTATTCCAATCTCTACCCTACTCAGGTTAACAGGATTTAGAAAGGGCTGTAGCAAAGGATCAAAGATTTAATTATTTGAAAATATGACCTTCAACAGACATGTGCAAAGCCAGAGACCTCTGGGCGGTCCTGGGTTAAGCTAGAGCCTCCATTGGCACAGGGAAATTGATGGACAGGTGATTGGTAGATGTGAGGACTGAGGGGAGGGAACTTGGATGGTTTCCTTAAGGATAGGGGGGTCTGAAGACTGGAGGTTTTTTTTTAGAAGTTGGTCGGGAGTAGTTGGAGTGTGCTCTGAAGGAAGCTAAAAGTGGGGGCCTCTGAGACTGTTTCTCTATTTTGGTCACGTGAGTAATAGGGACTGATCTCCTTTCTTTGCCTCAGCTATCTAAGGGCTTGGGCTTTTTGGCCCAGCCTAAACAGAAGGGGTATTTAAGCCCTATTCCCTTCTCTCCCTTTTCTCTCTCTCTATCTCTAATTCCTTTCTTACTCCTATTGTAATTAAACTCCATAAAAGATTTACTGCTGACTTGAGTTTTCATTTAGGAATTACATAGCTGAATTCCTTGGCGACCTTAAATTAATATATATCAGTCTTTTAAAAGTGATTTCCTTGTCACAGTGTAGTTCTTTGCTGGTCTCCTTGGAAATCTGTGGATCAATGTCTGGTCAGTCTTTGATCCTCATGCAGATAGTGACATCAGCTGATCTGGAGAAGTTGCTCAAGCACCAATGGGAAGGTGGGAAATCTGAGATCCTCTGGGCCCTTCAAAGCTCACTGGGTCCTCCTGTCAAGGGACCAATTAGTCTTGAAGGTACCTTCCAGTTCTAAATCTATGATTCTATCAACTGAAAGGGATCAGGACAAACTTCTTGAGAAAGTAGCACTTGAGCAGAGCCTTTGAGGAGCTTGGGGGTTCAAGAGTTAGATATGAGCGAATGAGAAAAAGATTTAGTCATGGGCTGAGTATGTGTGTATGGGAAGCAGAGGAACATGTCCAAAGATACAGAGCCTAGAGAGGGAATATTATACTCTTTATTTTGGTGAACTCATTGCTTACAGTGGGTTTAATTAATAATGATTCTGAATGTTTTTCCATATTGTTTTATATAGTTTTGATTTCTTCATCCAAAAACTCTCTGTTCATATCTTGTCTGACCACTTATCAATTGGGGAATGGCTCATATTCTTATATATTTGACAGCATCCTCTATGTATTTTAGATATGAGACCTCTATCAGAGAAACGGCTTGTAACATTTCCCCCATCTTATGGCTTTTCTTCTCATCTTGGTGGTATTAGTTTTATTTGTACAAAACCATTTCAATTTAAGGTATTCAAAATCATCCATTTTACATCTTCAATGCTTTCTATTTCTCTTGTTTATTCATACATTCTTCTCCTATCTATAAATCTGATAATAATATGTTCCCTGTTATTCTAATTGGGTTATGATATCTTTCTTTATGTCTAGATCATGTATCCATTTTGATCTTATGGTAAATGGTGTAAGATATTGATCATTATTGATTAGAAAAAAGAAAATCAAAATAATTCTGAGAAACCATTTCTTAGTTCTCTGATTGGCTAAATTGGTAAAAAGTCAAAATGGAAAATGCTGGAGGGGAATGTGGAAAAATGGGGATACTAATACCCTGTTGGTGGAACTGTGAACTGATTCAATCATTTTAGACAGCAATCTGGAATTATATCTAAAGAGTTATAAAATTTTATATACCCTTTGACCCAGCAATACCACTATTAGGTTTATTTCCTAAGGATATCAAGGAAAATGGAAAGAAACTCCATTTTCCAAAATATTTATAGTAGCTCTCTTTATGGTGGCAAAGAACCATATATCACAACTTGTTTAACTGGAATGGTTAAACAAGTTGTGGTATATGGTTGTGATGGAATACTACTGTGCTGAAAGAAATGAACAGGTTAATTTTAGAAAAACATGGAAAAACCTACATAAAATTAGGAAGAGAGAAACAAGTAGAATCAATAAAACATCGTATACAGTAACAGAAATATTGTTTGAAGAATGACTTGTGTATATCCATCTCCAGAGAAAGAAGTGATAAATAGAAATAAGTAAGACATGATTTTATATGTACATATATCTTTTTGTCAAATGATACCTTCTTTAACAGGGGAAGGGGAAGAGAGAGAGAAAGGGAGTTAAGTAGAGTTTTAAATGTAACAAACAAATAAATAAATTTAAAATTAAATTAAATACAGAAAAATGGGTTCAAGTATCATCTCTATGTGATTACTGTTGAATCAATAAATATATTTCCTCAGCTCCAGTAATGCAGCACCAATTACTTATTGGACATTTCAAACAAAATATCCCTTAAGCATCTCAAACTCAACATGGTCACAATAAAACAGAATTTATCCCTTCAAATCTATCACTCTTCCAAATCTCCTTCTGTTGAGGGCCTCCACCATTGTTTTAGTTGACTAGGTTCAAAACCTTGGAGACCTCCCAGATATCTCACTCTCATATACAAATCAACTACTAAATCTTGCTTCAATCTACATATTCTCATAACTATCCAATTCTTTCTAATCACAGACATTGCCACAACTCAACCTTCACCACCACTTGCTAGGGCTAACTAGTATAACTTTGGGCCTCCCTATACCTCATTTTATCCTCCACAAAATTTTTTTTAATTAAAAAATCCCATTATGAACTTGACATCTCAACAAACATCAGCATTTGTGTTTTCAAAAAATAATAAGGATCTTATTTATCTGAAAGATCCTTATAGCTAAAGATCATATATGTTTATGTCTGAAACCATTAATGTCTATGATTTTGAAAAATATGTATAAAATTTAAATCAGTGGTATCAACAGAACTCTGTGTCATTTTATAAACATATTGGGTTTTCTCAGTATTTTTAATGATTCAATGAGGCTTCTATCTTTTTATCACTATTATCATCTTCCCTTCCTCAATGTTCCTCAACAATAAAAGCATCCCTTGATGAGAAATAATTATAATCAAAACAAATTTATACATTTTCACAATAAAAAAATATATATATCTTACCCTGAAACTACTTTTTCAGTCTCTGCCAGAATGGAGCATGCTTCATTATTGTCCTCTAGTAGGGTCAAGATCATTATGTTGATCAAGATTATGATTCCAAGTTGTTTTTATTTATAATTTTGTAGTCATTGAACAAGTCATTCCCCTGGTTTTGCTCACTTCATTCTGTCAGTTCAAACAAGTCTTCCCACAACTTCTGAATACATCCCTTATGCTATGTTTTTATGGTAAATAAGATAATATTAATAAATAAAATTTTTTTCAGCAGTTCCCAAATTGATGAATGCCAACTTTGCTTCCAGATTATTGTTACAGCAAAAAATACTACAAAGAATATTATCAATCTCTTTAAGGTACACTCTGGGGTTACTGAGTCAAAAAGTATCTGCAAAATAATGTCTTTAGGTAAAATTCAAAATTGTTTTCTAAAACGTTTGCATCATTTTCCAGTTCCACAAAGAGCACATTATGTACCTATAGTCCCATTGGAGCACTACTTTGGCTGCATCCCAAAATTTCTTTGTGCTGTCTCATTGTCATTTTCTTTGATGAAGTTATTTATTATTTCTGTAAGCATGGAGACTGATTAAGTAAATCGATCTACACATACTCATTCACCTAAGGTAAGTGATAAGATGCTATGCTCTGATACATTTATCCAGTGAGAATACATTAAAATTATTTGCTAGGTTCACACAACCTGGACCCTACTCTAGGTGCTACAGGAAGTCTGGATGGACTGAAGGGTTTGTCTTACCCTCCAGGGCTTATATAAAATTGGCAAGCTAATTAGAAGCAGAGGAGAGAGAATTTTAAGTAAAGTTCTGAGGTATAATTGATTGTAATAGGAGTGGATGTGGGGAAAGAAATATAGCAGTTTCTCCCCATTCTCTTGACTCTAGAAGAACTTCAGAGGATCAGAGGATTTTGGATTTTTCTTTGGAATCCTAGTAACGTCCCTGGAACAGCTGATGGCAATATCTTTATCAAGTGTCAAGGAGAGCCTGAATGAGATAAGAAAACAGGTTCAAGGTTCTACAAAGAGCCTAGCAAAAAGAGGAATCTGATCAACAACATTAGTAATTTTTAAAAGAGGTAATTGGTCTGGGTGTTTTGTTTTTATCATATTTAATCTCTCCTTTTCGATCAACCCACTGAAGTTAAAATTTTTATTTATGCTTATTCTTCACTTGAGTGTACTCTCTCTCTGTTCTCCTATCTCACTCTACTTACCTTTTTTCTTATTGAATTTATGGTTTTCCTTTTACTACAACAAATGCTTTATGTGTGTGTGTGTGTGTGTGTGTGTGTGAATGTAGGAGTGTATATCTGATTATTTAATCATCCTTTATACTATTTAAGTAAGACTAAGGCCCTTAGATGACCACTCTGCCACCTCTTCTGTTTTTATATCCTTCATCTTACCCAATTCATGCAGAAAAGTGCCACCCCACTTCTTTATTTCTTCTATTGTATGTTCCTTTTCACCTCCTCCCTTTACTTTCTTAAAAAAAAACCAAGCCCCTATAGTTGTCTCCTGGCGCTCTCTCTCTCTCTCTCTCTCTCTCTCTCTCTCTCTCTCTCTCTCTCTCTCTCTCTCTCTCTCTCTCTCTCTCTTTCTCTCTCTCTCTCTCTCTCTCATCCCTCCCCCCCCCCTGTGTGTGTGTGTGTGTGTGTGTGTGTGTGTGTAGTTCTGGACTGGATAGATGAGCTTATTTCTGTTTCCTTTTTTCTGATTTCTGTAGGACAGGTAGGACATCTCTATAACCTTTGATGCCACCATTTTAACTTTGAAGTCTCCAAGGGTATGTTTTACTGATGGCTGAAGATTGGAATGGGGTACTTTGGACTTCCAAATATAAATCTAGATTAAAGTGCCATTGTGGCAGTAATAGGTGGTCTCACAGATTTAAAGATGGATTTCCTTTCTTTGTCCTTTCTTTAGAGGAAATGTCCCACCTCTAAGATGTGCTGAGGATGCTCACTTCTTTCCAGGGTTCTAGCATGATATCAGATTGATGGGGAACATCTGGTCTTTCTGTTTCTATATACTTTGCCATCTTTGAGTGCAATAATTCGTCGAATGAGAAAAGAGCACATGACTACATTTTTAAATGATTTTCTGAAAATTTTTAAATAAGAAGAATGTGAAAGAACCTATTGATGATGCCAAGTGATAAGGGGCTGCCTAAGTCCAAAAAGATACCTTTTCTATGAGGTTCAAGTTGGGAAAAGAAGAGATCTTCCTGACTGATTCTGCAGAACATTTGTGATGACTGATGGGTTCAAGATGACTTATACTAGCAATCACAACAATCTTCACAGTCCGACATTTTTACTACAAGAATACAAAGTTTTTTGCAGTATCTTGATCATGTGATTACATAACTGATGAGAGCTAAGTACAGAGTGACAGGAAAATGAGGGAGTGTACCAATAGCAAACGAGAGTATGCAACTACATCTGACCATCTAACCTTAATTCTGTTGGACGTTGCTTTTGTGCTCTAACGTTGAACTTTTGTGGCGAATTGGAAATCACTTGATAGCAGGTTGAGAAACTGAAAGAACAAGTCACACTTAGTCAGAAGTGGTCAGAACTTGATAGAATTGCCATAAGAACACCAACATCATTGGGAGCATGATTGTGAGAGTTTCAAATCACTGAAGAAACAGACTTCTAATTCTTCAAACAGTCATGCTCTTTATGTCATGGAGGGGAAATATATTTGTACAATGACTGGGCAATTATTTACTGTTTAAGGCATCACTAAAGAAATTTTAGTACACACCCTTCATGTCGTGAAGGGCATTTAATAACCACTAAATGGGAACTTCTAATCTAATTGATTTGCTTTATAAATATTGAGTACCTTTGATATATTTTGGATTATTGTTGCTTAGTAAATGGTTATGTTTAAAATCTAGGAATATCATCATTTAACTAACTAGTCCTATTAAAATGGAAGCACACAGGTAGGGGCTTGAGAGCTATAGTAAGGGCTACCCCTAAGACTCAGAGAGAAATTGAATATGAAAGCATTGTGATTGTCCTCCTCTGGGAATTAGGACTTCCTTGAACTAACCAGTTTGAGATCAGGATGGACTGAACCAACAAGATCCAAATGAATGGGTGACCCATACCTTTTTCAAATGTTTATGGTGTAAGGGTCCTTGCCCAGCGTGCCATAGACCTTTATTACATTTTCTCTGTGAAATTTGTTTGAGAATAACACTTATACCTTTTAGATTCCCCTCTGCAACCACTGTAACTCCCCTAGTTGGTCGTCATATAATGTTAGTTTTAGAATTGGAAGAGAGCTTAGTGATAATTTAGTCCAAATTTTCATTTTGTAGATGAGGAAATGGGATCAGAGAGGCTAGATGTTTGCCCAAGGTCATCCTGGTAATCAAACAATCAAGAATTGATCCTAGATCCTACAAATCCAGGTCTCTTCTCACTGTTCCAACTCTGGTATGGCTTTGATTCACCATATTCCTGGTTCCTGGTATTACCAGAGCTCTACTGATGCTTTTAAGGACCTGCAATGCATTTTTCCATTTGATTTTGGTCATTTGTGGGAAGGTAAATTCTAAAATATTCTAGTCAGACATGTACTAATTATATAAACTTTGGGAATGCTATTTAATCTCTCTTGAGCTCATTTCCCTTATCTGTAAAATGAAGGATGGAATAGCACCAATCTCATGTGATTATGGTGAGGATCAAATGCCATAATATCTGTAAAGCACTTTGTAAACATTAAAGCATTAGGTACATGTTAGCTATTATTATTAATAATTTATTTGTAGAAAAAGGAGAATAAAGCTGTAAAATATTGTTTCTATTGTCGAAAGCAATTAATGTGTGGATTAGTTTTGCTAAACTTTTGTTCTATTTTTTTAAAACAATCTGTGTCACGTTTTCTGGCTAAGAAAGGGATATATTCAGAAATGAAATGATGTAAAAATAAAACATAATAAAATCTAAGTTAGTCTCAGGGTTCCCATATTGTTAGCCCCCTTCTCAGAATTGTTTCTCTTTGTGTTATTAGAATTTTATCCCACCCCCCCATGCTGCCTTCCCTTTAGAATTCTACTCTAAAGCATCCTGCTCATTCTTTCTCTGAACCTTCTCATACCCATTCTCACAACATTTAGAGTGCTTGTCATCCTATTTCTTTTTCTCTTCTACTCTCACAAATTCCAAGATGGAGAATAATTACTTTCATCCAAGGTTCACATAATTTCCACCCAGCAACTAGTTGTTCTTTGGTAGAAATCAGATCCAGAATTGAACTCCCACTTGTCAGTTTTTCCATATTTTGAATGATAATATATTTTCTTCACTATAAAAATATTTAGCCAAATTAAAATTCTTTTCATTTAACAATATTTCAACTTCCTGTCATTACTTAAATGATCTTTTCAAAACTTCGTCTTGACAGCCAAAAAATTTTAAGATGTAATAGCAAATCTATATACAAAAACCTCATCTCTTCACATATTTATGATTTGTTCTTAATAAAATTGACCATAAAATGGTAAAGGTTGTGTAAGAACATCTTTTGAGAATGAAAACACTTCCTTCTTTTCTCCCTCCCCCCCTTTACAAAATAATCCTTGTGAATGTCATCCTTCTGTAATGATGCTTTTTTCTTTCTTAAACCAGTGCCAGGAAATACAAGAAGGACCTTTTCTACTCCAAACTGTGGTTTCAATACCTTTCCACCAAAGAAGATAATTAAGATAATTAAGATTTTGTTTTCACCTACCAAATCAAGTTATGGTATAATTTACCTCGTAGGTCAAGAATCAGTTCTTTAAATGTATAAGAATTTAAAAGTACCCTATTCCCCAAAAGACAATTAGTCTAAAGACATAAAAAACAAATTAAAAAACAGAGAAATGTAAACTAACAATGACAATATGAAAACATTCTCCAAATCCCTAATAAAATGAGAAATAACTTAAAAATTGTTTCTCTTCCTTCCCATGTAACTGCTCTTTCTCAGCCTCCTTTACTGACTGTTCAATCATCCATGTTGTATACCAATCCATGCATATATCCCAGGATTCTGTTTTGGCCTCCTTTCTCCTCTCTCATTTTTTCCCCTCTTCTTCATCCATATAGTTAACTCTTATCTCTCTGTAGATCATTTTTCATTTCCGTCTTTCCTGGTCCCCTATTTGCTAGGCCCTCTCCTCTTAAAGTTACATTTATATTTGGTTTTATGTATTTATTTCATTTATACATGGATCATCAAGTTTAAGAGAACCATACCTTGGCTTCAGCTATCTCCCGGGTACCTCTCCATATCTCCAACTACACCAGAGGCCGCATTTCAAACTCGACAAAGCCAAAACTGAGCTTTTAATAAATAAACAATTATTCATCAAACACTTAGTATGTGCTAGGCACTTTGCAAGGAGTTTGGGATACAAAGACAAGAGGGAAATAATCCCTGCCCTATAAAAGCTTACATTGTAATGTGGAAGACAGCTTGTTCATCCTAGCCATCAATGGCGAGCATGCCAGCACTCGATTTATGTATAGCTTTGAGACTCGAATAAATGGAATAAATACATAAATCCAAATTTAAATTTAAAATAGCTTTAAGGGGAGAAGCCCTAACAAGAGGGGCCAGGGAGAGGCTCTATGCAGAGGATGCTACTTGACCTAGGTCTTGAAGGAAAGGTGATATTCCTAGAGAAAGAAACATGGTGTAATGGATGGGAGAATGGAGTCACCCACTACATTTACTTTGAGACTCAGGAGTGAGAGAAGTGAGATAAAGCCAGAAGATGGAGAGGGGGGATACATTGGTTCTCCCCTCTCTTCCCTCAGTGAACACAACACAAGTTGTCTTTTAGAGGGACAGAATATGTCCCTTCAATGCCTGAGTTGAGTGAAGAGTCAAGGACTGAAGCTGACTCTTCCTCTTTGAGGAGAAAGTATAGCTTTCCTCCCCAAGCTTCAGATCTCTTCCTGGGTACTATGAGACAGGCAACTTGATCTATAAAGAATAATTCTTTTATTCTAAAGGGACACACAAAGACAGGGAGAGTAGGGTAAGGGAGGTGGGAAGTGGGAAATAGGAGATCCCTAAGAACTAACAACTGACCCTCCTCCCCAAATCCTGAGGTTCAGGCTGTTTGCCTGACCCTCCTTGGTCTGTTGTGATCTCTGTCCTGACATCTAGCGACCCTAGTTGTAGCATGCAGTTCACAGGACAACTTTAGGGAATAGAGAAAGAAGTCTTCTTTGGGTTTTTTTCTCCAGCTGGATCTACAGGTTTTAGAAGTAGTCAATGCCCTGGAGGTCTTCTGTCTCAGATTTCTCCTGGACCACCCACTCTTGAGGAGCTCCCAAGGAGAAGTGAAGTAACTGCTTTGAATCTTCTCAGCTCTTCTGTTCCTTCCTGGAATTCTGTCTTCCTTGGTCCTCCCCCCGTTGGGTTGCCCTTTTGCATGCTGAATCTGATTTTCCTCTCTTACAGTGGAGAACTAATATATGCCAGGTATGAGGAGCAGCCATGCTCCCAAATGGAACATAATATTGGAAGAGCAAGATTCTAGCAAGGACTCTAACATGGCTCAGCCAAAGAGCTTCTGGAAGGGAGAAATTTGTAAGAAGACTAGAAAAGTAGGATGAGAGCAGATAGTGAAACATTTTAAGAAGATTTGAACTACAACAGGCAGACAAGCTTATTTTAGGTTTTTGCAATGGTCCAGGTGAGGACATGGAGCCTAGGAGATATGGCATGGAGACAGAAACAATAAGATTTGTCAGTGGACTGAATGAATGAGGGAGGAGTTGAGATGGACATGGGTTCTAAAACAAGTAATGATGATGGATGGAGATATCCTTGACGGGTAGGAAAGTCTGAAAAAATTGCTGTTTTCTTTGTGTGTGTATGAGGGAGGTGGGGAAAATAATGAATGATTTTGGACATAATGAGTTTCCCCCTAATCGTACCATTTCCCCTAACTTTCTTATTTCTGTCCATCCTTTTAGCCACTCATGTTTGAAAACTTAAAGTCACTCTCAGCTTTTGACTTCTTACCCAATTCCCCAGATGTCCAGTCAGTTTAGTTATCAAATCATGTCAGTTCAGTGTCTCAACATATCTTGTGTCCATTCCCTTCTTCCCACTGCCATACTCTTACCTGAACTATGGCAGTCGCCTTCTAATGGGTCTCCCTGCTTCTACTCTTCATAATTGGGCTCAGGGAAATATTTCCAAGTTTAATGGGTAGAACCCTGGTCCCGGAGTCAGAAAGATTCATCTTCCTGAGTT
The DNA here is from genome assembly GCF_027887165.1 of Monodelphis domestica. Lineage (NCBI taxonomy): Eukaryota > Metazoa > Chordata > Mammalia > Didelphimorphia > Didelphidae > Monodelphis > Monodelphis domestica. The sequence continues at coordinate 24,211,212 of NC_077230.1, forward strand.
CAAAAGCTGTGTGATCCTGGACAAGTCACTTAATTCTGTTCACCTCAGCTTTCTCATCTGTACAATGAGTTGGATAAGGAAATGGCAAGCATGTCCAGTCTCTCTGCCAAGAAAATCCCAGATGGGGTCATAAAGAGTGGGATGTGACGGAAACAAATGAACATCGATAATGACATTTCTCTGCTGGTTGTGTTTGGTGCTTGCTCTCCTGTTAAGCTCCTTGCTCCAAACGAACTGTGCTGTTTAGTATTCCACACACACAACATTCCTTCTCATTCTTCAGTGTCTATGATATGCTGCGCCTCATGCCTGGAATGCTATTCCTCTTTCACTTTCCTGTCTTTGGCAAGCTCCGCTTAAAGCTTCCTCCCTCACTAGGGCTTTTTCTAATCTGCCCCAACTTTTAGTATTCGCTTACTCCTAAATCACTTTGTATTTATTTGGTACAGATTCCATCGTTGTTGTTTGTTTTCAGCTCTTTCAATTGCGTCCAACTCTTCGTGATCTCATTTGGGGTTTTCTTGGCAAAGATCCTGGAGAGGTTTGCCATTTCCCTCTCCAGCTCATTTTACAAATGAGGAAACTGAGGCAAAATGGATTAAGTCATTTGCTCAAGGTTAGGCAGTTAATAAATGTTTGAGGAGGGGGGTAACTAGGTGACTCAATGGATTGAGAGCCAGATGGTCCTGGGTTCAAATGTGGTCTCAGATAATTCCTAGTCTGTGACCCTGGGCAATTCACTTAACCCCTTACCAAGCTCCTCTGCCTTGGAACCAATCTATGGTGTTGATTCTAAGACAGAAGGTAAGGGTTTTGTTGTTTGTTTGTTTGTTTGTTTTTTAAAGGAAGTCAGAAGACCCAAAGAGAGTAGGGAGACTAGATTTCTCTTCCCTTCTGTTCTTACCGACTCCAATTCACCTCACAAGCAGTCTCAGAGGACTGATCTCCATCAGTGAGGAGAGAATTCTATACTGAAGGTCTTTGGGTTCTGGTTACAATTTATTATAAGGATATTTATGGAAATGTCTGTGGTTTAAAAAAAGACTATGATACAATTTTAAATATAAAGTAAGGATTTTTAGTGTAGTGTGTAATTAATTTCTGTACCCTAAAACTACTATTCCCAGAACCCCACTCTCCTCATGTTACCTACTGATGTGGGGAGGATATAAAAGTTTCTGTAATCCCGCCTCACTCTCTCTTCTCCTGCTAATGTGGTGGGGAAAACTTCTCTTTACTCAGGCTTTGACTTTTGACTTTTTTATTTCCTCTACTTCAAGTGGTTACTAATAATAATAAATAATATATAATAATATATTAATATATTAATAATAATAAATAAATAATAATAAATAAATAATAATAAAACTTGGAGTTATTGGATAGTCATTTCAATTTTACAAGTGGAAAGAGCACTGACTCTAGAATCAATGGTCCAGGGCTCAAATCTCACCTTTCCTGAATATTGCCTGTATGACCTTAGGCAAGTCACCTAACTTTCCTTGACCTCAGTTTCCTCATTTATAAAATGAAGATGGCTTTTGAGTTTCTCTCCAGCTCTAGACTTCCAATGATCAAGTCCTATGACTTTGAGGAAAGCGTGGCTATACAGTATTACAGAAAACTCTTCTCTGAAAAATGGGATTCACTTTCTCAGATTCTTAGATAAGAACAGCTTTGTACAGCCTCAAAGGTCGATGAAGTGTTTTTTGGATGGCCTGTGTGTACTCTTGATTTTATATTTTGCTTTCTGGACCCCTGATGGCCCCCTGAAGATTTTAAGGCAGCCCTCAAATTTACCAGCCCTTCTTTAGTGGATTCCATTCTGATAATGATGATGGAATGGACCAGTACGTTTATTTACATCATTACCTTTCTATTAAAAAGCAAAAACTTTTCAAGCTCCATCAACCCATTCCCTGCGTTTCTAGGTCAGGAAGAAAAGTCTTTGGCTTCCTTGAACATTTTAAAATAACGCCTGTGATCCAGGGGAGCTTGCAACAGCTCGGTGGTGTTAGCTTGGCGAGGTCCCCGAGGAGAAAAGCTCCTTCTCAGCCTCCTCCCCCTCCGAGCTCCACTCCGAAGAAAGAGGCAGCTTTGGATCTCAGCAAAGGCAGCGCCAACAGCTCTGTAACTGGATGCTGCCTGGTGTACTTTGCCCCCCTGAACCACCACACACGTGAGTGTACAAAGGGAGCCATCTGGCAAAGTGGCCCACACTCGGTTTAGATTAGATTAGTTATTCCATCACTCTGAATGCATGATCTGACTCAACAAACAAAACCCCTGATTCAGTAGAAAACTGCATGCAAAGCCCATTGATTTCCCTTCCCCCTCCTCTATTTTCCCTGCATATGTTCCTCATTCCTCTCCCAAGACCCCCGCTTGGCTACCTAGCTGCCCCACCCCACCCCCAAGTCTTTTAAGCTGTTCAGGCAGCGATTCCCAAACTCTTTGGTCTCCGGAACTCGTATTGAGGACACCCCGAAAGAATACTTGTGTGTGCAGGTGACACTTATCAAAATTTGCCATCTTAGGAATTGAAAAGTCTAGTTGTTATTACAAAAAATGGTTTGGACCTCTTGGATCCTCTTCACAGATCCAGGGGACCCCCAAGGGTCTTCAGACCACGCTTTAAGGACCAATGGCAACCGACGATCATTTTTATTTTTAGTTTTTTGAATAGTACTTTCAGAAGGTTGTAACGTAGCCCTAAACATCCCAAATGGGACAGCTTGCCAAAAGGGGGGGCAGTCAGGTGGCTCAGTGGATAGAGAGGGAAGCCCAGAGATAGGTTTTCCACATGGAGGCAGCTGAAAGCCAGGAAGAAGGGATGGGAATTCTTGGGGGCCATTTAGGAGCAGAAGGAAGTTAGATGCAGTGGCTACTGTATTTTTTTTTGAGGGGCCAGAGGTTGGCCTGGGTAGTGCAAGCATGGCAGTGTGCCTGTTTCAGGTCTGGATCATTGTTCAAGACAGTCCTTGAGGAGATTTCGTGTTTCTGCTGTGAATTCACAGATCAAAGTGAGAAGAGGCAAATGGAGAGGCCAGGGAATGCCAGAATCTAAGGGCTTGCCATTTTCTGTGTCAGAGTCTTGGAGTATGATGACCAGTGTCCCCACGTCCAGGGTTATGCCGTATCGGGCACTGACAAAAAGTGAGATGATTGGATTTAATTTAGTAAAACCTATCTGGATTGTTGAGGGAGACGTGTGCCTCTTCAGCTTTCGTTTTGGAGGCCAGGGGCAATCTCAAAAAGGAACAGAAGCACCACAAAACACTTCTACATGATTGGAATGGTGCCCAGTTTCCTAGTGTCATGGCAGCTCAGACTCAGATACTCTAGAGGCTCTAAAGGAGACCAACTCATCCACACATGTATGCACTTTCTGCCCATTCTCTGAGCTGCCGTCCACAAAGATGACCACGTTAGTGGCACCCTAGACACCGGGGCACCCAAGCCATAGCCACAGTCCCTCTTGCCTCCTCCCTCCCCCTGAATTTTGCATTGTTCATCCACAGACCTCAAGGAGCTGGTTTCTCTTGCTGTTGGTTATGATTTTATCATCTCCTGGCTTTAAAAGCCCTGACTTTTCATAAGACAGAAACACTATTATTCGCTTCTGGTTCAAGCTGCTCCCTTCCTGCCTCTGTGGCTCAGCTGTGTCTCTTCTCCAGCTCTCCTCCCTCTCCCTCCCTGGTGATAACACTGGAATTCTATGGTTCCATAAATGTGATTTAAAGTAAACTTAGATCCCAGCTGCAGCACTGTGGGCCATTGAACACAGAATGGCTACATGCATCACAAATTGTTTTCAGAAGATAAATAGTGAGAAAAGAGTAGAGGCATCTGTTGCAGATTTGAAGAAGTTTTTCTTAAAACAAAATTACACAATTTGAATTCATAGGATCTGAGTTCAAATCCTAAATCTGTAATTTATTAATGGTGGAACTTTGGGCAAATCACTTTGCCTTCTCTAGGTCTCTGTTTCCTTTGCTGTAAAATGAAGAGGTTATATATACTTGGTGATCTCTAAGGCTCCTTCCAGCTTTGATAGGTTGTGGTTCTATAATTCTTGCATAGGTTTCTCATTGATCCAGAAGGTAGGCCCCATCTGGACCCAAGGAACCCAACCTTGAGACCCCAAACACCATAATGAAAAGCTATGGAACCTTGACTCACGTCTATGTGACCTCTCTCATGGCCCAAGATCTCGTCACATCACTGCAGTCATCTCTAAAGCCTCACAGTTCCTTCCCCTTCTAGGCCACAGAAACTGGGATTACCTGATCCATAGGAGAGAAATAGAGCCAATAGGTAAAAGTAACAGGAAATCTATAGTTAAAATGGCAGATTCTTTGGGGATACGTTAGAATCTTCACCATTAGGATGCCAATGATATTTAAGCAGGAAGCTCTTAGTAGAACAGAGGATGTGCCTTGCTTACAGAGCACTTTCTATATTTTATTGATTTTGCACCCTACAACTACCCTATGAACTAGTTTTATCTATATATAAATAGACATTTTTATTCCCTTTTTACTAATGAAGAAACTGAGGCACAGAGAAGTTGTCATTTGTCCAGAGTCACATAGCTAGAAAGAGTCCGAAATAGGATTTCAATCTAGGTTTTTGTGATTCTAAGTTCAGTATTCTCTTCATTTTTGCTTCTTTTCCAATCCTGAACATATCAAAGTATTTGTCTCATATTTCGGCCCTCCCTGTACATGTGCAATTCCTACATATATACATGCTATACATATATGGCACACATATATGTAATTGTATATACATATGATGATGTTTGTTCTTTGTTTCCAAAAGGGCCAGTGACACGATGGGGTGATGTCTTGACTCATGCATGAATTGGATTTAAGTGAGGCAGAGTTGCACACAGTCATGGGCCTCACTCTCTCTTCCAGAGGCATCCAAGTCCAGTGGCAAAACAGATTGAGGATGACTGGTGATGGCCCAGGATGCAGTGGATGACCTTGGTGTCTTTGATGGCTGACCAAGCTCTAAGCACTCCATGGCGCCTTCAACTGCCTTCATGGCCTTTGGGATAAATGGTTCCATTCCATTCAACTGGGGGAAGTGTTTGTGTGCTTGGGGCAGACATTCCCTAACTCAGTGATAGATTTGAGGCCTGTTAGTTACCCTCAACCTGGTATAGCCCATCCGCCAAGGAAGTTTTAGTAGGGGTGTCTGCTGGACGTGCTTCAGCTTCTTAGAGCTGTAGGTGAGAATGGAGTGAAAGGTAGAGACCAAAGACTCAGCAAGTCCTTATGCTAGAGGTTCTGGTCTTCCCAAATAGACACACTGTGTGCACATATGAGTATGTGTTATATATGCCTGTACATACATACATACATACATACATATATATCTATATCTATATCTATATCTATCTATCTATATATATATCTATATATATATACATACATGTGTATGTACAGTTACTTTCCTTCAAGCCCAACCTTGGTGCTTGTTTCTAGCATAAAGGTGATCCCATGTTTCCTAACATAGCAAAAGTTCTTAGAGACCGGAGGTCCTAGGTTCAAATCTGGCCTCAGACACTTCCCAATACACAGTATTGACTCCAAGAAGGAGTACCTAATGTTAGAGACAGAATTGTATAGAAAGAAAGACTATTGGCTTTAGGAGTCAGAAGACCTAGGTTTGAGTCCCAGTTCCAGTACTCACCAACTGCTCTACCCAAAACCAATCATTTAAACTCAGATCTTTAGTTTCTACATCTAGAAAAATAAGATTAGAGTGCTTGTAACGACTAGCAAATATGTATTAAATGCCTGCGAAGTGCAGAGCATTCTGGTGCTGGGGATGATAACAAAGTCATGGATGGAATCATGCATCCAGCCATTATTCTGGGTCCTCATTGACCTTCAGTGATAAAGTCTTTGTTTATGCATTGAGATGGACATTGGTTGTGAAGATGATTGATGGTCATAACCAGGACTAGTACTTTAGACTTCATCTTTTTTTTAAAAGTCCTTACTTTCCATCTTAGAATCAACACTATGGATTGATTCTAAGGCAGAAGAGTGGTAAGGGCTAGGCAATGGGGTCACACAGCTAGGAAGTGTTTAAGACCAGATTTGAACCTGGGAAGTGTCTGAGACCAGATCTGAATCCAGTCCTTCCCATTTCCAGGCCCGGCTTCCTGTCCACTGAACCACTTAGTGCCCTCTAGATTGACAGAGACAAAGTAGAAACTGAGGAAAATAGAGCTGAGAGACAGGGAGAGAAGAGGCAAAACTTAGGGAACCTGAACTTGTTTCTCTGGAGGGAAAGCCTTCATCTCTGACCCCCTTCTCTCTCTCTCTCTCTCTCTCTCTCTCTCTCTCTCTCTCTCTCTCTCTCTCTCTCTCTCTCTCTCTCTCTCTCTCTCTCTCTCTCTCTCTCCCTCCCTCCCTCTCTCTCTCTCTCTCTCTCTCTCTCTCTCTCTCTCTCTCTCTCTCTCTCTGTCTCTCTCTGTCTCTCTCTCTTTGTGTCTGTCTTATCTCTTATCTCTGTCTCTGTCTCTGTCTGTCTGTCTGTCTGTCTGTCTCTCCCCCCCCCCCCTTTCTCTCTTTCTGGCTTTGTGTCTGTCTTATCTCTTATCTCTCTCTGTCTCTCTCTTTGTCTCTCTGTCTGTCTGTCTGTCTCTCTCTTTCTATCTTTGTGTCTGTCTTATCTCTTATCTCTCTCTGTCTCTCTGTCTGTCTGTCTGTCTCTCCCTCCCTCCCCTCTCTCTCTCTCTCTTTCTCTCTATCTTTGTGTCTGTCTTATCTCTTATCTCTCTGTGTCTCTGTCTCTCTGTCTGTCTGTCTCTCCCTCCCTCTCTCTCTCTCTCTTTGTGTCTGTCTTATCTCTTATCTCTCTCTGTCTGTCTCTCTGTCTGTCTCTCCCTCCCTCTCTCTCTCTTTCTATCTTTGTGTCTGTCTTATCTCTTATCTCTCTCTGTCTCTGTCTGTCTGTCTGTCTCTCCCTCCCTCTCTCTCTCTCTCTCTCTCTCTTTGTGTCTGTCTTATCTCTTATTTCTCTCTGTCTCTGTCTGTCTGTCTCTCTCTTTCTATCTTTGTGTCTGTCTTATCTCTTATCTCTGTCTGTCTCTCTGTCTGTCTGTCTGTCTCTCCCTCCCTCCCTCTCCCTCTCTCTGTCTGTCTGTGTGTGTGTCTATGTGTATGTGTATGCACACACGTTGTATAGGGAGGTCATTGTTCACGTAAATTTGGAGGTGACTATCCAGGTCCCCGAGAAGGTAGAGATCAGCAGCTCTGTGTGGTATTAGTTTTTTATGTTTTTTCCCCTAATGGGAAAACTTCAACGCACACACACATACGCACACAGCTTGTCCTATATTTAATGTACTGTTGACCTGAGGGCTTGTGCAGGAAAGAGAACCCTTTACCTTTCTAGAGAAACCTACAAGGGAGTGACGTTCTGATGTTCCTAAGAGGAACCCCGGGGTAGAGATGGAACAATCAAAGGAGAGCTTTGTGAGACGTTTCTGAGACTGAACAGAATTCACATAAACCCCGAACTGTAATTCTGGGCCACAGTCCTACTTAGATTAGACCCAATCTCAGTCAATAACAGCAGCCACAACAACAGTAAACAATAGTAAAGGCTGACCCTAGATATAGACCGCTGGATGTTTTAAGAATATAGCCAGGAGTTTACACACGTAAATGATCAAAGGTTACCTCTGGATGGAGTCTATAAAACAATTTAGATTAACTGTAGAATCAAAACCCCTCCATGGGTAACCTACTGATGAGCTCAACCAGCACGATGTCTACAAAGAAGTAAATGAATAAAGGGGAAAAAAAACCTCCTAAGTGTTTGCTCTATGGGAGGCGCCGTGCTGAAGGCTGGAACACAAGCTAGATAATTCCTGTCCTCAGGAAGCTTGCAGTTTGCGGGGAGATGATACTTTCCACCTTTTGTTTTCAAAGAGGACCCACGACGTCATGGGGTGCTGTCTCGATGAAGGGTGAAGCATCTCTGTTGGCCTCTACCACTGGACATCCAAAAGAGGGTGTGAGTTTACGGGAGAGAACTACCTCCCGGTACTGCCCTTCCTTAGCACCTAGTGCATTGCCTGACACCCATAAATGCTCTCTGATTAGTTCATTGAATTATTTTCAACTGTAGCTTCTCTATTGGTGCAAGAAGCCTTCGAACTCATTAAATATTCAAGAATAATAGCAGGATAAGAAGCAACATAATATAGTGGGTGGAGAACTGGCCTCAAAATTAGGAAGAGCAGTGGATTGAGCCAGGCCTGGGTGACCCTGGGTAAATCACTTCGCCCTGTTTGCGGAGCTCTTGTCCTTCTGTCTTCAACTTATTACTAAGACAGATGGTAAGTTATAAAAAATGAGGAGGACCCAGGCTGAAGTCCCGGTTCTGACCTCTGCTGATTGAATGGCCTTGGGTAGGCTGCTTAACTTATGTGGACCCTGGGTAACTCTTTTTTTTTTAAACCCTTACCTTCATCTTGGAATCAATACTCTGAATTGATTCCAAGGCAGAAGAGGTTGGTAGAGACTAAGCAATGGGGATTAAGTGCAACTAGGAAGTAACTGAGGTCAGATTTGAGCCCAGGACCTTCTGTCTCTCGCCTGGTTCTCTATTCACTGAGCCCCCCAAGAGCCTCCCCTCACCCCCGACAATTCTTCAAGGTGTAAATTTTAGAAAAGATGCCAAATCGCATGAGAGGAGAAATTTTCCTCATCAGGTGTTTCTCTATATATAGCCAGGAAATGGCAGGTTCAATTCTACCCCATCCCAATGGCCATATAATGGCTTCCCCAGGCTTGTTCCTCTCTGAACTCCATAATAATTATATCAGTTCTGATGATAAGAAAAACTACAACAATAATAACCTACTGAAAATCTAGTCCATCATCCGTGCCATAAGGCAGTAGGGGACAATGGCAAATTAGGAGAATGCCATCCAGATTTATGTTAAATGGGACTTTGTAAGACCTGAAATGGCTATGTTAGCTGTGAAGGCCTGGCAGAGATCCTGAAACACTAGCAAGTTGAGTTATGGCAATACCATTTTGTTTAGTCATCTCATCATGTCCAACTTTTGGGCATCCCATTTGGGTTTTTTTTTTAGCAAAGATACTGGAGTGGTTGGTCATTTCCTTCTTCAGCTCATTTTGCAATTGAGGAAACTGAGGCAAGCAAACTTAAGGGTCACACAGCTAATATGCATCTGAATCTGGTTTTGAACTTACATCTTCCTGACTCTAGCTCTGGTGCTTTATCCACTGTGCCACCGAACTATTCTGGCAATACTGTAGGGATTAGTGATCCAATCAGTGTGCCTAGTTGTTCCTGATTCAGGGAAATAACAGAACAAAGACTTTTTTTCTTTTTTGGACAACATAGGGAATAGCCCTCTTGTACCTGTTTAATAGAACATGAATATATTTTAGAATATAGAATAGAATATGAATATATTTTAAATCAATATCTAAAAAATCAAGGGAAAATATATGTATAAAATACAAAGTAACAATTTACAAATAGGTCAATAATATTTTTAGAACCAATACACTAAAAGAAAAAAATGGCCCTTGTTCAATTTGACTCAGAGGATGGCAAAGCCAGTGGTCTTCCTTTGTGTTTTGGTGCTACTTGAAGGCAAGATGTACTGGAATATACTGGAAATACTCCAATGTGGATGGTATTGTCCACTAAAGTAGGGAAACTATCACTACAGATGGAATGGGATGAATTAGATGAGTTATTTCATTAGGTATCAGTATCATATCATAAAATTGGAAAATGATTTGAGCAGTTATAATCAATGGCTTTATCTGTTAATGAAACACTGAGGTCCAAGTCTTGTTAGAATAAATCAGAATAAAAGGGGAAAACAAATCTTTGTTAAATGTCTACTATGTGTTAGAAGCCTCAGAAATATTGTCTTATTTGATCATCATAACAATCCTGCCTGGAGGATATTATTATTACTTTAATCTTACAGTTGAGAAGACTAAAAGAGACAGAAGTTAAGTGACTTGTCCAAAATCAAACAGTTTGTCTATGTCTTGGCCAGATTTTTATGCATCTTCCTGACTTCAAGTCTAGTGCTTGAGCCACCATGCATCTCAGATGCATAAGAAATATGTCTTCTTTTAATCCAGATGAGGTTAAATAAGAGCTGAAATCAAAGATTTACTAAAATCTGAAGAGAAAAAAAGGATACTAAAAATCCTTACTTAATGAAAACTCTAGAAATTCTCTCCAATAACAAAATGAATGACAAAAACAATGCCAATGTTTCAAATTATTTTAAAGAGATGAACACACTTTGAGGGAAATTTCAAAAAATCTCTTTTTTTTTTTAGTGTGATCTTATGAATCCAGTTATCAGACTCTCTAAAGAATAATGAGAAAATCTAACATTTGCTATAACTGTTATTAGTAATAATAATAATAAAAATAAACACACCATCTTTCACTAATAAAAAATTTAAACCCTTTATGTCTCCGCTCTAGTCTTCTTAAGTCCACTATTATTTCTTCTAACCAGTTTATAAACCCATAATCAATTCATTGCTTTATTAGTTTTACAGTTCTCACTATTATTCTTACAGTTTCCAGGATTGCTGTCAGCAGATGGGCAGATGTAGGAGGGCAGAAGGCATCTTCCCTATCCCCCTTACCACCCAGAGCAAATTTTGGCAGGGTATATTGAATGAAGCTGGAGAAATCTTTCCCCAGGAAAAAGCAAGGAAATTTGTGAAAATCAGTGCCAACCTGGGAGGCAGCTACTGAGTCAGTCTCCTAAGATCTAATAAGTCAAAAGCCCCTGGGCAATCAGGATTGGGGTCTTCCTCTTTCAGCCACCCATTTGGGGCACTCGGCTAAGATCAAGGGCACAGCCAATCCTAAAATCAGAAGCTGTTGATGTTCTTGTCTCAGGTTGGGTAGTGACTACAGGTCAGAGTCATTGGGGCTCTGCATAGATTCCCTAAGTTATGAGGCTTTCCTAGGTCTAAGAGGGGTTGGCATTACTTATAACGCTCCACAATATTGGTAAAACACAGGTCCTACCCCCTGAGACCACCTACGGAAAGTTGAATAAATATTTCCTCATCAAAAAGGGGAGAAGTGATTTATAGACCATCTTAGAATACATGATAAACCAGCTAAAATTTTTAGAATTGCTTTTAGAACAAGCAGATAACTTTCACCGAGCAAGAATAAAGGCACATGCCATTAGATTTCTTGATTGTAACTGAAAGTGGTTTACCTCCAGGAAAGCCTATGAAATGGCAAAGATCCAAGAGTGGAGTTGAGAGGCTTTCCTTGGGGAACATCTATATGTTTCTACAATTTGACCAGTAACAAATATTTTTAATCAATTTCTCTCTAGACTCCATGTAAGCCTTAAATGTTTACAGTGTTCTAATTAGATCATGGTTTATAAAACTGTTAATAATTTCCTTTTTTTTAGCATTTACTTACAAATTCTTTATGTAAGACCAGGTAGGTAGCTCAGGGGATTGAGAGTCAGGTCTAGAGTCTTGGGTGCAAATTTGACCTCAGATACTTCCTAGCTGTGTGACTCTGGACAAGTCACTTAATCCCCATCAATTCTGCCTTGGAACCAGTACACAGTACTGATTCTATGCCAGAAGGTAAGGGTTTAAAAAAATTTTTTTTAAATAATGTACGTTTGCGTATTTGAATGAAAATAAATTCTTTAATAAATTATGGTTTCTCTACCTCTTTCAAATCTAAATTTTGTATCATTCTGGTCAATTCTATAACTATATTTCTATATTCTACAACTATAATGATCATATATAACTATATACATATAATTCTATAACCACATAACTATATTTCTTTATATTTGACACATAATATTCTAAAAAAGAGTATTGAATATCTTAGCATTAATAATTTCCTATTTAGGTCCTTTTGTAATTTAATCTTTTTTTTCCTTAAAAACTAGTTGCTAGATCGTTAAGTGCAAATGCATTTAATAGTGGCATTTTTTCGTAGTTAATAGTTCCTTTAATCATGGGCAGCTAGGTGGTACAGTAGATAAACTGCTTTTCCTAGAATCAGAAAGTTGTTGAGTAATTTCAGTCCTGTCTGACTCTGTGGTCCCATTTGGAGTTTTTTTTTGGCAAAAATACTCTAGTGGTTTGCCATTTCCTTTTCCAACTCATTTTATAAATGAGGAAACTGAGGGTTGAGTGACTTGCTCAGGGTCATACAGTTTGTAAGTGTCTGAGGCCAGTTTTGAGCTCAGTAAGATGAAGTCTTCCTGACTCCACTCCTGGTTTTCTATTCACCTGGTGAGAGAATAGAGCTATATCTTTACCTTGAAGCAACTCTTCCTCATTCAGAGTTGGATCCCCTTAGTGAAAGATCTCTCCCTACCTTATGGTAACCATCCAGGACATTTCATAAATCTTCATCTCTTCAGGCTGGGCTGTAACAGATAATAGTCATTTGTTCAATAATTAAACAACAGTTTGGGGCATCAGATTTTACCCAGCTTTTTAAGTCTCTAAGATTTTCCTGTTAGTCTTTGCAAATAAGTGATGGGAGTTATGCCCAGGACACAAGTTGATTATCTCTTTCTGGTCTTTTCATATGCTTCAAATCCTTTCCCTGGTGTAGAATGAAGCAACTACCCCTGAAATGATTCTACCTTTGCATTTCATAGTCTCTAACTTTACTTATTTTAAGCTTCAAATTTACTGCTCATGCCTTTCATGTGGCATCGATTGAGCATCTGGATTCTTTAATGAACTCTCACCCTACCAGTTTGCTAGATCCACTCTATGAAGATATTTGACCAGACAAGTCAGAAAGATCATCTGGAAAAATCCTGAAGGATGGTTTGGAGAGGAGAAGGAGGTCATTGTTAGTAGTTATGCAGGAGATCATGTGGGTCCATCCTAGGATGGTAGGAATGAGCAGATAAAAAAAGGAGTGGATTCAAGAGATAGTGTAGTATTAGAGCTCCCCCAATCTGGTAATTGATGATATATGAGAGGTGATAGGGGTGGGGAGGGCAGTTAGATTAAAGATAATTTCAAAGGTGATAACATGGATACAAACAGCAAAGTCAGATAGTAAAGCATGGAGAGTTCATGTTCTTCAAAGAAGGAAGTGCTTACATATATTAAATTCTTGACCTTTGGGAGATGAAGAGCCTATTCAATTTTACACATTTTTTTCCCACTAACAGATGAATGGCATAGTGTCCAGAGAGCTGTCTTTGAAGCCAGAAAGTTTTGGGTTTAAATCTCTCCTCTGAAATACACTGGCCACATGTTCCTGAATTACTCACTTAATTTCTCAGTGCTCTGGACAATGATCTAAGATTAAGTTGCAGAAAAGGTGCCAACCTGCACTGGTAAAAGATGATTCCTCACCAAGGAGTTCTCTAATGCCAATGAAATCACAGTTCTTGTCCCTATACGTATATTATTACATGATGTGTTGCAATATGCTCCAACTGTTTCTCATGCTGAATCTTCTCTTCAAAAGATTATCTGTTGACAGGAAGGACTACCTTATATATTTATTTTCTATTCCTGAAAACTTCTACTACAATGTTGCACATGCAATAAGGGTTCAATAATACTTGACAGATTGAATGGAAGAAAACCACCTCCATTTTCTAACATTTTTAGTTGCTTTGAGACCAACTATTTCAGGGGCATCTTTTGCAAAAGAAAAAGAAAAAAAGCCCTGATCAACTTCCCATTAAATGTATTCTATCACTCCTATTCTGATCTTATTCTTCTCTCTTTACAGCCTTGACCAGTTCAACCATCCCATGGTGATGAATCTATGGCACGTGTGCTAGAGGGTGGACTCAAAGCCCTCTCTGTGGGCATACCTACCATTGCCTCAGTGCAGAGTTTGGCAGAGTTTGTTACTAGAAAGCCAGAGGGACCTGGGTCCAGGCTGTTCCCCTACCCCTTTCCATGTGTACCTGAGGACATCACTTACCCCTCTAAAAGGTTCACCATCACTGTACTAGACTCTATCCTTCAATCTTTTTTCCCTTTTGTGCATCACCAGGTATTTGGTTGAACTTTCCCCTTGGATTATTGCTTGACATCTGCCTTTTTGGTTTCTACTCTAGTGCTGATAAATATGTTTGAGGAAAATCATACAACTATTATGAAAAGATGTCCTACAAAGTGCTTTTATCTAATTTTGCATGAGCCTTTCTTGCCACTAAGGAGCAATTATTTCATTTTTACCTAATGAACTTTATATCATGCTCCTCTATCATTTATTCCAAACTATCTCTTCTCTCCTCAAGTCCCCCAAATCACTCTTCTTTCTCCCCCATCTCAGCATGGAAACTTGCCTTCTATTTCATTGAGAAAATAGAGGTCAATGGTCTTCCCACTCCTCACATGGCAGCTCCTCTAATCTGATTTGTAATCTCCTTTGCCCTAATCTCTGTGGATGAGGTAACATTTCTTATTGTCCATATCAAAACCTCTACTTTTACTGTTGACCCCAAAGGAGGGAAAGAAGGAAAAAGAAAGGAATGGAGGAGAAAGGAAGGAAATAAGAATTTATCATTGGAAGAGAGATTTTAAGCAAGACCATTGCAAAAGTCCAGACCAAAGACAACATGGGTCTGAAACAAAGTGATGATTGTGTGAGTAGTGAGAAGAGATATGGGAGTCATTGTGGAGGAAGAAGAATCATGATTTGACAACTGATTGGAAAGATAGGGGGAGGAAGATTGAGATTAGGATAATAAGAGGTTGTGAAGCTGGGTGACTGGTATGTGACTGCATTGTAGTGTCAATAGAAAATGGAAAATTCATGATGGACAGGTTTTGAGGAGGAATAGTCAATTTACCTTAATATACATTTCTGATTTGCTTATGATATGCTTGGAAGAACCCAGAAGATTAGGGACTCTTCATTATATGAACTTCATAACTTTTCTTGGGTTTATCAATATTACCAACATCACTATTATACTCTGGGGCCATTATTAATAATTAAATAGCATTAATGAAACAAAGAAAGTACTGCTCTGCCATGGACAGAACATGCTACAAGTGAGAACTTTGAATAAAGACTGATGTGGGGGTTCATGTTTGGCTTGGCACAAAACTCATACTGATGCTTCTCAAAGAGTGAGAATGGGCATGAATGAGCTAACTGTTGCAAGATGTTACACTGCTCAGGAAAATGGCTCGTATTTTGTGTATAATTAATAAATGTTTATTTTACATAATTTTCTTTCATTCTTTTTTTCTATTGCTAATAGCAGATACCTGGATTCATGTGTGTTTAATTCACATAAAATGAGGTTCTACTGCACATGCAAATAGTAATTAAGCTGATGGAAGCTGATGAGTTTACCAAATGAGAGAGCATATATATAGAGAAGGGGGTCCAAGATAGAGCTTTGGGAAATACCTATAGCTACTGTGAGTGATGTGGATGAAGATTCAGCAAAGAGGACTGAGGAGAGGTCATGCAAGTAGTAAGAAAACAAGAGACCAGAGTATCACAAAATCTCAGAGAAGAAAGACTATCTAGTAGGATGCAAAATAAATAAAACAGAGGAGGATAGGGATGTGGGGTGTGGGAGACTGGAACTAGGATATCATCTTTAAGAGCTTACTGGTAACTTTGGAGAGGATTTCATTTGAATGATGAGGTGAGAACCCAGATTGCAGATGTTTGAGGGAGTGAGAGGAGAGGGAGTTGAACTGGAAGCAAGGAGATGTAGAAAGCTTTTTTTCTAGGAGTTTGACTGAGGAAGCATGGAGAGATATAAAAGACCATAGTTTTAGGGTTCTTCTAAAGAATAGGAGAGATCTGGATAAGCAGGTAAGCAGCTAAGTAGGAACCTCTTTGAATCTTTTTCATTTCTTCCTATTTCTCTGTGGTGTACATAGGTAGATCTATATCCTTAAAAACCAAACAAAAAAACTATAATTGATCTGTCATCCCTTCGAATTATCATTCTATTTACCTCCTCTTTTTTATGGCCAAACACCTGGAAAGCATATGCTTTCTGGCTCCATTTCCTCATCTGTGTTCACTTTTCAGCAGCTCTCTCCCTTTTGGAAAAGAGAGTTTTCCTTACACAATATATATTTGTAATTTTCCTTATATATGTAAGGGTGGGTCAGAAACTATCCCACCCCATTTTTAGTTTTGATAGCTTAATGATGTGAGAACATGTCTCAATAGTCCCTGGACTAAGTGCCAAAAGGCCTTGAACTCTTTGTACAAGAATCACTACTCTATGAGAGGAAAATTCGCCATGCCCCAGAGATTTTTTAGAAAGTATTAAATGAGTTGAGAAGGGATTGGTTTTCAGATACTGGAGTGAATATAGCATTTTAGCTGAATCTTCCAAGAAGGAATCATCTGAATAAGAAAAGGCCTCAACTTTGACCTTGTCCTTTTTTTATTATTAGAGAAGGACACTGCATACTTCAAAGAGTCCAGAAGATTTTGGTCTTCCTATCTTCTCACTGGTGTTTTGATGATACCACTGGATCAGCTGGATCAGCTTGAAAAATCAGGGGGGAAAAAATAGATTGGACTCATGGCTCTGCAAGAAGACTAACACAGGGAGAAGCTAGGTGGTTCAGTGGATTGAGATACAGGTCTAAAGAAGAGAAGCCCTAAGTTCAAATATGACCTCAAACACTTCCTAGTTGTGACTCTGGGCACTTAACCTCCAATGCCTAGCCCATACTACTCTTTTCCTTGGAACCAATACACAGAATTGATTCTATGACAGAAGAAGAAGGAGGAGGAGGAAATTCAACCCCAAAATTATATTTATTTATTTTTAAACCTTTACCTTCCAATAAAATAATGTTAAAAAATAAGGAGGGGATATATGATGAGAGTAGTTAGGTATAAAGGAGTTATCTTTTTTTAAAAAATTATCTTTATTTATTCCAATAAAAAATTTACACATTAAAAAAAATAAACCTTTACCTTCCATCTTAGAATCAACATTGTGTGTTCGTTCCAAGGCAGAAGAGTGGTAAGAGCTAGGCATAAGAGACTTGCCCAGGGTCACAGAGCCAGGAAATGTCTTAAGGTCATATTTGTGCCCAGGTCTTCTCAACTCTAAGCCTGTCACTCTAACTAATGACCCATCTAGCTGTCCTCACTGACCAAAAAGTACACGATATACTTTTAAGCTGTAAACCTTAAATTTTCTTAGACTTATGAATGTTGGAAATTTCCCCATTGGGAAATTTCATACTTGAAAAAATTTCCTACTGATATTAAGAACTCTATTGGAATATGAAACTCCTTGGCATGGGAGGATCCTTTTCCTCCCTACTTAAGACTACTTTAGGACAGAAACCTTTTGCTAAACAATGGAAAGGGCTTTGACCTATGTTTAAGCATAGAACAGGAAGTTCTTTGAGTCATGATTGATTTTAGAATTGATACAATAGAGATACTTGGAATGACAGAACCAGGTCTTGGAAACTACAATCTCCACCCTACTCAGAGTAATAGGATTTAGGAAGGGCTGCAGCAAAGATCAAGATTTAATTATTTGAGAATATGACCTTCAACAGACATGTGCAAAGGGGGCAGACCTCTGCGGGGGTCCTGGTTAAGCTAGAGCCACCATTGGCACAGGGGAGACATCGACAGTGATTGGTAGATGTGAGAACTGAGGGGAGGGAACTAAGATTGTTTGCTTAAAGATAGCGGGGTCTGAGGACTGGGAGAGGAGTGGATGCACTGAAGGAGGTCTGAGAGGAGAGAGGTCCTGGAGGGAGAGCTCCTGGAGTGGTCTTGAAGAAGGCTGTGGAAGGAGAACTCAGGAGGAGTCAGGAGGAGAATTCTCTGGAAACATTTCTTGAAAGGAGGCTCTCCTGAAGGTGGAGCCTGAGGTTGGCATGAGAAGCCTTACCTAGAGAGATCTTGGGTGAGTGATAAAACCAACTGACTGATTTATCTCTTAGGACTGAGGTCTAGGCCTTATTGGCTTGAGGCCCTTCATTCTTATTCCTTTCTTACTTTCTCTCTTTTTCTATTGATTAATCAGTGTATTATAAATTAAATTTCTCTATAAAACCCAGTTGGCTTGGGCATATTCATAAATTGGGAATATATTCCCTGGCGACCATCTTATATTTATATAAATCCAAGACACAGTAGAAAACATATTTCAGCGATCATAATTGTTATATATTTCCCTTGCTCCCAAACATTTTAATTATCACAGTTTATGGCTCCCACTCTCTTATCTACAACTATTTAACACTCAAAACTATTTAAATCTAACAAAACTTAATCTGCATTATTAATATTTTCTCCAACACTCAGCAAAACTATACATCAAGCCCTGATTTGTAACCAATTCACCAAGTGTTGTCATTCAGTAGCTTTTTCAGTCATGTCCAACTTTTTGTTTGAACTCATTAGGGGCTTTCTTGGCAAAGATATGGAAATTTCCTTCCTCAGCTCATTTTACAGAGGAGGAAACTGAGGCAAACAGAATTAAGTGACCAAGGTCAGGTTTGAACTGAGGAAGAGAAATCTTCCTGACATCTGTCTCCTGTACCACCTAGCTGCCCCAATTTGCTAATTATGGAAGTATATATGCTCACATTGAAAATTGAAAAGGAAAGAAGGAAGGAAGGAAGGAAGGAAGGAAGGAAGGAAGGAAGGAAGGAAGGAAGGAAGGAAGGAAAGGAGGGAGGGAGGGAGGGTGAGAGAGAAAGAAAGAAAGAGAGAAAGGAGGGAAGGAAGGAGGGAAGGAAGGAAGGAAGGAGGGAAGGAAGGAAGGAAGGAAGGAAGGAAGGAAGGAAGGAAGGAAGGAAGGAAGGAAGGAAGGAAGGAAGGAAGGAAGGAAGGAAGGAAGGAAAGGAGGGAGGGAGGGAGGGTGAGAGAGAGAGAAAGAAAGAAAGAAAGAAAGAAAGAAAGAAAGAAAGAAAGAAAGAAAGAAAGAAAGAAAGAAAGAAAGAAAGAAAGAAAGAAAGAAAGAAAGAAAGAAAGAAAGAAAGAAAGAAAGAAAGGAGGGAAGGAGGGAAGGAAGGAAGGAAGGAAGGAAGGAAGGAAGGAAGAAAGAAAGAAAGAAAGAAAGAAAGAAAGAAAGAAAGAAAGAAAGAAAGAAAGAAAGAAAGAAAGAAAGAAAGAAAGAAAGAAAGAAAGAAAGAAAGAAAGAAAGAAAAATAAATGTAATAATCCACACTTAAGAGCAGGTGTAAACTGGCTACGGTAAACCTCACCTGTGATTACTTCTTTGCCCCAAGTTTTCTGCTAAGTTTTATCCCTCTTGTCACTGCATCCTGTGTGTTCTTAGGGGTGAGTGTTTCACAGATTTGTGGGGTGATGTTTCACACCAATTCTCTTTTTCATACCACCTTAGAAAATGCATTTTCTAAAAGCTACCAAAGGTTGGTTGACTAAATGATTCACACCTGTTGATCTTAGAGGGAGTGGAGGATGTACACCAATCAGGCTATGAGCCAATGGCATTAGAAAAAGTCACTCTATTGTCCCACAGGGTTACCCTAGAACCCCTGAGAGGAAGATGAAACTTGCCAAGTTCTGAGGACCCAAATTGTCAAGGAGAGAGGGAGTGATGGTAAGTATCGTCAGTTCCTCTTATAATCATTACTGGTGTATATTTTGCATTTTACCAGTAGAATATAAGCTTCTTCGGGGCAGGGATTAGATTTTTTTTAACCACTTCCAAATACTTTGCTTCATGCACAATAATATATCCTTAATAAATATTTTGTAAATGGAATTGAACTCTAACGAGAAATGAGTATTCCGGAGGGACCGAGCGTTCCAATGAATAAGAGATGCTCACGAAAAGTCGGAATTGCATCCGGATCCCTAAGGTAATAAGAGCCAAGCACAAGAAGCAAGCAGTGATGGGAAAAACAGCGACTCCAGCTTTTGCGCAAAGGCTACAATATGACCAGCAAGTAATGGAAACCCTTGTGCAGACAAGCAACCTGGGCTGGGAGGGATGACAAGTGGAACTCGGAGTTGCCCCCAAAAAGAAAAAAATAAAATAGAATAAAAGTTCTGCTCTGCTGAGAACTCGTTAGTGATATAGGATATGACATATGGGTAGATAATATAGTCCGGAGTCTGGGTTTACGTAATTAACCAATAGCAATCAGGATGAGGGCATTTCCCGGGGAGTGATAATTGTCTGGAAGTTATGGATGCCTCCGGGCTGAGCCTCCAGCCAGAAAGCCCAGACAGTCACTTATCCTCAGGAAGCAATGATCCAAGGTCACTCCTGCCATTTTAAACCGGGTATTTTTTAAGGGCTTAGATCACAGTCCTAACGCTGTGTGTGAAGATTTCAACTGTGATGTCTATGGACTTACCAGAGAGTTCACTGGACGTTGGCCATTTGGACGCCTCAGTGTTCTACTGCTTCAAGTGTTCCGACCTCCCAACTTCTGGCAAGCATGTGAAGACAAATTTCACTAATTCCGACAAGCAGGGAAATGATAGGGTAAGAGTAGACCTTCAGGCCTGTGGAAGAATGGCTAAGTAAAAAGTATGGCTAAGTAAAGTGTCTTTGGGTACTGCTTCAAAGGACGCCTTAAAAACGCAAGGATCGCTTTTGAATTTCTTTTCACATATAAAAGAGTGCTTTGAAAGAAACTTGCTTCCTTCATATTAAATAGGTTAAGTATTTCTTTATAGTCTTGTTAATATTATTCATATTCACCTTAAGGTATTGCAGGTAATGTAAAATTTGAATTTTAGGTTAGCTCTTGACTGAATTAATACAAATTCCAGATTAGAGTAGCTCGAATTAATGAAGTTTGTCTGTATTTTTTGGCTCTTTGTACAATGAACTTGAGGTCAACAGGCCCATTTGAGAAGAGCTAGGGGCCAATAGGCTTAGAATATTCCCTGGCATTTGACCAGATTTCCCTCATTATTTAAGGTTTTACTCTCTAGAATAACAAACAAACAAACAAAGGAATGAATAAAGGTGCAGAATCATTGGATGCTCACCCTGCCCTCATAGCAACTCAAGAGTTAACTTCCATGGGGGAGAGGATCCCAACAAACTCAAATCCCATCCTTCTTATATATCATGGCTGCCCTCAGGGATGGCCCTGGGCAAAACTGTGAATTAGGGAAAGTTTGTTTTCCACATCAACTCTGTTTCCTCTGTCCCTATCTTAATCCAGTCTTCCTCACCCAAGGGGACCACTGCTCTCTTGATGGCCTCCCAGTTTCCCAGAATCCGCCCCCTCTCCATTGTGGGGGCTTTCCTTTACACTTCTCAAGACTTATCCTATGAACCCTAGCAGCATAATTCGTTCTACTTCTACTTCCCCCTTCTTCTTGTTTACCTTCCTTTCATCTTCCAGTTTTATTACATCTTCCCTCTTCAGAAAGACTTTTTGTTCCCATTTTTGACCATTCATCCAAATGCTTTTCATTGAGTTTCTTGTGTCTTTTAATCAATGGATCAACCAACAAACTTTTTTTTTTTCAGTGCCTATTGTATGCTAGACCTATGGAAACAAAGGTAAGATTGAAATCTAATCCCTTAAGAAATTATTTAGGGAAGACAAAAATGTACCTGTCTAAATACAGTAAAAATAAATACAGAATAATTGATAGGGGAGGCACTAAGGACTCAAAGCATTCAGAAAGACCCTGTGTTTGAGCCCAGGAGGCCAAGTCTAAGCTCAACTTTGAAGGAAATGAGGGGATCTGTTCTTTCTAGGAGTATTCACTTTTTAAGTCTTCCTATCTGCTCTGTAGTAGTAATAAATGCACAGGAATGGGGGGGGGGCGGCTTGGTAAGAGCAGGAGAGAAGAGAAGAGTTCTTCTGGTTTCTAGCTTTTAGAAAGAAGATCCATGATGACTAAGATTTTGCTAAAGGGGGGGAAAAAGACTCTAGGAGAAAGCTCACATGAAAGGAGCTCACAGTCTCCTCTCTCATGTCCCTTTTCTCAGCTTGCTATATTAATGACTTCTAGGAATTTTCCCCCTAGGTGAGATCTGGGTTGTTTTTTTTTTCTCTTAGTTTAGCTGAGTTATCTCCCTCCCAAAGGGAGAGCTCTTCATTTTGTATTCCTTGCTACTTGCTATGTGTTGTGACATTGAAGAACTGGTACTGGATGGAAAAGAAGTCAACTTTTGGATGGAAAACTTTAGGTCCTCCATTCCCATTAAAGAAACAGTGATTTTAAAAATCATATCTCCTAGATAAATAAAATTTAAAGGAGCAGAGAGACATAATTCTAAACTGGTACTCCCACTCTCTGAAGAGCAGAGGATCTAGTCTTTGGCCCCAAACTCTCCTTCCCTTCTTGGTGGGAATCAACATCTCCCTTGGAGGTGGGTGTGGGGAGAAGACTCTATAGACTCTAGAGATGTTTTGATACTCTATACTTTTTCTTCTTTTAAGCTCTTATCCTTCATCTTAGAATTAATACTATGTGTTGGTTCTAAGCCAGAAGAGTGGTAAAGGCTAGGCAATGGGGGTTAAGTGACTTGCCCAGGATCACACAGCTGGGAAGTATCTTAGGACAGATTTAAACTCAGGACCTCCTGTCTCTGGGCTTGGCTTTCATTTTACTTCACAGCCACACACTCTCTACTTTCTCAATTTGCTCTCACTAGCCTTTCCCTCTGATTGAAGGTAGAACAGTAGACTAGAACAACAAACTTCAAACTTGTTTGTTTGTTTTTTTTAATAGAAGGCTCACAACTTTTGCTGAGTACTCTATTTCCTATCAGCAGCTCTGCTTGGTTTCAATTATACCTGTCCCTCCTCTACACTTTTTTTTTGTCTTTTTCCTCATTAGAGTATACATTTCTTGAGGGTAGGGACTATCTCTTCTTCTTTTTGAATTCCTGGGGCTTAACACAGTGCCTGGCACATAGTAGGAACTTAAGAAATGTTTATCGAATTGAATTGATTGATTCTTGCCTCTCATACACAACACTTCTCATTACATAAGAGGACCACAAAGAGAATAAAATATTTAATCCTCAAAAGGAATATTCTAATAGTGGAATTTCAGCCACCCAGAACAAGCTAGGAGACCTGGGGCTCCTTATATGACACCATGTCACACTTGTCACTTATGCCAACTACTGATAAATCAAGTCCTTTCTGGAAAGGGCACCAGAGTTCAAAATTAATTAGGAAAAACCCTGGCTTAGCAATCAGACCTAGTTGCTGATCTTCCACAGACTAGCTGTGGCATACCCTTATCAACTCACTTAAATAATTTTGAGCCCTCAATGTGTGGGAGATTATGGAACAATGAAAAGTTCATTGACTTTGGATTTGATCCTTGAGGACCTTTCCATACTTATCATCTGGGTGATCCTCGACAAGTCATATGACCTTCCTGAGACTCAAGTTTATTTTTTAATTTATTATTATTTATTTTTTAATTAGTAAAATGAGATTGAATTAAGTGGTTTATCATTTTTTACCAGCAAAATTAGAGCAAAAAAACTTATTTATTCCAAAAAAATCGGAGAGTAAGGGGAAGTAGGCAAATGGCTCAGTAGATTGAGAAGTCCTGGGTTCAAATTCATCTTCAGATACTTCTCTTCTGTATGACCTTGAGCAGATCATTTAACCTTCACTGCCTAGCCCTTACCACTCTTCTGCCTTGAAACCAATACATGGTAGTGATTCTAAGATAGAAGAGGATTTAAAAAAAGATTATGGAGGGGGGTGCTTTGTTAATTAGATGAGGTTAATCAGACTTCTCAGGGTCACATAGAAAATGAATAGATATAAATGAATATTAAAAAGAACTTTGAAAGCTATAAACCCCAATAGAAATGTAAATTACTTTTGATTCCCTTTTCCTCCTCTTCTTCCTCAACTTGTTCATCATAAGATTTAGAGTTAGATCAGACTTCATAGACAGAAAATCAAGTCTGAGCTTCTCAGTATACAAATGGGGAAATTGAGGCTCAAAGAGGATAGATTAAATATCTTTCCTAACAAACCATATCACTCAGATAGTGAGTAGTAGAAGTGATATTGAAATCTAAGCCTTCGGTCTCTAGTTCTCTTTCCTTCCATTCTTTTCCCATTTTTCACCATGTGTCATGGACCTTCCTTGATTCCCTTAGCCCAGCTGACTACATTCCACATTGTATACACATTGATGTTATTCATCTTACTTGGTTTTTCCTTTTGGGTCACTGGAATAAACTAATCACAATAGCAACAGCAATAAAAATAACAGCTGGCATTTATACAAGGCATCTTGGTGACACAGAGGATAAGAGTGCTGGGCTTGGAGTAAGGAAGATCCAATTCAAATACATCCTCAGACACTTATTAACTGTGTGACCCAGAGCAAGCCTCTTAACCCTGTTGATCTCAATCTTCTCACCTGTAAAATGAGTTGGAGAGGACATGGAAAACCATTCCACTGTCTCTGCCAAGAGAACCCAAATGGGGTCATGAAGAGTCAATCATGACTGAACAACAAATTTCTATCATGTTTACTATGTGCCAGGCACTGTACGATGTGCTCTATAAATATTATCTCATTTGATTCTTATAATAAGGAGCTTTTTAGACTTCCGGTCAAGATGGCGGCTTAGAGAAAGCTAAAGTCCAGATCTCCTGAAACCCTTCCTTACCAATCTCAAACCGAATGCTCCTAGGGCACCTAAATCCAAAACGATCAACAACATAGACCCCAGGAGTCCTCCTCCTGGACCTGGACCTGGACCTGAATCAAAAGGTATGCCCCCCCCCCAAAGCCAGAACCTGAGACCACTTGGACCTAAGGGGTAGGCAGAAGGAAGGTCCTAGGACCAATCCCCCCCAAACCGAGCCCTGAGTCCGAGTCCGAGGCAGCAGAGGCAACCTCGGAGCCCCATGGCCTGCTATTCTGAAGGCTGCTTCCTGAAAACAACCTGACCCAGTCGAGGGGGCACCCAGACAGCAGGGAAACAGAGAGAGAGGGGGGAGCTCGTAACCCCCTGGGAGGAGCCCTCAGAGCGCCGGGAAGCCGCGGCCCCTCCCCCTCAGAGAGCAGGGTCCTTTGGAACAACAGCAACCCTCAGGGCTGGCAAAAGGACCTCGGGAGCCGGCTATTCTGAAGGCCACATCCTGAAAACAACCTAACCCAGTTGAGGGGGCACCCAGACAGCAGGGAAACAGAGAGAGAGGGGGGAGCTTGTAACCCCCTGGCTGGATCCTTCCATTGGAGTCGCACGAAAAAAGTCCCTGCCTCAAGGCATACTAAATTCAACCCAGGGAAAGCTAATCTCATTAGGAGCCCTCTGAGCTCCAGGAAGCCATGGCCCCTCCCCCCACAGAGTGCTGCAGCTGATCGGCTAAGGCACAGGAAAAAGGGCCAAGCTAGGCTCAGAGCATGGAAGTAAGGCAATGGAGAAGCATCAGGAGGGTGCCGAGGAGAGGAGGGCAGTAAGAGGGACACACCAGCAATTCCTGGCTCCCCAGGAAGACAGAATAACAACTGCATAGAATGGACAATCTGCCTAGGGCTAAAACCTCTGAACGCCAGACAGAGATAAGAAAAGCTAATCCTCCCCACTCAGATAGAGATGGCAAACTACACAGAAGCACAAAAATTCCAAAAGAAACAAGAAGAAGGGGGCGACTTTGGACACATTTTATGGAGCAAAAATACAAAACACAGAGGAGATAGAAGAGGAAACACAGGCAAATGCTCCGATACCTTCCAAAGGAAATGGAAACTCTCCACAAACCCATGAAGAATTTGAATCTGAAATGAGCAAAAAGATGGAAGCCTTCTGGGAGGAAAAGTGGGAAATAATGCAAAAGAAATTCACACATCTACAAAACCAGTTTGACCAAACTGTAAAAGAAAACCAGGCTTTAAAGCAAGAACTAATAAAGCAAAGCCAAAACACCAAGAAATTAGAAGAGAACATAAAATATCTCACTGACAAAGTGACAGATTTGGAAAATAGAGGGAGAAGAGATAATTTAAGAATAATTGGACTTCCAGAAAAGCCAGAAATAAACAGCAAACTCGGCATCATAATACAAGATATAATCAAAGAAAATTGCCCAGAGATTCTAGAACAAGGGGGCAATACAGCCACTGACAGAGCTCACAGAACACCCTCTACACTAAACCCCCAAAAGACAACTCCCAGGAATGTAATTGCCAAATTCCAAAACTCTCAAACAAAAGAAAAAACCCTACAAGAAGCCAGAAAAAGACAATTTAGATATAAAGGAATGACAATCAGGGTCACACAAGACCTTGCAATTTCTACTCTGAATGATCATAAGGCATGGAACATGATCTTCAGAAAGGCAAGAGAGCTGGGTCTTCAACCAAGAATCAGCTATCCAGCAAAACTGACTATATACTTCCAAGGGAAAGTATGGGCATTCAACAAAATAGAAGATTTCCAACTTTTTGCAATGAAAAGACCAGAGCTCTATGGAAAGTTCGATATCGAAAAACAAAGAGCATGGAATACCTGAAAAGGTAAATATGAAGGAAAGGGAAAAGGAAAAAATGTTATCTTCTTCTTTTACTCAAACTCTCTTCTATAAGGACTACATTTATATCAATCTATGTATACTAACATGTGGGGAAAATGTAATGTGTAAATAGGGGGAAAAGAAAGACCAAATAGAATAATCTTTCTCACACAAAGATTCACATGGGAAGGGGAGGGGAAGAAAACTCCTATAAGAAGGAGAGGAAGAGAATTTTTACTTAAACCTTACTCTCAGGGAAATCAATTCTGAGAAGGAAAAACATCCAGATCCATTGGGATCTTGAATTCTATCTTACCCAACAAGGGTAGGGAGAAGGGAAAACCAAGGGGGGGGGGGAGGGGGAGATGGAAAACAAAAGGGGAGGGAAAGATAGGGGGAAGGGGAGGGAACAAAAAGGGAGGGACTAAAAAGGGAAACATATTAAGGGAGGGGACAAGAGGGACCAATTTAAAGTAAATCACTGGACTAAAAGGTAGAGCCGAAGAAGAAAAGGTTAGAACTAGGGAAGGATATCAAAATGCCAGGGAGTCCACAAATGACAGTCATAACTTTGAACGTGAATGGGATGAACTCACCCATAAAATGTAGATGAATAGCAGAATTGATTAGAATCCAAAGCCCTACCATATGTTGTCTTCAAGAAACACACATGAGGCGGGTTGACACCCACAAGGTCAGAATTAAAGGATGGAGTAAGACCTTCTGGGCCTCAACTGACAGGAAGAAGGCAGGAGTGGCAATCATGATATCTGATAAAGCCAAAGCAAAAATTGACCTGATCAAAAGGGATAGGGAAGGTCATTATATTTTGTTAAAAGGGACTCTAGACAACGAGGAAATATCACTAATCAACATGTATGCACCAAATAATATAGCACCCAAATTTCTAATGGAGAAACTATGAGAATTGAAGGGAGAAATAGACAGTAAAACCATATTAGTGGGAGACTTAAACCAACCATTATCAAATTTAGATAAATCAAATCAAAAAATAAATAAGAAAGAGGTGAAAGAAGTGAATGAAATCTTAGAAAAATTAGAATTAATAGACATATGGAGAAAAATAAATAGGGACAAAAAGGAATACACCTTCTTCTCAGCACCACATGGCACATTCACAAAAATTGACCATACATTAGGTCACAGAAACATGGCACACAAATGCAGAAAAGCAGAAATAATGAATGCAGCCTTCTCAGATCACAAGGCAATAGAAATAATGATCAGTAAAGGTACATGGGAAACCAAATCAAAAACTAATTGGAAATTAAACAATATGATACTCCAAAATCATTTAGAGAAGAAATCATAGAAACAATTAATAATTTTTTCGAGGAAAATGACAATGGCAAGACATCCTTTCAAACCTTTTGGGATGCAGCCAAAGTGGTAATCAGAGGTAAATTCATATCCCTGAGTGCATATATCAACAAACTAGGGAGAGCAGAGATCAATCAATTGGAAATGCAAATAAAAAAACTCAAAAGCGATCAAATTAAAAACCCCCAGCAGAAAACCAAACTAGAAATCCTAAAAATTAAGGGAGATATTAATAAAATCGAAAGTGATAGAACTATTGATTTAATAAATAAGACAAGAAGCTGGTACTTTGAAAAAACAAACAAAATAGACAAAGTACTGGTCAATCTAATTAAAAAAAGGAAGGAAGAAAAGCAAATTAAGAGCATCAAAGATGAAAAGGGGGATAGCACCTCCGATGAAGAGGAAATTAAGGCAATCATTAGAAATTACTTTGCTCAATTATATGGCAATAAATACACCAACTTAGGTGATATGGATGAATATATACAAAAATACAAACTGCCTAGACTAACAGAAGAGGAAATAGAATTCTTAAATAATCCCATATCAGAAAATGAAATCCAACAAGCCATCAAAGAACTTCCTAAGAAAAAATCCCCAGGGCCTGATGGATCCACCAGTGAATTCTATCAAACATTCAGAGAACAGTTAATCCCAATACTATACAAATTATTTGACATAATAAGCAAAGAGGGAATTCTACCAAACTCCTTTTATGACACAAACATGGTACTGATTCCAAAACCAGGCAGGTCAAAAACAGAGAAAGAAAACTATAGATCAATCTCCCTAATGAATATAGATGCAAAAATCTTAAATATGATACTAGCAAAAAGACTCCAGCAAGTGATCAGAAGGGTCATTCACCATGATCAAGTAGGATTTATACCAGGGATGCAGGGCTGGTTCAATATTAGGAAAACCATCCACATAATTGACCACATCAACAAGCAAACCAACAAGAACCACATGATTATCTCAATAGATGCAGAAAAAGCCTTTGATAAAATACAACACCCATTCCTATTAAAAACACTAGAAAGCATTGGAATAGAAGGGTCGTTCCTAAAAATAATAAACAGTATATATCTAAAACCATCAGCTAATATCATCTGCAATGGGGATAAACTAGATGCATTCCCAATAAGATCTGCAGTGAAACAAGGATGCCCATTATCACCTCTACTATTTGACATTATACTAGAAACACTAGCAGTAGCAATTAGAGAAGAAAAAGAAATTGAAGGCATTAAAATAGGCAAGGAGGAGACCAAGTTATCACTCTTTGCAGATGACATGATGGTCTACTTAAAGAATCCTAGAGATTCAACCAAAAAGCTAATTGAAATAATCAACAACTTTAGCAAAGTTGCAGGATACAAAATAAACCCACATAAGTCATCAGCTTTTCTATATATCTCCAACACAGCTCAGCAGCAAAAACTAGAAAGAGAAATCCCATTCAAAATCACCTTAGACAAAATAAAATACCTAGGAATCTATCTGCAGAGACAAATACAGGAACTATATGAACACAACTATAAAACACTCTCCACACAACTAAAACTCAACTTGAGCAATTGGAAAAACATTGATTGCTCATGGGTAGGACGAGCCAATATAATAAAAATGACCATCCTACTCAAACTTATTTATCTATTTAGTGCCATACCCATTGAACTCCCAAAATATTTCTTTACTGATTTAGAAAAACCATAACAAAATTCATTTGGAATAACAAAAGATCAAGGATATCCAGGGAAATAATGAAAAAAAAAACACATATGATGGGGGCCTTGCAGTCCCAGACCTTAAACTATATTACAGCAGTCATCAAAACAATTTGGTACTGGTTAAGAAACAAAAAGGAAGATCAGTGGAATAGACTGGGGGAAAGTGACCTCAGCAAGACAGTATACGATAAACCCAAAGATCCCAGCTTTTGGAACAAAAATCCACTATTCGATAAAAATTTCTGGGAAAATTGGAAGACAGTATGGGGGAGATTAGGAATAGATCAACACCTCACACCCTACACCAAGATAAATTCAAAATGGGTGAATGACTTAAACATAAAGAAGGAAACCATAAGTAAATTGGGTAAACACAGAATAGTATACATGTCAGACCTTCGGGAGGGGAAAGGCTTTAAAACCAAGCAAGACATAGAAAGAATCACAAAATGCAAAATAAATAATTTTGACTACATCAAATTAAAAAGCTTTTGTACAAACAAAACCAATGTAACTAAAATCAGAAGGGAAACAACAAATTGGGAAAAAATCTTCAGAGAAACCTCTGACAAAGGTTTAATTATTCAAATTTATAAAGAGATAAATCAATTGTACAAAAAATCAAGCCATTCTCCAGTTGATAAATGGGCAAGGAACATGGATAGGCAGTTCTCAGATAAAGAAATCAAAACTATTAATAAGCACATGAAGCAGTGTTCTAAATCTCTTATATTCAGAGAGATGCAAATCAAAACAACTCTGAGGTATCACCTCACACCTAGCAGATTGGCTAACATGACAGCTATGGAAAGTAATGAATGCTGGAGGGGATGTGGCAAAGTAGGGACATTAATTCATTGCTGGTGGAGTTGTGAACTGATCCAACCATTCTGGAGGGCAATTTGGAACTATGCTCAAAGGGCAACAAAAGAATGTCTACCATTTGATCCAGCCATAGCACTGCTGGGTCTGTACCCCAAAGAGATAATGGACAAAAAGACTTGTACAAAAATATTCATAGCTGCGCTCTTTGTGGTGGCCAAAAATTGGAGAATGAGGGGATGCCCATCAATTGGGGAATGGCTGAACAAATTGTGGTATATGTTGGTGATGGAATACTATTTTGCTAAAAGGAATAACAAAGTGGAGGAGTTCCATGGAGACTGGAACGACCTCCAGGAAGTGATGCAGAGTGAGAGGAGCAGAACCAGGAGAACATTGTACACAGAGACTAATACACTGTGGTATAATCGAACGTAATGGACTTCTCCATTAGTAGTGGTGTAATGTCCCTGAACAATCTGCAGGGATCTAGGAGAAAAAACACTATGCATAAGCAAAGGATAAACTATGGGAATAGAAACACCGAGGAAAAGCAACTGCCTGACTACAGCAGTTGAGGGTACATGACAGAGGAGGGACTAAATGAAACTCTAATGCAAATATTAACAACATGGAAATGGGTTTGAATCAAGAACACATGCGACACCCAGTGGAATCATGCATCGGCTATGGGGGGTGGGGGAGAGGAAAAGAAAATGATCTTTGTCTTTAATGAATAATGTTTGGAAATAATCAAATAAAATACTATTAAAAAAATAAGGAGCTTTTTAGGTGTTATCTTGAAGATGAGGAAACTGAGGCAAACAGAGATCAATTGATTTGATCAATAGATTTGAACGTAAGTCTTCTTACTTCTAGACCCAGCATTCTATTCCCTGCAATTCCCAGTTTCTACCTGCAACCATTCCATTTATTGGGAGCATTCATGCTGGGTAAGGACAAGTATACAAGTATTTAAAGCAAAATGTCCTTAATGCTCTATTTCCAGTGAGTTTTCTGGGTCTGATAAACTGAGCTATGAATGACTTTGTGTGAAAAAAATTTTTTTGTTGTTTCAGTTGTTGAGTCCCCATTTGGGGTTTTCTGGGGCAAAGACACTGGAATAGTTTGC
This sequence comes from Monodelphis domestica, assembly GCF_027887165.1. Taxonomy (NCBI): domain Eukaryota; kingdom Metazoa; phylum Chordata; class Mammalia; order Didelphimorphia; family Didelphidae; genus Monodelphis; species Monodelphis domestica. The sequence goes on from NC_077230.1 coordinate 24,242,738, forward strand.
CATTTCCTTCTTTCTCTCCTTAAGTAACTTGCTTAGGGTCACATAGCTAGTAAGAATCTGAGGCTGGATTTGAACTCAGGTATTTCTGCCTCTAGACCAGGAACCTAGCTACCCAATGAAGAACTTTAGAAAGGGGAATATCAGTAACCCCAGTGGTATGCTGACTTTCCTAGGCTGAGCTTTTCCCCATCCATCCAGCTCTTTCTACTGTCTTCTCATGAAGTGTGACAGCCTACTTGACCTATAAGAGCCACCTTCTCCATCCTGTCCAAAGAGTAATAAATATTTTTCTTCATTTATCCAATCTTGCCCATTCTCTGAGTCTATATGTCAAATGGTAATTTAGTATCTGAAACACATATACACATACACGTATAACATGCTTGGGTTATTGGACCACATTTTCCCACTTGGAGCAGAAATTACTGGAGACTGATGCAGGAGTAGAATTGCAGAAGGCAACCCCTTCTGATATTATTTCCAGAGTACCAGGACAGAACATAGCTTCCCTACTGAATTGTCACTGCTGTCTGAAATTCTACTTTTAATTTATTTTTTTTTCCTGGAAGGAATAGAATCCTCACAATCTCGGCTCAAACTATTTCCCTTTTCCTTCCACCCAAAAGTGCTATGGAGACTCCAGATATCTGTATCTATCTAGGCTACCTAGCATGACAAAATCCCTCCTTTCCGTTTCTCTTTTATTCATTATCAGCCAATTAGTTTTCTTTCTGGCTAGCTCTTTTGGGGCGAGGGAGTAGGACTGGGAGGTCCAAGACCTTTGAAGAATTTTAGCTCTTCCCTGCCTGGCCCTAACCCCAATTTTTTTTCTGGCATCACTGTTAATGAAATATATCCTGATTTTCTGCAAATTTTTGACTAGTTCTGTAAGTCTCTCTGATTATTATTCAGTACCAACACCTCAGTCATCCTCGAATTTCATTGATTCCAATTAAAAGTCAAACTCAAAATCACTGTAATGCAAACTCCCTCCTATACATCCCTCTGTACTGACAGATCTCTTCCTTTTCTTCCTTCCCCCATCCAGGGGTGATGGATTCTTAGTGTCAAAACATTAACCTTTCTGTTTGGGGCCCCTTAATATATTCAAGATGCATCAACTTCTTTAGGATGCCATTGATGCCTTTTGTTGTTGTAGTTTTAAAAAATTCTTCCCATGTATGTTATTCTAGCCATTGTCTATATTGTTGTTGTAGTTCCACTTATAGCACCTTATATCAGTTCATAGGAATCTTCTCATGTTTTTCGGAATTTTAATAATTATCCTTTCATATGCTCAGTGATATTCCGTCATATTTATACACAATAATGTTTAACCAGTTCACAGGCAATAGACGTCTGGTTTTTTCCCCTTGGTTCATTGCTACCCCAAAAAGTGTTGCTCTGAATAGTTTGGTCCGGGACCTTTGTAGGATTATGAACTTTTTTCTTTCTTTTTCAGTGTTTATTAAAATTTTAAATACCTTTCCATGTTTACATATTTCTTTTTCTTTCCTCCCCCCCCTTCCAGATCTAATAAGCATTTCCACTGGGCTATAGAAATGTTATCACTAATACCTATTTCCATAGTATTCGTTTTTGCAATAGAGCAATAGGATTATTAATGATAAAGTGTAGCTTTCTAGGTGGCAAGTATTGGCTCTGAGGCTCTGGTTTATTATGGTAACAAAGAGTCCCCTCCAGGCTTCTCCCTGTCCTTTCTTTCCCTAGCCAGAGACAAGTTTAGGCAGACAGGTGCTCTTTTATTAAGAGGAACAGAGTTCCAAATATCTGGTGAATCATCTAGTCAACCTACCCTTCTGCTTTCTGGCCAGGAGGAAAGATTTCCTGAATGAGTGTGACTCAGGAATCCTCCCTGCAAGCAAGAAGTTAAGATTTCCATCTAGACTCTTCTTTAAGGAGGTAATAGAGAATGCCGCACCTCTGGGAATCTTGGGTCTCTGAGATGTCCTTTCCTAACTAAACCATCTATTCACCTCTGATTTATCTAGGACGTTTGCTCCCCATGCTGAATAGCTTTGGAGATTCCATCACTTGGGCATAACTCCTGTAAGCTGGAAAAGCCAAAGGAGGAAGGCAGAAAATGTAATCTAAAGGGATCTCATCCCAGACCAGGAGAACCTGAGTGCAGCCTGCTCTCAGTGGACTTAAGTGAGGCACTATCGATAAATCAGGGATTGAACTGGGAAGTCTACTATCTGCAGGTGGTGCAGTGGATGGAGTGCCAGACCTGGAGTCAGGAAGATTCCTCTTCCTGAGTTGAAATCTGGCCTCAGATACTTACTAGATGTGGGTTCCGGGGTAAATTACTTAATCCCATTTGCTTCAGTTTCCTCATTTGTAAAATGAACCAGAGAAGGAAATGGCAAGTCAGGTCATTATTTTTGCCTAGAAAACCCTAACTGGAGTCATGAAAAGAGGCCATGACCAAAATAATTGAACAACAAATATTATCTGCTGGCACATTAAGCCCATTCATCAAGTATCATATCATATCAAATCTAATGTTCCAGGGTTGGAAGATCATAGACTTAGGTCTGGAAGAGGGTGCTAGTTGTTTTGATCTATGCTACTTTCCCTGGTATATCAATATCTCATGTGATTCCCATGTTGCTTTCCCCATCCCAACACATTTATAGCTGGCCTCAGTCTTTCCTAGACTTTAGGAAGCTACAAGTGATGGGAATGCCTAGAGTTTAGCAGGCAATGTAAGGGAAATCAGATAGCTTGAGATGATGATGAAATTCTCTTTTCCCATCTGTCAAATGGGAATAACAACATCTCTGCCACTCTCCAGATCTGGAGGTGAATATCAAGTGCATCCCTGGGAATTTACTCCAAAAATCTGGTGTATCTCAGTATAGTGCTCTTCTGATGTGGTCAAAAATATCTGGACACTGTAGATGGATACCTGCTGGTTTCCAGGGGAAATTTCCCAGTATGCTCCCCAGCCTCTTCAGTTCCACCATTTTCCCTGAACATTGGGGCTTGTGGGGCATGACTTCAAGTGATAAGCTAGCACTCTTTTCTTAAGAGATCAGGAAAGGGAAACCATGAGAAACCATGTGGGAGGTGAGTGAACAAGAGCAGAGAAGGGAGAAGCCATGAAGAGATGTGAGAGCAAAAGCCATGGAAAACAGTTGCCATGGAAGCAGGGGAGGGGCTGCATCAATGTGTTTGCCAGCCCTAGATTCTGAATCCAAGAGATATGTCTGGGTGCCTCCTGCTTTGCTGAAACTCCTCTGGAGAGGCAAGACTCACAGTAGTGATCTTCCATTTTCATCCTCCTCTTCTTTTCCCTCTCTTCTGAGAAGGCATGTTCCTGATGATTCTCTGTTTTTTAAAGTTTGTATTTCTGCTTATTTATATTTCAGCTTTTCAGGCTAGCAATTATGATGAATGCCATTAACTATCATATTGCTAATCTACTGATGTCATTGCTCAAATGTAAAAGAGAGGGGGCAAATGAAAATGGTAAGAGGAGAGATAGAGAGAAAGAGAGAGAGAGAGAGAGAGAGAGAGAGAGAGAGAGAGAGAGACAGAGAGAGAGACAGAGTGACAGAGAGAGACAGAGAGACAGATAGACAGAGAGACAGAGAGACATAGGGAGAGAGAGATAGACAGACAGAGAGAGACAGAGACAGAGAGACACAGAGAGAGAGACAGAGACAGAGAGACAGAGGGAGAGAGAGACAGACAGAGACAGAGAGAGACAGAGACAGAGAGACAAAGACAGAGTGAGACAGAGAGACAGAGACAGAGAGATAAAGAGAGACAAAGACAGAGAGAAAGAGGGAGAGACAGAGACAGAGAGAGAGTGACAGAGAGAGACAGAGAGACAGAGAGAGAGACAGAGACAGAGAGACAGAGGGAGAGAGAGATAGACAGAGACAGAGACAGACAGAGACAGAGAGACACAGAGAGAGACAGAGACAGAGAGAGAGAGAGACAGAGAGAGAGGCAGAGGGAGAGAGACAGACAGAGACAGAGAGAGACAGAGACAAAGAGACAAAGAGAGACAGAGAGACAAAGACAGAGTTTTAAATTATGGTATTTTGCCAAAGCATTTTCTCTTGTTAGGGGCTCAGAGGGAGAAGAAAACTATTGATTCATTTTTATAACATCCTTAGGCAGAAAGAACACTTGGATAGATAGCCTCTGAGCAACTGAATGAGTTAGCAATGGTGAGCACTACTCATATGGACTGGGCTGATTATTGAAATGTCATTTTTCCTAGACTTGGTTCAAGAAAAGAGCCAAGGGAGAGGCTGGAGACATGTCACACTATAAGGAGAAGTAGTCTGGCCCACCAAAGGTAGGGAGTAAGTAAAAACTATTGACAACCTTATTCACCATAAAGCATCACCAGATGCTTTAATGCTATTTAATTTAATGCTATTTTAATGCTTTAAACTATTTAAGTACTCAAAGACCAATATTCATACTCAGACCAGTCAGTGTATTTGTTCATGCTGATGTATATAATTTAAAACAAGAACATTTTAACACATAAAATCTGAATTCAGATTCATTCATTCAAAAATCCATTCAACAAACACTTATTTAGACACAGAGCGATTAGGGGATGTTTACTTACTTCACAAAAAAATCCCTATAGGGTTGCTTTAAATAATAGGACCCCCCCAGTGAATTCAATTTATGATTCAATTTGTAACTTTTTAGTAATATACTTAATGCATAGCCATCTTATCAGAGGACAAAAATAGCTTTTTATGTCTTTGAGAAACCTAAAGCTAAAATTATAGCCAGAACTAAAGATAAGCAGTAGAAAGATAGTGATACCAGGAATAGTGTGGGAACTTTGGAATATTTTTGTTGTCGTTGGGTTGTATTTTTAGTCCTGTCCAACTCTTCATTGGTCCCTTTTGAAGTTTTCTCAGCAGACACTGGAGGGGTTAATCATTTCCTTCCTTAGTTCATTTTACACATGAGGAACTAAGACAAACTTGTCAGGGTCACACAGTTAGTAAGTGTCTGAGGCTAGTTGAATTCAGGAAGACGAATCTTCCTGAGTCCAGGCCTGGCACTCTATCCAGTGTGCCATCTAGCTGCCCCCTTGGAATGTTAGTCTCTAAGATCATTAACAGGCAAATGGGCTTAAATCATCCTTTGACTTGGGATGGTACTAACATGAAGTGATCGCTCAGGGTTAAAATGAAGAATTTTACCTTTCCTTCTTAATACCATTTTTCAAGGTCTAGGCAAAGTCTCTTTCGTTTAGTACTTCTACAGCTAGTTTCTTGGTCCTAAATGCAGCATTTCACATTTGTCCCCGTTGTGTTTCATTTAAATAGGTTTAAATCATTATTCTAGCTTGTCTACAATTTTCTCCATTCCATTGTTCATCTGTACTTAGCCCTATAGGCTCTGGAATGTGTTTTCTGGCTGCCATTTAACACCAGATTAAATGGAACTTGAAGTTCTTTAAGATATCTTGGGTATTTTTAAATCTCCTATCTTGCCACGACTCATTGTCCTGTACCTATATTTGCAAATTTTTGGTTTATCCTATTAAATTTCATTTGATTAGATTTGGCCCATTGTTTAAACCTGTTGTGATATTTTTGGTTCCCCATGTTGTTGCCTAACAGGCCAATTAATTAATTTTCTTTGCTTTGCATCATCTGAAAAATTGATAAGCACACCACCATCTAAGACATTGATTAAAATTTTGAGGAGAACAAAGTCAAGTACAGATCCCCACAGCACTTAACTAGAAACAGCTCTCCAGGTGGACATTGATCTATTCATGTTTAGCCTTAGATTCAGGGAATCGACAGCTACCAAATTCATCTCCACACTAATCCTGGATTTCAATTCCATGTATACTATTTTCCCCCTCTCATTCTTAGTTTGAATTTTTTTCCAATTCAATTTCATCTTAGCAGAGCAAACAAAAACAAATATAAACTGAGTAGTTCTGCCTTCTCCATTTTTCTATTTTTCACAAGGAAAAAAATTTACTCCATTTTTGAACTTCATTTTGCCCACAGTAGAGCTTAAAAAATAAAAGTCCTTTGAGTTGCCACTAGCATTCATTTCTAGACTCAAATGGTTCTTTTTTTTTTTAAATAAACCCTTACGTTCTGTCTTAGACAGAAGAACAGCAAGCACTAGGCAATTGAGGTTCAGCGATTTGCCCAGGGTCACATAGCTAGAAAGTATTTGAGGCTAGATTTGAATGCAGTTTCTCCTGACTCCAGATTATATCTCTGACTTTTTTCAGCTGTAAATGCTCCCATCTTTTTATTGTATTTCATTTACACTCTATCTTTAATATGATATTACCATGTTTTTACCATGTGGAAGAATTTTCTACTTCTGCTTTACTTCTACATGATTCTTTTGAAATATTTTATCTCCTTTTATTGTCTTATTTTACTATAAACCACATTCGCCATGTTTCAGTTTTGAGGTCCTTGACTCTCTGGATCATATTGTTTGTTTTCCATGCCTTTTACATTTCTTCATAGACATCCGATGTTGATGTATTTCTGCCTCTTTTCTTTCAGCACTTCATAACCCTCTGTCAGATGATATTATCTATGACTTTCTGATATTTAAGAGATCCTTCTCAAGGTTATCCTTCTATATCCCAACATCATCTACATCATTTGTGGTTTTGCCTTGGTCCCCCAATCTTCTTTCTTTATAACTCTTATCTGGAATGATTATTGGTTCTCAGGATTTCAAATTACCATGTGGAAGAATTCTGAACTCATTTTCTATTTCTGCTTTCCTTCTATATGATTATTTGTTGTTGTCATTTGTCAATTATGTCTGACTCTTTGTGACCCTTTAAGGGATTTTCTTGGGAAGGATACTGAAATGATTGGCCATTTCCTTCTCCAAAACGGAGACAAACAATGTTAAGTGAATTACTCACATAACTAGTCACATAACTAGTAAGCATCTGAGGCTACATTTGAACTCAGGAAGACTTCCTGACCCAGTACTCTATCCCTTGCACCACCTAGCTACCTGACACAATTATTAGCTATCTAATAATAGTACTTTGATTGCATGAGTAGCATTTTAATATCTAAAACTCTTTCATCGATTACATTACCATATCTTGATGATATCTTGACTTGAGTGTGGATTGGATTTAACTAAGGCAGAGTTGCACAATGTGGCAAGTTTAGTCAGGATGGTTCTGATACTTAAACCTAGGAGAGATGAAGGAGAGAGATGAAGTGTAGAATAATATCATAATGAATATTTTTTTGCAAAAAATACAATATTAGCAAAGATTATAGCAATATAGTAAAAAGACTTCATGATCATCAGTCTGGATTCATAGGAAGAGTTCAGGGTATAATATTAAGAAACTATAGACATACATCAAATCAATTAAAAAAACATGATTATGTAAAATGATTTTGATAAACTTTTGATAAAACCTTTGATAAAATATAGTACCTATTTATGTTAAAATACTAAAGTGCATATATATCAACTAATATTTCTTTGATACATAATATCTCTTTAAAACTAAGAGATTACATTATTTGTTATGGAGATACACTGGAAGTCTTTCCAATAAGATCAAGGATAAGGCAAGGGTATGTCTTGTTTTGACTATTGATAGACTCACAGAATTTGAAGGTTTGAAGAGACATTAGTGACAATCTATTTTTAATCAGAGCCTAAAAGAATTCCTAAGATAACACATGACAAGTCATTATCCAAGCTCTACTTAAAAACTTCCAAGAAGGGAGAACCTACCAACTATTAATCAGACTATTCCACTTTTTTTCCTTTATATCATGCCTAATTTCACTTCTTTACAACTTCTACACATTGCTTCTAATTCTGCCCTGTAGAGTCAAACAATGAATCTAATCCTTTATATATTATAGCCCTTCAAGTATTTGTAGATAGCTTTTATGTGCTCTCAGATCTTCTCTTTTCCAGGTTGAACATTCTGGTTCCTTTATCAATTCAGATATAACATTGACTTAAGTCCCTATGGCTTTCTGGTTGCATTTCCCTAGGTAGTCTCCAGTTTATCAGTGTCTAACCAAGGCATGTAGAATGGAAAACAGTACTTCAAATGAGGTCTAATAAAGACAGAAGACAGTGGGATTGTCATTTCTCATTTCCTGGAATTTGTTTTCCTTTTAATACAACCTGAGCTCACATTAGCTATTTTTGGCTTCTATGTCACATTGCTGATTTATATTAACCTTTTTGTCTATTTAAAACTTCATGATCTTTTTTTCAGAATATCTGCTACTTATTCATGTTGTTACCACCTTGTATTTACTACTTTATTTTGTGTGCCTTTGTTCCCAAAGAATTTCACCTTATTAGATTTGGTCAAATACTCTAACCTTCCAAGATCTTTTTAGATCCTAATTGTCATTCAGGGAGATAATGATTTTTTCCAGCTTTGAGTCATATACAAATTTGGTATACCAATTATGGATTTGTTCAGATCAATTAAAATATTTAATGACTGTCAAGCACAGATCCCTGAAGTAGTACATTAGAGATCTCTTTCCACGTTAGTATTAAACTATTGACAGCTATTCTTTGAATTTAAATAATTAATTCTGTATCTATCTTATATCTATTCTCTAATTCATATCATCCCATCTTCACAAGGAAAGTACTCGATATTTATATTGTAATAAAATAGATGATCTGTGAGGAACTATTTCTTGTTGTGATAACTGGAATATACTCCCATCTGGAGTGCCAATTGTAATAAAATAAGTAATCTGTGTTGAATATATTTCTAGTTACAAGAGATAATCTGTGTGGAAACTATTTCTGGTTGTGATAAATGGAATATACTCTGGCTGATTGGAGAGCCGCTACTAGGGAAACCTGAGAGTGTCTAGTTGTAATGGAGATAGATGAGAGATAAATGAGAGAAGCTGCTAGAGAGATAGATACTGCTAGAGGGGTGCTCTGGATTACTCTGGAGTTGCCTATTGATCACTAATGGCTAATAAGTCAAGATGTTTCCTACCCTCTTCGTCCCTTCACCTCCCAAGTTTCACCCAGCCCTTTTGCCTCCCTTTCCCCTCCCCTGGTCTTAGTCAGTCATCTTCTAAGTAACTCAGGGGAACTATGAGATTTCAGAGAAATATTCTTTACTCTTCTATTCTCAGGTAAAGGGGTTTATTGGGAATGATAGGTCAGGATGGAAATTGAAGGTGAGTGGGATAGGGGTGTCCCTAATCTACAAGGAGAATTAGGAGGGTATGGAAAATGTCAGTTTAGCCATAGCTGTGACTCAGGGACAATCAGAGAGATGGAGGACAAGTATTTTTCTTCTTTTCTTCTTTAGTCAAATAATCTCTGCTTGAGTAATTCAAGTCCAGACTCTGTCAAAAACCACAAAGGTCTCTCTCTGCCTAGATCAGAAAAATCCAGTCCCTTTTGGTCAGGAACCTAGAGGAGAGGTTTCTCCCTTGGTCAGTAACCCAGAGCCAAAGTCTCAGTTGCTCTCTTCTGGCCAGGTTCCCAACTGCCTCTCTTGGGAACATTCTGTTTGGAATCTTTGCCTTGATTTGCAGATCAGGTCCCCAGCTTGGTCTGCATGCCTGGCTTGTCCTGTAAATCCTCTCTTTCTTCATGCCTCTTCCACAATATCTAGACAAACTGTGGGGGTCCTTGACTGGGTGTGGTGGCTTTAGTGAATAATGAATGGGAAGACAGCTGAAAGTTTTAACCTGTAACACAGGTGTCACTAGGAGCTGGTCTGCCTTTATTCAGGCTTGGCTTTATTTTGTACCTTCAGTGGTTACACAGATACATACTTTGATTCCATGGATTCCAACAGAGGATAGAATCAATATGGCCCAGTTTTAGGTCAGAGAAGCACATGCAGGTGGGGAATTCTGAGCACAGATTTGCCAGAAGTTTTTATGCTTAGAAAAGAGGGTCCTATCTAAGTGGGTACATAAGAATCCTTAGGTTTAATTTTGTAAGTGGGATCTCCTGGTGTTTTTCTGGGGGAATAGAGTGGGACATCTGTATTAACCCTGTAAGCATGCTGCTTTCATCTATTTTCTCCTGGGGAACAATTCCAATAATAAGGGATGTTAGTGAGAGAAGTCACACAGAGGGGGGCTGAGTGGGTGTCTCCATTCTTCCTAGGAGCTACTTTGTGACCTCCTGGTTTCTATGAGTGACCATGTCAAAACATCATGGCTTGATGGCTCCTGGCAACAAACCATGGCCAGGGCATATTCCTCATGTAAGAGTTGAATAATTATGTCAGAAAAGGAAATGAAGTTATTTTGGCATGACATATTCTCAATACAGCCATATTGGCTCCTTACAATCATTTATTCTCTACAAAGTTTCCTTTAATGGTGCATTGCAAAAATTTCCCAGTAATCGGAGTCAACCTCTTTGACCTTTGGTTGGAAGATGCTATTGTATTTCTTTTTTGAAAATTGGGACATTTGCCCTTCTTCAATTTGGTGGCACCTCTCCTGTTTTCTGTAATCTTTCTAATGTTATTGACAGGGATCCAGCAAAATCTGCCAATTCTTTTAAGATCCATGAATGTCTTCACCTACAAGGGCAGGAAACTTGAATTTATTAAGGGCATTTAAAAGCTCTCTTACTATCTCCTTACTAATACTGATATCAAATACTTGTAAGTCATTATTATTCCATCTTTTCTAATGTAAAGACTATTCTCTTTTTCAGAAAAAGCAAAAATAAAAAGATTTTAGCAGCTCTCTCTTTTATATATTATCAGTTATCATTATCCCATCTTCCCTAAATTAAGGTTTTATCCTTTTTATAAGCCTCTTCTTTCTCTCAACATAGTTTTTTAATCCTTTTTGTCTTTCTTAACTTGTCTCATCAGATTAGACTAGACTCATTCTGACAACATACCTAAAATTGCTTTTATAGAACTGTGCCATATTCATGTTCTCTGACCTTCCATATTTTTTGCATTTCTTTTATACTTAAACTTGGCTGTTGAGTTCTCTGTGAATTTACATAAATCTCTTCAAACAAATCTCATTTTCCTCCTTAGACTTCTTTCTTTTTGTACCTTTTGAATTTCATTCTAGAATATCTCTCATTCCTCTGATGCTGACTTCCCCTGAAGTATTTTACTCTATGGAATCTTACTGAGAGTTTCTCTGAATCCTACTCAAATGTCCTTTCTCAAGACTACAAAACATGCAATGCCCAAATAGTACTGATTTCTATGTACTCAGTGATAACAGATAGCAAAGAATAGGCAAAGTTGCTCAATTCTCATTTAGCTTTTTTTTTCTTTTTCCTGATACTTTGTTTTTTTGGCATTGATTTCTTCTCTTTCTCTATCATAAAATCTAGAATGAAGTAATTGTTTCCCTTAGAGTTCCCATCATTTCTATGTCAGCAAACAGCTCCCAACTCTTAGTGAGAATCTGGTTCAGAACAGAATTCTCCCCGCTCCCTTTGTTGATTTCATTACCATTTGGTGGATGCCATTATTAGTAAGTCAAGTCAAAGAGATATTAGCTTTTGGCAAGATAGATAGATAGATAGATAGATAGATAGATAGATAGATAGATAGATAGATAGATAGATGGATGGATAAATGGATAGATGGACGGATGGATGGATGGATGGATGGATGGATGGATGGATGGATGGATGGATAGATAGAGATAAAAGTTCTTGAAGTTTCTTGAAGTTCCAACCCATCAATACTATTTTATACCTCAATGCCAGGTTTCTGAGTTATTTCCCAAATTCTTCATCTATTTCCTCTTTCTGCATCCATACTCTGTAGTAAAGTCCAATAACAAAATCACTTGTTTCTCTCTCCTTTGATCTTCTCCTAAATATTCTATTATGTTCCCCTCCTATTCATGGATTTCCTCACATAATTATTCCATCTCAAAAAATAATTCCACCCAATCTCACTTATACTTACTTGGTTTCTTTTGAATAAGTCAAATGCATTCACAGCTATGGTCCCGTCATGGGTTTCATCTCACTCTAGCTGATAACTATGAGGCCAGATATGTCTCACTGAGATGGAACTTCTAAATCCTCTTGGACTCTGCCTAAATGTTAAGGTTTGGTATATAGTAATCTGAAAGGAATGGCTTTTATTGCTCATTCTTCTTTGATTATGTCTCCTGTGACTTTTTGGGTGTCTCAACTACTAATATCCTTACTTTTATGTGGCTACTTTAAAAATTATTTAATTTGAGGAGCTTACATCATCAGTTTTCTCCCTCCTCTCATCCTTTTTAGTTTAAAGTTCTTTTGATCAGATTTTCGAGGCATTTGAAAAATACATTCTTACCATCCTTTCTAGGAATATATTGTCCCTATATTGTAAAACTATGATTCAGAAATTCAAGTACCATTCTCAGAACTACCTTTTTTTCCAGTTATTCATTCAATCAATTCCTTTTTTTCTCTTTTGCATCCTTTTTCTTCAGTGGTGAGGAAAACACAATCTTAGATTGTATGGTCATGCCAAAGACCTCATAATTATTAACAACATTTTTAGATTCATTCTGGAAGTATAATTTGTGCTTATATGAATTGCTAGAAATAGCTGGTTTCCACCAATTTTGATAAGATTGAGGATCTTCTCTGTTATATGTTGGACATATGCCCCAGAAAGACAAAAGACTTCCTTCTCTATTGCTGTCACCAGGTTGACAAATAGCAACTTCAGTACCCCTAAGGAACCAGCTGCTAGTTCTCTTCTCTTCTCTTCTCTCTTTCGCCTTGCTAAATGATTTCTCACCTGAGAGTTTTTCTGACTTATTTTCTATGATTCTAGAACTGTTAGTTGTAGCAATAATATAATTTAAAAATTGAAGGAATATGCAGAAGCAAAAAAATTAAAATTATCCTTATTTGCAGATTATTTAACTGCATACATAGAGAAACTATGAAGTTCAATGAAAAAATTAGCTGTAATTATGAGTTAATTTCATAAAGTATTAGGAAATAAAATAAACTCACAAAAATTGCCAGCCTTTTTTGTATATTACTAGCAAAACCTAGCAGTAAAAGATAGAAAAAGAAAACCATCCAAAATGGATTAAAAAAGAATAAAATATCTAGAAGTTGAACTACCAAGATATAGAAGATCTACATGAATACAATTACAAAATATTCTTAGAAGAAATGAATACAAATAAGTAATGAGATATTAGGTATTCATTTATTGGCCAAATAAATGAATTAAAAATAATGATAATCTTTAAATTAGATTACAGACTTGGTTCCCTATCAATAGAAAAACTAAACAGTTACTTTATAGAACTAGATAAAATAACAGCAGAATTTATCAGGAGAAATAAGATGTCAAGGATCTATTTTGAATGAATTCTTTTTCTGTCTCTTTCTGCTAGGTTTTGTTAGTAATATATAAAAAGGTTGATGATTTTCATAGGTTTATTTTATGTATTAGGTATATTTCCTCTGTGGTGTGTGTGTGTGTGTGTGTGTGTGTGTGTGTGTGTGTGTGTGTGTGTGTGTAACTAGATGGTACAGTGGTTAGTCTTAGAGTCAGGAAGACCTGATTTCAAATATGGCCTCAGACACTTGATGTATGATCATGGGCAAGTCATTTCACCTGTTTTCCTCAGTTTCCACATCTAGAAAATAGGCCTTACCTTCCAGGGTTGTTGTGAGGATCAGATGAGATAATAATTATAAAGTACTTAACACAGTGCTTGGCTCATACCAAGTACCAAATAAATCTTAAATATGTGTGTATTTAAAATACATAGAGATACACACATATAATTGATATGGGAATGAAAAGACATCTCAAATTATATTATAAAGCAATACTCACCAAAATTGCTTGTAATAGTTACAAAACAGAAAGGTGATCAATGGAAAGATTTGATAAGGAAGACCTAGAAGCACTTGAACATACCATCATAGTGTTTGGCAATCCTGTGGACATCAACTACTGGGTGAGGACTTCTTAGTCAATGATTGCTGCTAAGAAAACTGGAACATGAACCATATACTGCAATTAGCTCTATAAGAGCTGAATATAGAAGGTGGCATGACTAAAAAGAGAGAGAGGGAAAAGAAGTATCTTGCACAACTATGGCTAAGGGAAAAAAATTATCTCATAACTAAATATTGGAGATGATCATAGGAGACTAAATGGGAATTTTAATCATACCAAATTGAAAACTTTTACATAAACAAAATCAATGCAACTAGAAAAATCAGTGAACCAGTTATTTGGGAGAAAGTATTTTAAATAAATATCTTTGCTCAAAGAATAACATCCAAGACATAAAAGGAAATTTGTGCAAATAAATAAGAATGAGAGCCATTTCCCAAAATAAAAGAGAAGGGATAAAAAAGACGAACAGTCTATAAAAAAGTGTGTTATCAACAACCATATAAAAATTGTCCAGACTACTCTTAATAAGAGTAGATTTTTGTGGAGGCTGTGAGAAAAGGGAAACACTAATTTATTGTTGCTGGAGCTGTAAATTGACACAACCATTCTGGAAAATAATTTGGAATTAAAGCGTGAATATTATGAAATTGAATGCAACCCATTATTAGGTATATGGCCAAAGGAAGTCTTTTTAGTAATGAAGAACTGGAAACAAAATTAGGTATCCAGGGAGTGCAGGAATGACCCCCCAAAATGATGAATTATATGAATGCAAGAGTCATTAAAATGATAAATGCAAAAAATTCAGAAAAATCTTGGAAGGATTTGTATAAAATTATAACAGAGTGAATTTTAAACAGGATCAGAGAACCATTTCCTCCATATAGTACTCACAGTCTTGTAAAGGATGACAACCCTGAATGACATTAAAACACTAATGGTAAAGCAAGCTTCTTATCACTTATTAGAGAAGAGGTTTTTATATTAAAGAAGGTTGGGGGAATCAGTATGCTAAGACAGTGATGTTTAAAAGAAGAACAATATATAAACCTTTATTTATTTAAAGTACTGTCACATCTGTAGGATGTCATTCAATATATTCATGACAATTTTCGGAGTTAGTAAAATGGGTGAGAGCCAGGCTGGATCGGCCCAATCAGGAGCTGGAAAAAGGAAATGAGATGCTGCTGTTTGAAGGAGCCTAGAGTAGGCATGTGATGGAACATAGCAGCTCATCTTCCTGCTGTGCCTGGGCCAATGATACCTTGCCTGTGCCAAAGCTTCCCCAGGAGCCCTCTCAGGAAGCACTTTTCTCTCTGTACATGCAGGGTCTTCTGGTGAGACAGCTGTTTTTTCCAGCCTCCCTGGCTGGGAGGAAAATGCTATAGCATCTGGGGTCCAGTGGGAAGAGAGAATAACATATTTTAAAGAAGAATGCGTATGGCAAAACTCTGATTTTAAAAGGGGGATTTAAGGTCATTGGTTTCAAAGGAGGCACATTTAATTTTTTTCTCATTTCATCCTATCTTTTTCAGAATGTCCATATCTCCTATTTTGTGTCTGTGTTTCCATTTTCCCTCTGTTTCTGACGTTAAATTTCTTTACCTCTCTCTCTCTCTCTGTATTTCTCTCTGACACTCACTCTCTCTGTATTTCTCTCTCTCTCACTTACTCTGTATTTCACTCACTCTCTCTCTCTGTATTTCTCTCTCTCACTCACTCTCTCTGTATTTCTCCCTCACTCACTCTCTCTCTGTATTTCTCTCTTTCTCACTCACTCACTCTCTCTGTATTTCTCCCTCACTCACTCTCTCTCTGTATTTCTCTCTTTCTCACTCACTCACTCTCTCTGTATTTCTCCCTCACTCACTCTCTCTCTGTATTTCTCTCTCTCTCACTTACTCACTCTCTGTATTTCACTCACTCTCTCTCTCTGTATTTCTCTCTCTCACTCACTCTCTCTGTATTTCTCTCTTTCTCACTCACTCACTCACTCTCTCTGTATTTCACTCACTCTCGCTCTCTGTATTTCTCTCTCTCACTTACTCACTCTCTCTGTATTTCTCTCTTTCTCACTCACTCACTCTCTCTCTGTATTTCTCTCTCTCTCACTCACTCACTCTCTCTGTATTTCTCCCTCACTCACTCTCTCTCTGTATTTCTCTCTCACTCACACTCTCTCTGTATTTCTCTCTCTCTCACTTACTCACTCTCTGTATTTCTCTCTTTCTCACTCACTCACTCTCTCTGTATTTCTCCCTCACTCACTCTCTCTCTGTATTTCTCTCTCTCTCACTCACTCACTCTCTCTGTATTTCTCCCTCACTCACTCTCTCTCTGTATTTCTCTCTCTCTCACTCACTCTCTGTATTTCTCTCTTTCTCACTCACTCACTCTCTGTATTTCTCTCTCTCTCACTCACTCACTCTCTCTCTGTATTTCTCCCTCACTCACTCTCTCTCTGTATTTCTCTCTCTCTCACTTACTCACTCTCTCTGTATTTCTCTCTCTCACTCACTCTCTCTGTATTTCTCTCTCTCTCTTACTCACTCTCTCTGTATTTCTCCCTCACTCACTCTCTCTCTGTATTTCTCTCTCTCTCACTCACTCTCTCTCTGTATTTATCTCTTTCTCACTCACTCACTCTCTCTGTATTTCACTCTCTCTCTCTGTCTCTCTCTCTCTGTCTCTCTCTCTGTCTTTCTGTCTCTCTGTCTCTGTCTGTCTCTGTCTCTGTCTCTGTCTGTCTCTCTCTCTCTCTGTCTGTCTCTCTCTATCTCTGTCTCTGTCTCTGTCTCTCTGTCTCTCTCTCTCTCTGTCTTCTCTCTCTGTCTCTCTCTGTCTCTCTCTCTGTCTCTCTCTGTCTCTCTGTCTCTGTCTCTGTCTCTCTCTCTCTCTCTGTCTCTCTCTCTCTCTCTCTCTCTCTCTCTCTCTCTCTCTCTCTCTCTCTCTCTCTCTCTCTCTCTGTCTCTCTCTTTCTTCCCACCTTTTTCTCCCCCTCCCAACCCCTGTCCTTCCAGGGTTTTAACATTTGCATGCATCTCTGTATCAACATACAGTATCTGCTTCTGTCTCTTTTCTGTGTCCTCCTCTTCCTCTGTAACCAGGGCTCTCTTTTCCTGTGTCTCTACATCCATATGCACATTCCCTATTTTGCTTCCTTTCTTTGTCAAATGGACTGTATTTAGTGAAATGGATGCTGTCTCTTTGTCTGTCTGTCGTTGGTGCTATCAGGTATATCTGGATCTCCGGGCTTTCTATTTCTGCTGCTATCTGGACTCCGGTAACCCAGGAGTGTCCCTGGTTCAAGGGCACTTCTGGCAAAGAAAAGGACACGCAACAACTTAGTGCAGCAGCCAATCTTGAAAACCAGAATAGTCGGTGTATGCTGCACACATACACAGCCTCTAAATAATTGTTCCCCCAGAATGCCTACTATCCTCCTTAACCTCTCATTTTGTAATGGACCAAAGTCCATTTCCCCAAGGGAACTAATCAGAAGTGTTTTCCAACCAACCTGGTCCAGGTTCAAATTATTTTTCAAATTGAGCTAGAACCTTTGGCTCATCCACTCTTTTATTTTTCCTGAACAAGCCTAGATCAATTTGATCATTTAGTTCATGTAATTTTTTTCATTTCTCCCTTCCTCTCTTATAGTAATGATAGTTCACATTTTACAGAAGCAAATCTCATCCTTGCAGAGCCTCACTGCCACCCTGTGAGGTAAATGGTGCTAGTATAACTGTCCATGCTTACAAAGAAGGAAAACAGGACTCAGAAAATGGAAGTGATTTGGCAAAGATTGGTGGATTAATAAAAGATAAAATCGAAATTCAAATTCAGGACTTTGGACCTGGAATTAAAATTTCAGGCAAGAAACAGCTAGAGGGTTCAGTGGGTAGAGAACCAGGCTTAGAGATGGGAGGTCCTGAGTTCAAATCTGATCTTAGATACTTCTAGCTGTGTGACCCTGGGCAAGTCATTTAACCCCAATTGCCTAGTCCTTGCTGCTCTTCTACCTTGGGACACATATTACATATCTATTCTAAGATGGAAGGTAAGGTTTTGTGTTTTGTTTTTTTAAGTTCAAGTAGCTAGGTAGTATATTGGCTAGAGCCTGGAAAATGAAATCTGAAGGACTTGAGTTCAACTTTAAGAGATTTACCAGCTATATGACTCTAGGCAAATTATTTAACCATTGACTGCCTCAGTTTCCTCACCTGCAGAATGAGGATAATAATAATACTTACCTTCCAGGGTTATTATGAGGATAAAAAGAAATATTTGTAAAAAATATTGCAAACCTTAAAATGTTCTGTGAATGCTTACCATCATGATTCTTCTTTTATTGACTGCATTCTATCTCTTTTTCTCCTCCCACAAATTTTCTCATTATGGCTCCTTAAGTGCTTACAGATGACACAGAGGATTCTGGATGATCTTTCTGAATTTTGATTGTTTTTCCTTACTTAATGTAGGGTAAATCCTTTGAGGAAATTAGTCCTTCAATGATATATGAACTTATTGCCCTTAAAGGACTGGGTGGTCAGAGAAAGAAAAACTTTGCATTGAGACATAGTCTTGGTTCACTGGAAATACAACCTGCTTCTAGGAGTCATTTCCAGAGATGGCCCCAGCAATGATAGTGGAGTAAGAAGAGAGAGTAGCCTAGTGAGTGCAACATTGAGGAGTACCAGCAGAACTTGGGCCAGCTCAAAGGACTTCCAACTAGCCTAAGGTAATGAAAGAGCAGAGCTGGGGGAATCCCTACCCAGTGCTCAGGTGTCTAAATCCAGCTGGACAAAAGAGCTACAAGCTTCCCCAGAGCACCCTCTCAAAGTGCCCATTGAGGGACCCAAACACAGCTAGGCTACCCCAAGCACCAGAGAAAGCTACACTGCAAGCTTGGAATAATGCTCTCTCTACCCCAATAGTAGAGCAAAGACTCAACCATCAGACAAGGGAACATGTGTGTAAATGATCACTGGAAAAATGAGCAAAAAACAAAGAAAAAACCTAAGCTTAGAAAATAGTGGCAGAGAAGATCAAAATATAAATGCAGAAGAAGACAACAATTGTCAAATGGAAACTTGAAGTTCTAAAGGAAAGTGAGAAAGAATGTCATGTCAGGTCCCAAAAGAATTTTTGAGAAAAAAAATAACTTAAAAAGAAGTTTAAAAATCAAATAATAAAGGAAATGATAGAAAAACTCCACCTTGGAGAGTTAAGTTAAGGGGCTGGAGCAAAATCTTCTGGCCTCAGAGATGAATTAAAAAAATAATGGTAGTAATCTTTTTCTCAAATAAGGCAATAGTAAAAATTGACACAGTTAAAAGAATTAAACAGGGAAACTACAGCATGGGCTTAGTTCCATATTGTTCTCCAGAATGGCCTTAGTAATAATTCACAGCTCCACCAATAGTTTATTAATGTGCCTGTTTTCCTGCAGCATCTCCAACATTTGTCATTTTTGCTATCTTTGCCAATTTGTGTGAGGCAAAATTTCCAAGTTGCTTTATTTTCGTTTCTCTAATTATTCATGATTTTCAATGTTTTATTTAAAATTACAAAAAGGATGCTTTCAGAGAAACCTGGGAAGACATATGAAATGATTTAGAGTGAAGTAAAAAAAAAGAATAATTTATACATAAGCAATAACATTGTAAAGACATGTTACTTTATTAAATTTAATAACTTTGACCAGAACAATGACCGACCATGGTCCCAGACTATGATGATAGTCTATGCTACCTACCTCCTAATAGAAGATTCAAGATACCAAATTAGAAATTATTGTTTGTCCTTCATTCTGAAGAGGATTTATGACATCATCATGAAGGTCATATTTTGAATTGCTTGTGATCTAGGCTTGGATTGATTTAAGATTATATTCAAGTGAGGTTGATTTGTATAAAGTCAACAACCACACTCTCTCTTCCAAAGTCCAATGACAAGACAAAAGTCGAGATGACTGGTGATGGCTGTGGATGCAGTGGATGACCTTGGCATCTTAGATGTCTGACTAAGCTCCAAGAGCTCCACAGAGCCTCTGCCAGTGATCTTTATGGTCATTGGAACAAATTGTTCTCACCTGCCCCTCCTGCCAAGGGAAGAATTTTCCATCCTTGGCTCCTCTAGACTCCAGACATAAGAAATCATGGTTAAAGCTTCAGATCATACTTATCCATGAAGTCTTACGTACAGGGATATCCTGGGAGAAAAGCATCCTTTGAAGCCTCATAGTTAAATCATGAAGATACCACTGACATTTTGATGTGTAAGTCTCCCAAGGACTATAAATCTCAGCATCAGAAAAGATGACTTTCCTAGTAAGAGAACTAAATCCTGCTACTAGTTTCTACACCCAATAAGACAGAGGCAAGGGCCTTTGAGTGATGATGCTACAAGAGATCTTCAGTCTTCTCTGAGAAAATTATTGAATGTCTTCACATGTCTTGGCAATAAGTCTACCCTACCACTAACCATGTGTGTGCTATATGGTTTCATCAAGAGAAGCCCAAGGAAGATGACATAGACTCATAGACTTTATTCTCTTTTTCCTCTCTTTCCCCCTAACCCTAAACACTCTTCTTTACTCATGTAGAGATAGATTACTGGATGCTCATAATCATTCTTTTCACCACCATCATCATAGCATTTCTATGGCACCCACTATGTGCCAAGCACTGTGCTAAGTGCTTTACAGATATCTTATTTTTTTCTTACTACTTTGCTAGGTGGATACTATTATTATCCCCATTTTACAGATGAGGAAATAGAGATAAATAGTAATTAAATGCTTATGTATATTTGTTATTGTTCAGTTGTTTTAGTTGTGTTTGATTCTTTGTGGATCCCACTTGAGGTTTTCTTGGCAAAGATACTGGAGTGGTTTACCATTTCCTTCTCCTGCTCATTTTATAGATGAGCAAACAGGCAAATAGTAATTAAATGTTTATGTATATTTGTTGTTCAGCTGTTTTAGTTGTTCCCATCTCTTTGTTGACCCCTTTTGGGGTTTTCTTGGCAAAGGCACTGGAATGGTTTGCCTTTTCCTTCGCTAGCTTATTTTAGAATTGAAGAAACTGAAGCAAACAAGATTAAGTGACTTACCCAAGGTCAAAGAACTAGTCCGTGTCTGAGGCTAGGTTTGAATTCAGGACTTCCTAGCTCCAGGCTTAGTGCTCTATTCATTGCAACACTTACAACTATGCCAAATATAACATCTTCTAGTGCTGTGTTATCATAGCTCCACCAATACTGATATAACTAACATTAGGGCTTGCAACCCACATAGGGAAATGACATTTGTCTCTTTTTTTGCCCTAGAATTTATTTTCTCACACACCTGCAGCTCAAGGATGACAAGCTCACGAATCTAGTGTAGAAAAACCCCTTAGTGGGGTGTTCTAGTCCAAAGGTGCCAATCATGCCTCTGGGGGCTGCACTGTGGCCCATAACACTCCTCTGAACAAGATTAAAATGGAATTGGGAAATATTTAACAAAACAAATAAAATATGATAGAATATAGCTAATATTAACATGCAGTTTTCTAAGTTAATATGTAGACACAGGGATTCTTATTTTTACTTTTGTGTATTTCTATTTGAGTTGGACACCACTGATTCAGTCCAGTCCTCTCATTTTACAGAGAAGGAAATCAAGGTCCAAACATGTTAAATATCTTGCTTAAGGTCACATTGGCAATGACAAAACTGAGATCTGAACAGAAACTCCTGGGACTCCAAATCCAATACCATGATTTCTCTCCAACTCAATCAGTTTCTGAACATGAACTCAGCTCTGAGGGTCCATATTTGTTCAGCTTTTCTCCTTCACCTTCAGTTCCTAATATTTTATTCCCAAGAATAGGCAGCTGCCTCACTCCAGGAAAAACCACCTTGGGAGGCAGGCTAAACCAGGTTGAGGTTTTCAGGCTTCAAACCCTTTGATAATTTAGGGGTGTGTCTGCCCCAAGCATGTGAAGACTTCCCCTGTGATCGGAGAGATGAGAACAATTTGTTCCAACAGCCATGAAGGATGCTGAAGCAAGAGTGGTGGAGCGTTTAGAGCTTGGTCAGACATGGAAGATGCCAAGGTCATCCACTGCCTCCCAGGCTATCACCACTCATCTTAACTTTGGTCTTCCCACCAGACTTCCTGACTCTTGATAAGAGAGAGTGAGACTAGCAACTTTGCATAACTTATTTTAAAAACAAAAACAGAAAAAGAAAAAAGATGATGATGTCCCCAGTAACAACAGATCAAGTGCTCCAGAGGCCTGAAATGAAGATATGAATCAAATATGGATCCTGGGATTGGTCCAGTGTTAACTCCTGTGAGGATTGAAGATCTCCATATGACCTTTCCCGACTATGCCCACTGATGCACATTCCATAGCCTTGAATTCCACTAATAGCAACAAAGATCCCATCCTCTGGAATGTTATCAGTGGGATTCTAGCTTCTGCTACGTGGCCTCCTACAGGATGGGCTCTAGACAAGGAATCATCTTTACTCTGCCATCTTTGTCTCTTTCTCCTAGATCAGTAAAGGGAAAACATTCCAAACTCTCTACCTGTCACTCCAAGGTTTTAGGAAACAGTGTTTAAAGCTCCCTTCATTGTTTCTTTGTGTTTAATTGTTCAACAAGGACCTCTGGGTCTTGCCATCTGTCCCACTAAATAGTTTCTTTTGTACCTTTTCTTCCCCAATTAGATTAGAGCTCCCTATAAGCAAGTTCCCTATAATTTTTCTAAAATTTGTATCACTAAATTTTAGTACATTTTTTTGCACATAGAAAGCACTTAATTTTTTTCATTCATTCCTACAACTCTAGATAAATCCTCTAACATGACTAGGAAAGGGAAAACTTCCTCTATAGTACTGTTGATCCTGTTAAAGTGAACCCATTCACAAATCTCATCATATGCAATATCTAGTCTATAGTTCTTAAAATTTTTTTATTCTGAATTCTTAACATTAATAAACTTAAACATTTCTTAGAACAAAAAAGAAAAAAATGGCTTATGAAACCATGAATTGTAAATATGTATGTATATATGTAAATATATAACAGTATATATAAAACATACATATAATATATATGAATACATAAATATAAAAATAATAACATTGCCTTGCTTGTCTATGTCTCCATCATTGTTCTTTTTTAACATTAAAATTTTTTTCCTGATTACATTGGTGCAATTTTCTATAATCTTATTCTTATGTCTTGTGATCCATGTTCTCTCTCTATCTCCCACCCCTCTCTTCCCCAATATGGCAGGTAATATGATATGGGTCATGCATGTGTTATTATACAATACAATATTTCCATGTTCATCATGTTTTGAAAGAAGA
The DNA here is from genome assembly GCF_027887165.1 of Monodelphis domestica. Taxonomy (NCBI): domain Eukaryota; kingdom Metazoa; phylum Chordata; class Mammalia; order Didelphimorphia; family Didelphidae; genus Monodelphis; species Monodelphis domestica. The sequence continues at coordinate 24,266,010 of NC_077230.1, forward strand.
CACATACAGCTTATACTAGAGAAAAGTCAATGAAGGAAATAAAATGAAGACTGGCAAACTTCAATCTCCATTCAGACAGCTTCAGTTCCTTCTATAGCACTAGATGGCCTTTCTTTTCAGGAGTCTCTTGGAGTTGTCCTGGATCCTTGCGTGGCTGATAATAGTTAAGTCATTCATGGTTGATTGTTGTGCTTTATCACTGTTCAACATTCTCCTGGTTCTGTTCACTTCACTTTCGATCATTTCAGATATGGTTTTTCCAGGTTTGTTTTTGATGATCTTTTTGTTTGTCATTTCTTATGGCAGTGTAGTATTTCATTACAATCATATACCACAACTTGTTCAACCATTCCCTAATTGATGGATGTCCTTTTGGTTTCCAGTTATTTGCTACCACAAAAAATTGCTTTTTTAAATAAGTAGATCCTTACCCCACCCCCATCTTAGTCCATTGTTCTTAACCACTAGGGTCCCAGAACCATGCCAATCAGATAGAACATCTTGATATCATTAGTTCTAAGTGCTGGAATCCTTCCTTAAGGACCCAGGACTGCATAATATTCCCAATTAGCTACAAAGAACTCTTGCTTCTCTCTTGCCTTAGAACCTACTCTTCTTTATGTTAGTATTCTTACTGACAAGAATTGGGATAGAGAGATGTCCTAGGGCATGGAGGAACTGTGCCAATTTGGACATATCTCTCTTGATGCTGAAAATGCTTAGATATAGAATAATGCCAAATTATTAAAAATATTTCTGACAGATTTGTGTCTAAATCCCAGAGCATAGTATTAAGTTTTTTCCTTTGACAAGTCATATTTCATAACACTTTCAGGTTTAGAAAGTTCTTTCCTCACAATCCTGTGAAGCAGGTAGTTCAAATATTATTATCTTCATCTTATAGCTGAGAAGCTGAAGCTCAGCAGTTAGGAGCCTTGTCTAAAGGAACACTGATAGTAAGTATCAGAGTTGAGACTCCAACCCAAATGTTCTAAGATCTGTTCAAACCATGCTACCATTTCTACTCTACATTTTCTTCTAAAATTCATATAGCCTCTTCAAATCATTTTTGCAGACATCATCTTATTTGATTCTAGGTGTGATGTGCCAGGCTGTATTTGACATATAGGGAAACTGAGACTCAAAGAGGCAAAATGATTTGCCTAAGGAACTTCTCTGAGTAAGAGGGACAAGTTCTGTTATCTCCTAGATCATTCCTTACCCTAATACTCTCTTAACTTTCTTTCCCTCTTCCAATCTACATACATCACTTAAATCTTGGATCTAAGCCAGCAAATGGCCATTGCTGAAGGGAGAAAAGCTGAAATGTCACTGAGAATGTATTGTAGCATCTGTAGCTTCTCTAGGCTGATGCTACCCAATAGTCCAACTTCAGGAAAACAAAGAAAAGAAAGAACATGCCTTTGTAGAGATAAGTGAACATAGTGATTGATCAATAAATCAACAAGTGGTGACCAAATTTCTATTATGTACTGGGTATTGTGCTAAGATCTAGAGTGATTGATACAAAAAAATTAAACAATTCTCATTCTCAAGGAGTTTATATTCTAGCCCGAGAGACATCAAGAACAAAAGTATAAAGAGTGTAAATGAAAAGAATAAATGTACGATAACTTCCTGATCTAAATTTATGTTCCTATAATTTTAAGTGAAAGGAGCTCAGAACAGAATTTTGGGGAATACTCACAGTTTGAGGTCATGTTATTGATGATGAGTTAGAAAAGGAGTCTGAGAAAACCTTTTAGCGAGTAGTGTCATAAACCCGGAGAAGAGAGCATCTGGGAATAGAGGGTAGGCAACAGTCAAATGCAAACAAGTAAAGAAGGATCAGAATTAAGAACCATCAGATTTATCATTTAAAAGGATCAGGGTAACTTTAGAGAAAACAACTTTTATAGAAAGTTCAGTAATGAAGTTGGAAGCGAGATTTCAAAGGGATAAAAAGTGAGAAGACAGAAAAAGTAGAGGCAGATGTGAGGATAGCTTATGCAATAGTTTGACTAAGAGGAAGTAGAAGTGGAATCAGCTTGAGAAGATTATAGAGTCTAATGAATTCATGTTTGATGGCAATAAGGAAGGAACTAGTATATATCAATCAACCATCAAGTATTTATTTAATAAGTTTCCTACTGTATAGTTCAGACACCATTCTATGGGTATTTGTACATTGATAAAGAGAAATTGGAGATTAGAGAGTAAGATGACTGAGTTTGCATTTTGCGGAAAATAGAAGTGAATGGGCTGGTTTTGGCAAGGAAGGGGGCCATCTTATCGTCATACATATTAATGTGATACAGAGGTTTGACTTGGGTGTCTTAAATGTCTTGAATCTATTAGGCAGCCACTAAGCAGGAAGTTCTTTGATATTAAAGTCAGTCTCTAGATTTTCATCAAGCTCTAGGTATAGGACTTTTTCCTCTCACCCAAATGCAGATGGTGCCCTAAATATATAGGCAAACACAAACATAAATGTCTTCTTTATCCTTTCCATGTATATGACATTTCTCTTTTCTTGTCTAAATATTCTGGAAGAAAGAATCTTTCTCTTTGCTTCCTTCCTTCCTTCTTTTTCCTTCCTTTCATCCTTCCTTCTTCCATTTTTCTTTCTTTCTTTCCTTTTCTTTAATTTCCTTTCCTCCATTTTTCTTCCCCTCCTTTCCTTTCCATTCTTTCCATTCCTTCCTTTCTTCTTTCCTTGCCTCCTTCCTTCCTTCTCCCCTCCTTCCCTCCTTCATTCTTCCTTCCCTCCTTCATTTCTTACTCCCTCCTTCCTTCCTTCTTTCCATCCTTTCTTCTTCCTTTTTTCCTCCCTCCCTTCCTTCCTTCCCAATATTTTCCCTTTTATAATCAAAAGCCTTCTTTCAAGCTACTTTGGGAAAAGTCCTAAGGAGATTTCATTTGCAAGGTATCAGCATTTCTGCCTACTTGAGGGTGGATGTGTTGAAGGGAAGGAGAGAGGAGAGACTGACTAGCTAGCTGGCTATGGCATATTGTATCTGTGGAGACAATAAGAATAATACTAGTGTGAATAATGCAGCAAAATTTCAAGAGGGAGATCTCTTCTAGAGAAATCGAAATCAAGCCCAGGAAGTGACCCTGGCAGCAGCTGCAGCTGTAGCTTTGAATACAAAGGAAAACATGCATGTTTTCGCGTGTGTGTCTACAATGTCAATGTGCCAGGGATAAATTCAGCACATCCTATTGGAAGATGAGTTTCTCAGACAGACTTTGGAGGACCATGATTGGCTGATTTCCTTTTTCAAGTCTGGTTCCTGCTGGGAGGCCATCCCTTCAGGGAGATGCTGCTTTCATTCCTGTTGGTTCTACACGTATATACACTCACACTAAGTAATATCAAGGATGTGAATTCTAAATAATTGGAAACACCATAGTATCTCTCAGATTCACATACAGAATGTGCCTTTGCAGAGCCTAAAGCATTAAAAAAATACCTCATCTCACTTATTTTCACAGTTCTTCTGTAAAAAACACATAATTTTTCTCTCTGAGGCCCAGAGCAGTTAAATGAGATGTTGCTAGATGCCAATGCCTTTTCTACTCTTATAAAGCAAAGCACATTTGGAAACAACCAGCGAACGTGGCAGCTTCCACACTGCTAGCCTGTGTTTTGGGCAAACAACAGTTGATTGGTGACGGTGAAGCCTGCCACACATTGACTTTGCCCAGATGCTCCCCTTATGTGCAATCACTGACCATGGAATCAGAGGAATCATCCTTATGGAGTATGTAGGTTTCTCCAAGAGTGAGACTAGAATAGTATAGGAATGATCTGCTCTATGTAATGGTGCACATTATGGGAAATGACAACACTTGGGGGTTGAGTCCTTCAGAATCTCTTGAGTCTGAGCTGGGTCACTTCTTAGCTGTGTGATATTGGAGAAATCAATCTTTTTAAGCCTCAATTTCCTCAGCTAAAAAATGACGATAATGAATAACTGCCTGATATAATTTACAAAATTCTTTATGTTTATTGTCTCCCTTATAGGAGACAATAAACATAAAGAATTTTGTAAAATGTTTTTTAATTTCAGCTCTATTTTTGTGGCCTTAGAAAAGTAGATTTGGAATGAGAAACCTTGGGTTTGAATTCATTTTTGCCACCCACTATGGACAGGTCATTTACCTTTCAGGTCTTTGTTTTCTTTCTTTTTTTTTAAGGTATTTTATTTTACTAATTATGTGTAATAACAATTTTCCACATAAGTTTTCTGAAGTTATAAGATCCAAATGATCTCTCTCTCTTCTTTTCCTCCCCCTTCTCTGAATTGGTAATTAATTTGATCAGGGTTATACATGTATTATCATGCAAAACCTATTTCTGTGTTTTTCATTGTTGTAAGAGAATGCTCATATAACATCAAAACCCCAAAATAAAAACCCTAAAAATCTAAAGTGAAAAGTAAAATGCTTTGATCTGCATTCAGACCACAACAGTTCGTTCTCTGGAGATGAATAGCATTGTTTGTCATAAGTCCCTCAGAATTGTCCTGGATGATTGCATTGCTGAGAGTAGCTAAGCCTTTCACAGTTGATCATCATACAGTATTGCTGTTACTGTACACAATGTTCTCCTGGTTTTGCTTATTTCATTCTGCATCACTTCATGTAGACCTTACCAGCTTTTTTTCTGAAATAATCATGCTCATCATTTGTTATAGCACAATAGTATTCCATCACCATCATATATCACAATTTACTTCGGCATTCCCCAATTTCCAGTTCTTTGCTTCACAAAAAAGAACAGCTCTAAATATTTCCTTCTCCCTTTTATAAATCTCTTTGGGATACAGACTCAGTAATGGTATTACATGATCAAAGGATATGTATGGTTTTATAGCCCTTGGGCATAATTCCAAATTGCCCTCCAGAATGATTGGATCAATTCACAACTTCACCAACAATGCATTAGTGTCCCAATTTTGCCACTTCCCCTCCAACATTTATCACTTTCCTTTACTGTCATATTGGCCAGTCTGATTGGTATGATGCAGTAGCTCAAAGTTGTTTTAATTTGCATTTCTCTAGAGTTAGTTGGAACATTTTCCCACATGTTTATTGATAGCTTTGATTTCTTCATTTGAAAACTGCTTGTTCATATCCTTTGACCATTTGTCAGTTACATTGACATTTTCTTACAGTAAAATGAGAGAACTGTGTGAGAAAATCTGGAAGTTTTTTCCAAAATTATTATTGCTGCTTTTTTCCCCGTCTTTTTCCTTATCTTCTCCTTTGCAGTTGAGACAGAATTGGTCCTAGGAGTAAGTCCTTAAACTATTTTTTAATACTTGTACAAATAAATTATGACTTCTTTTTGGAATTAAAGTGTTAGAATATAATTTTACTTTCCATTGGCTCACAGGAAAGATCTTCATAAAAACTCTAGGAGCAGACTAGATCTCTTAACATGTTAGTTCTTCTCTAATTTTTTTTTTCCTTCAGTAGATGTTAGTCAATCAATTACATGAGCATTGCTTCATATAAATAGGAAAAAAAAGAAGAGGAAGAGGATTGTGTGATAGAATCAGTATCTACCATGATCCCCATTCCACTTTCCCCCAGGTTAGACTACTTTTTCCCCTAAAAGTCAAGGAAGCTGTCCAGAAGACTTGAGTGGTCTAGGGGCTATGGCTAAACTTTAGACTCAGCTTCATAGTAGTCTCAGGTTGTATTACTATGACTTTCTGATCACCTAAGAAGCAACTAGGTGATGTAATGGTAAGTATTCTAGACCTGAATTCAAATCCAGCCCCCAATTCTTAGTAACTATGAGACCCTGGTCAAATCATTTAACTTTTGTCTGCCTCAGTTTCTTCACCTATAAAATGAAGATAATCATAGTACCTATCTTTTAAGGTTGTTATGAAGGTAAAATGAGATCATATTGGTAAAGTCCTTTGTAAACCTTAAAGTGCTATATAAATAATAATTATATGTTGTTGGGGGAAAGTTAGGTAGCACACTTGATAGAGAGCTAAGCCTAGAGTTATAAATCCATTCTGTAAACCTTGAAATTTCTCAGACTTATGAATGTTAAAAATTTCCACATTGAGGAATCCTCCATTGGAACAGTTCCCTACTGGGAAACATTCCCCATTTTGATGTGAGAACTCGCCAGGATCAGAAATGGGAGGACCTCTACTCCACCTGTACTTAAGACTGCTTGAGGGGAGAAAACTCCTTGCTAAACAATGAAAGTACTTGGACCCATGCTTATAATAAGGCAAGGAGTTCTTTGAACCATGCCTGTTTCTTAGAATTGATACAATGAGATGCTAGGTACCTAAAAGGGTTGGGCAAGTTTTCTCTTAATGAGATTAGTTGACTCAGCTGTGCTTTCACTGGTTCAGACTTACTGAGGAGATTAGTCGACACAGCAGCATTTTTTCTGGTTCAGACTTACTGAGGAGATTAGTCTACTTAGCAGGAATTCAGATGGGCAGTCCTTTGGAAAACGTCTACAGTGATTGGTAGATGTAAGGACTTAGGGGAGGTGACATAGGAGAAAAACCCCTATATAAGAAAAAGCAGAATCTCTTGGAAAAAAATCCTTTTGGAGGATCTCTGATGAGGATTTCTTGGGAAGAATCTCTGGAGAGAGGCTCTGGAGAAGGGAAGCTCTTGGAGAACAATCTCTAAGGAGGTCTTGCTGGAGCTCCTCTGAGGGGACTCTGTCCCTCTGGAGGCTCTGGAGAGAGGCCCTTTGGAACAGTCTCTGGCTGGAAGGATCTTTAAGGAGGACTCTGGCTGGAACGCTCTCTGGTGAAGTCAATTGAAATGGAGCTGGCCTGGTGTCACTAGAATCCTTGCTTAGACAGACCTTGTGGTGAGTGTTAAAAGACTGACTGATCTCTCTCTCTTAAGACTCAGGTCTAGGTCATGTTGGCTTAAAGCCCTTCATACTTATTTCCTTTTTCTCTCTTTTCTTTAATTCCACATTTGTATTAATTAAAATCTCTATAAAACCCAGTTGACTTGGGTATTTGAATAATTGGGAATATTTCCCTGGTGAGCACCTTATATTTGATTTAAAAACCAAGACACTGTAGTGAAACATATTTTCTGGGGTCAAATTTACTCACCCTCTCTTATATCTATCACAATTTATATCTTCTACCATTTTAACTCACTACAGTTTACAACATCACTTTTTTAACTGTTACAGTTTAAGGCTATCAACCATTTTAAATATAACAGTTTATGGCGACCACGAAGAGATGAGAACTTCTCAAATTTTTTTGCCTAGATAATGATTTTTTTTAAGCCTCGTATCTCCAAGAAGCCTTTTAGAAAACCATCTTGATCAGCTCCTGCCTGCAGCCCTCTCAGGCTCCTGCTTCTGCTCCTGGCCTCTCTCCTGGTGCCCGAGCTCCCGGCCCTGTTTGTCTGCACTCCAGCTCCCGGCCTTACCCACCCCGGCGGTCTGTCTCTCACCCATCTGGCCTCTGACCCAGACGGTTCATCACCCAGATCCTTGGAGCAGATCGCTCAGGACTCATTTCGACCAGCTGGTAACAGTATTGGCCATGTGGGCAGAGGGGAGAGATGAGAGGGAAAGGAGAATGGGCAATTTTCCCCTAGGCTAAGCCTCCAAGTGGACAGGGGTATTGACTCCATGTGGGCGGCCTGGGCTCCACGTGGACTGGGGCAGGAAGAGGTATCAGAGCAGGGGAGAGAGAAAAGGGAGAGGAGGAGAAACAGATATTTCAAACAGAAACTTAATAGCAATGGGCTGTTTAAAAGGATACCTTTTGACTCTTCTGGTAATTTCATTGATTTCACCTGCGTGCCAGAAGAAAGATTCAGCCCAAAGATTCAACTTTGGGGAGGCAAATGGGTGGCTCAACGGACTGAGAGCCAGACCTGAGGACATGCGGTCCTGGTTTAAAATCTGGCCTCAGATACTTCCCAGCTGTGAGGCCCTGAGCAGACCCCTTAGACCCCATTGCTTAGTCCTTACCACTCTGCCTTCTGACAATAGACATTTAAATGGATAAGAACCCAAGGAACTTTGAAGGCATTTCAGACTCCAATGGTTTATAAAAATCTCTGTATTCTATTACATTTTTTGTTATGGTTTAACTTTGTGATTTTAAGTTCATATATTACTGGATTCAATATTATTCTGCTTGAACTGAAGGTTGATTGAATTTATTTTGAATGTACTTATTTTTTAAAATTCTGTTGTTTTCCCCCTATAACTATTGAACAAATATTATTGTGAAAAAGCCCATATATGAAAAAACAGCTTTTTTCTATTTTGCCGAGGATAGATGGACTTCAGAACTGGTTATAATTGTATTAACAACCTTGGAAAAATTTAATGTGCTAAATACCTCAAATGATTTAATTTTAAGGGTTTTTAAAATATGATTTTTGGAATTTTTTTTTTTAACAATCTGGCTATTTTTGCCTGCCCCTACCACGAGGTAAGGCCCATTATAGTAGCTGAAGTGAAATATATTTTATAAACCCCAACCTTCCCACATGTGAATGGAAGTTGGGCAGTTAATTTCAGGGCATTTGTATCCCTATAAGCCTCCAAAAAAAAAGGAGCATTTTTATTTATACTCTTCAGCTCACTATTTTACTTGCACCAGAATGATATATAGATTTCTTGATTATGTTCTTAACCCAAGATGAGTTTTACTTTGTTTAAAAAATATGTTTAAATACCAAGGTTGAAAGATTGCTTTGTTTGTAAAAATTGTGACAAATGTCCAGCAATTCATAGGTTTTAAAAATGTCATACAGCAACTTATGTGAAATATGAAAGTATGTTTGTTTGCTATTGTAATTAATTGGGCTATTGAGAATTTTGGGAATTTTGATACCTACATATTTGTACTACTGTTCAATTCATTTGCCTTCTACTCACAGTGATCATGGCCAGATATTAAGAGGAAATGGATCTCATTTTTGGTGAGAAAGCCTTGTATTTTATATTTTCTTTACTGACACAGAGTGTCAATGATTATAAGCTATATTATATTTCTCTTGCATGTGCAATATACTTTTTCAGTTTTTTCTCTCTTTTTTACATTTAAAGCACATGTCACCAGCATTAAGGTTTTGATTTTTCAGTACTACAAGTTTGAAATACATTTGTCAGAGCATGCCCAAAAAGTTTGTGACTATAAAAACGATGCCACTAATTATTTAAATAAATTATAGGACTTTGCTTAATGATTCTGTCTGATTCCAGGACAAGATATACACAACAGAGCCATTGCACAGAGCCAAAGAAAAGCCAATCCAGGATGGATTGATGCACTTCTAGGCCAATACAAAGGTCTTGAACCTAGTGTGAAGACTCGAGGTTACTGTGTTTAACTTTGTTACGACATAGGCTTTCCTTGTGTCCACACTCACTCTGAAGATACTCACAGACAAGTATCCCCAAAACTTGGCTCCTATAATTTGGTCCCCTTTTCTGCCTCTCATAGTGTGGTACCTTTCTGTAGTCCTGGCTACTGACTGGATAAATGAATCATTGCTTAGATCATTTTGATTGGGCCCTGATTGAAGGACCTGTTATAGATTTATTTTTCTTTTACTTGGAATTTTTACACATAAGACTTTGATAGTCTATATTTTCATCCAGAAATTTTTCTTTTTTATTTCGATTTTTCTGATGTCTTTTAATATCTCTTGCCAATTGATTCATATACCTCATACCTCAGCCATGCATCCCTAAGTGATCCTGTATTTGTCAATCACCCTCTTAATGGGGGGAATGTAAAAAAATATTATTATTTTAAATTTCAAAGTTTAAATTCTTTTTGAGAAGAATTTTAGGTAAAGAAGATGCTACTTCTCTGAATCCAGAACTGAACTGTTGGAGAAGCCATCATGAAGAAGCCTCCAGACCACAAGTTGCACAAAATTGAACTTTGGGTATGGTTGATTGAACATTTATCTGTATGTAAACTTTTATGCCAAAGGGGACTGCCCCCTAACTGGCTTTCTGTCAATGCGTCCAGTATTTGTTCTTTTTTTTTATACTTAAATTATTGTAATCTTTAAATTGATTATGTTTTTATGATCCTTTGGGGAAGGACTTCTTCCCAGAGGATCAAACGAGGGAATGTAAAAAATAGACTTGAATATAGGACTACAATCCCCACAAGCCTTTGCTCCACTTCCCCAAAATGCTTTGTAATCTCAAGGGAATTCTGAGGTGGGCCGAGATCGAGGAAAGATTTAAGCTGGTGGAAAAGGTTTTTGGGGCTCTTTTTGGACTTCCATTTTGGAGCAGAGGCGTCTCTTCCATGATGTGAGGTTATTTTGTTTAGGCCTCTGGCCTAGGCACATGTTTCTTACTTGTATATTCTTTAATCCTTAATTAATTAATTAATCCTTAATAAACCTCTAAAAAATATAATACTCCTTGCAGAGAGAAACTAATTTCTACCTGCCTCAGTCTCCCTATATTCCTAAATTTTAGCTGTTACAATTCTCAGACACTTAAGAGCTGTGTGACCCTGGGCAAGTCACTTAACCTTGTTTGTCTAAGTTTCTCATCTGTAAAATGACCCGGAGAAGGAAATGGTAAACCACTCCAGTATCTGCCAAGAAAATCCCAAATAGGATTATGGAAAGTATGTACAAGATAATGACCAGAAGCAATGAAAAAATTGAAATTTGAATAAATGTTTCAGAAGAGGAGCAGATGGATTCCCAGAGGACCTCAGGGGATGGTACAGAATTTCCAACCAGGATCAAAAGGCAGTTGGGAGCAAAACCAAGAGTTCTTCTTGTCTTAGGCTCCTTGGATCTGGGAGGGAGAACTACTTTTGGCTCTGAAGATACACAAAATCTCTCAATCCTTTTACCTGTGAATTTTAGATTTACTCCACCCTGCTTAGTCTAGCAACCAGGAATGTATACACCCCTACTTAAGGATTGAGTATTGAGGAGGATGGCCTATGACAGACATATGCTAGCAAGTGACAAATAAGAAACAACCAACAGACCCCCCCCCCCGGGGCTGTCCTAAGTCAAGCTTAAGCTACCATTGGTACATGTGAGACACAGGAAGTGATGTAAAGAATGGTCTATATATTTCACGTCACTTCCTCTCTCTGGCACTCTCATGGAGACGTGGCTCTCGCTCTCACTCTCGCTCAGAGAGACATTGGTCTCTTGTTGGCAGTGTGGGGAGTGCTGGGTGGCATTTAGCGTCTTGGCATTTGGTGCTTGACTTGCCAGTAAGGGACTGGAGAAGCTCGGTAGCATGATTAGGTGAGGCTTTTTCCTTGAGTAACCTGGGTGAGTGGTTAGACTAATTCCTTTTTCCTTTACCTCCTAAAGCACTATCCTCTTAGGAGGCCCCTCATCTCCAAGTAGACCTCATAGCTGGTAGTCAAGCTAGTTTTAATCTTCTGAGGAGGCCTCATGGATGAGTTTTCTGAACTTCCCTTGGCTTAGGCTAGGCCAGAGAAATCTTATACCCTTTTCTCTCTCTCTTCTTCTTAATTTCTTCCCTCTATTATAATTAAACCACCATAAAATTCCCAAACTGACTTGAGTATTTTATTGGGATTGAATTAATCCCTGGTGACCACTAGTATAATATATTGGGTTAATAACCCCAAATTTTACCCCTTACATACCTGAGCAGCAGAAGATCTTATCTCTCAACTGGTGGTAAATCTTTAGGATAAGGACTCTCCTTTTCCCTTAGGGGAACCCAGAGCTTACTTCTAAAGAAGACTTCCTGGTTCAAACCCTTAAGAGCTGTATAGGGAAAATACCTAGGGATTTCCTTTTCCCCCAGTCCTGTTTACCCTTCAACCCTTTTTATCTAAATAAATTAGACATCTTGATTTTAATGGAAACTTGATTCCAATTCCAATTCAATTGTGTTAGGAGGGAAACTTCAAAAACATCACTTCAAGAAGGAGGCTGAATGGAAAATTTCACTTACCCTTTTAGTCTAGTCAAACTGACTCTATTGGTCAATAGTTCAACCTGGGGAAGGGGGAGGAAGGAAGGAAGTGTCACATTGTATTCAATCCTAAAGTAGCTGAACTTTGGTTCCTTCTTCAAAGTCCCCCACTAATATAAAAGTCATATATGACTGAAATGACCGAACAGTATTTGTTGTTTACCTAAAGTCATGAAAAGTCTCTATATGTGGGGAAGAGGAGGCCACATCCACATGAGCTAAGTGCCATATCCTTCTTGAGAATCCTTTCTGGACTATAGTTAAATTGTTAACGACTGAATGATCCGTGAATGTCTCATTTTATTCCAATATTAGACTGAAACTCCCAGGAAACCAGTCCAAGTCAGCCCTCAACATTTGGTATAATCAGGAGTTGGAACAATTCAGCATCATGGCTCACGTTATGAGGGACGCTGATGCAAATATGGAAGAAGGGTAATTGGGAGGCTAGAAACAGCACAGTGGCACCTGGTGACAAGGACCCTTCTCATGCTCTATGGAGAGTCCTCTCAGTGGAACTGTGAGAAGACCACGCTGATGGGGAGTGATTAGCTTAGTGGGTGCTGGAGGAGGCTGATAGGGAAGGTGAAGAAATACAAGGTCTACCCTTCCCTGGTTATTGCTAAGGATCATTTGGGGCCTGAATTTCCAGCATAAGAAACCTTACAGTAAATAGATCCAGCCCGCTGAGTAGTTAGAGATATCATTTCCTGTTTTGAAGGGTGTAGCATAAAAGCTCTTGAAGCTGGGATGTTGGAGCAAGTTTCAGAGGTGAAAGTGATGGGGTTGGGGTAGCAGGCTCTAGGCAGAAACCAAACTCAAAAATTTTATTGCGTTCTTCTTAGACTGAGGCTATGAGATAATTGATTGAGGGTGGAAGTGAGGATAAGATTTGGGGACTGGAGGTAAGAAAATCTTGAGTGTTCTTTATTTACTATTATACCGCCCCTCCCTCTCTCTCTGTCTGTCTCTTTGTTTCTCTCTGTCTCCTTATCTCGATTTCCCTTTTTCTCTCAGTCTCCCTTTCTCTCCTTTCTCTCCCATCTTTCTCTTTTCTCTGAGAAACTCTGTCTCTCTTTCTCATCTTTCTGTCTCTGTCTTTGTCTCTATCTGTCCATCTCTCTCTCTGTCTCTGTCTATCTCTTTCCCTCTTCCTCTCCATCTTTCTTCCTCCTTCTCTGTTTCTCTCTGTCTTTCTATCTCCCTTTCTCTCACTTTCTGTTTCTCTCTTCTCTCTCTCTCCTTTCTCTCATCTCTCTTTACTCTGATGCTCTCAGTCTCTCTTTCTCATCTTTCTGTCTCTGTCTGTCTTTCTCTTTGCCTATCTGTCTCTCTCTTTCTCTATCTCTTTCTCTACCTTCCCCCAACTCCCAAATATAAGCTTTTCTTCCCCTAAAAAACCAAGAGGGTGAGCAGGCTCTTGCCACCAATGAACTGGGGACATTGAGAAGTAGGAAAAACAATCTTATAAGGCATTATACATCAGTATCTGCTAATAACGTAGACAGCTGGCTGGTACAGAGGATAGAGTGCCAGGCTCAGAATTAGAAGACTCCTTTTCCTAAATTTAAATCTGGTTTCAGACATTTACTAGCTGTGTGACCCTGGGCAAGTCACTTAAATCTGTTGATCTCAGTTCCTCTTTTATAAATGAGTTGAAGAAGGAAATGACAAACCACTACTGGGTCTTTGCCAGGAAAACTTTCCAAACGGGGTCACAAAGAGTTGGACATAACTGAACAAAACTGAAGATGTGATTCGCTGAAGCCAGTGAAGAGTGGGTCATCCACCAGCTGGAAGAGATATCTGTAGACTTACTCTTGCAGAGTCAGATAAACTAGATGCTTCAGAAGGATATTACCCTTTGTCTCTTTTTATGTTGTTGGGAAACTACAGCAATTTACCTATAACTGCTGTATGAAAAGGAATAACTAAAGGAATTATGATTTTGAGGAGGAGAAACCAGTTGAGGGGAGAGGTAGATGAATAGAGATAGACACCAGATCATATCTTGTCATGGAAGGACGCTGCTTCCCTTCTATCTTCCTTTGCTGGGCACACAATACAGGAAGATAGAAGTTAACCAGAATGCATGAATAAGGAATCAGGAGTGAGGTGAGAAGGAACAAAGAGAATAAAGAGGAAAATCTTTAAAGGCACACTGGCTCTCCATCACTTGAGAGATCCATGTGGTCAGCAGACAGGTAGGAGAGAGAGAGAGAGAGAGAGAGAGAGAGAGAGAGAGAGAGAGAGAGAGAGAAGGAGGGAGGGAGGAAGAGAGAGAGGGAGGAAGAGAGAGAGAGAGAGAGAGAGAGAGAGAGAGAGAGAGAGAGAGAGAGAGAGAGAGAGAGAGAGAGAGAGGAAGAGAGGGAGGGTCGTGTCCTTCCTGACTTTTTATTGATGTAATGACGTCAGAGGCAGGTAATACATATAGAGGATTTACATTGGCTTGACAAATCTTTGACGTACAAGCTAGAGGCATGGTAAGTACACTCTTTGTGGCTCAGCTCCGAGATTCTTCCTGGAATACTACAGAAACTATGTGTACCTGGCTCCATTAAAGGTGAATTCTTGTTGTAGCTAGCCCCAGTTAGGCCTCTGAAAGGGAATGAGTTTGATAGAATGACTCTATGGTACCCCTTTGCCATACCCTATGACCCATCTGAGTCAGGGCCAATTGGATCTTGTCTTCAGGACAAGATGTACTATTGGCTTCAGCTATGGGCATTCTTAGACATACAATGATACAGTTATGGGAAGATCAGCTGAAGAAATTTGAGATATAGATTGAGACAGCAATGACTGGGGCAAGGACTGTTGTCCATATAAATTGGCCCTCTTGGGATGGGGGGAAGAAGACCAGCTTTCAATGTCCTTTTTTTTTTTTTAACCTTTTCATAGCAAGTAGGTCAATGCCCCTTTAGGTGGGCTTGAGACCAGGACAAGATGAATGCTCAGCATTTGGAGCCCAGGGTCACCAGGTGGGCTCCTTTTGCCTTTTAGAAGGAAGAGGAAGCTAGTTGGAGCCAGACTCAAAATGCCCCTGGAAGTTGGGGTAACGAGTCTGAATAATTCATACTGCAGTGCTTGTGATTTATAAGATGTATTTTGTTCCAGATGCCAGGGATTCAAGGCAGTATATCTATTTGATTAGAAGAGGCAACAGATTAGAGGGAAAGTGTTATTAGAAAAGAGAAGAATTACAGAAGACATTATTCTCTGAATCAGAGTTTTGCCCAAATAGTTTTTCATGCAGTTTCTCCCCTGCTTCTATTGTAGAGGTTTAGCAGCATAATTTCTAGCAGGGATGCTTCTAGGGCAGTGGAGTTCTCCAAATGGTCCAGTAGTTCTCTGGTCCCCTGTTAGAGTAATGTTTTCAACAGGGTCAATGTTTTAGCTTTAAACATGAATTCTTTCAGCTTCGACTATACTACTCTATTACTATTTATTAAAATTCAGACATCTCCTCATGGGATCTCATCAAACCCAGAAATGACTTTTCTACTTATTTGGATAAGACTTAAAAAACAAACAAACAAATAAACAAAAACCCACCTCTTACCTGCCATCTTAGAACCATACTCTGTATTGATTCCAAGGCAGAAGAGAGGTAAAGGCTAGGCAATGGGGGTTAAGTGTCTAGATGAATCCAGATCTGAACCCAGGATCTCCCATCTCTAGGTCTGACTCTCAGTCCACCCAGCTGCTCCCTGGATAAGACTTTTTGTTTTGTTCATTGGGGTGGCAAGCACTGAGCATGGGGAAAAGGTCCACAGATGGAAAGTTTAATGTCAACACATTGGGAAAGGCACCAGCTGTAAGAGAAGACTTCAGATGGAATTCTTTTCTTCTCAGACCTAACATTGCCCCCCAAGCATGTAGGGACTGAGAAGTACTTACTTATGAGTCACTAGCGCCTTTCTGTGATCGTCAGGAAAAAAAGGGCGGCAGCCACGGAACACTATCCAGGAACCAGAAGCCTAAATAGTAGAAAATCAGAGACGTTGGTTCTGGGCAGACTTCAATGGGAGCAGGTAAAGAGGATCATGGGAGATCATTAAGGCAGAAATCATGACTCTAGGCTAAAAGATGAGGACCCTTAGGACCAGGGATACAGGCAGAGGATGCGGGCAAGGCAGGCTGGTCCTCAAGCCAAGGAGTCCACGTAAATAGGAAAGATCCCAGCGACAAGTCAGCAGTGCCTGCAGCAAGGCTGCTTGCTTGATACTGAATCAGCTCTTTTCTCAGTTTAGGGCTCCTTCCGTGCTTTCTGCTCAGGGCCACCTTAATTCTTCTCTCTGACTCACCTCTACTCAAAAGGCTGGAGTTATCCAGCCCTATTGATTGCACCTGGGCAATTGGTGGCGGTGGGGCTACAGGTAGAGACAAGTAGTTTGGGGCGATTGGAGAACAGGAATGAGGGGATGAAGCCGTTCCAGACAGGTGGATGAAATCCTCCACATTGAATGAATACAAAGAACCTTTTCAAACGCCAGACTGGAAATGTGAATGAAAATTCAAATTAATAGTATCTGCTAGCAAACTGGCAGGACTTTTAATTCTGAAGTTGAATCCAGCTATTTATCATAAATTCCATTTTCCCCTTCTTTATGTTTCCTACCCCATCCTTCACTTCAGGGGGTGACAGAAGCCAGTGACTCTCAACCCACAAAAAATTATGTGTCTGACTATAAAACTCTTGCCTCGAGCTGTATGTCTAGGCTGGAGCAACACTGGACTTGAATCTTCCCAGTCCAGTCTCTCTAGCTTCTTCACAAAGATTCTAGCAGTTTCACAAACCTACAAATTGTCTAAAGGCTGAATTGAGGCACAAATCATTGCCTCAAGGCAAGACCTTCGTTTATGAGCTGTAGATAATTGTTCTGGAAACCATCAGATCCTCCTTAAAGGTGGGGAGTATTTTTATTTTTAAATTTTATTTATATTGTTTTCTTTATATTTATTTTTAGCTCCAAACTCTCTTTGTCCACCCCCTCCCCAACTGATTGCAAAAGTAATATGATACTTATTACATATATGAAATCTTAGCCATGTTGGGGAAAAAAGAGAAAGAAAGAGAAAATGAATGTGTTTCCATATGCACTGGGTCCATTGGTTTTGTATCTGGAGGTCACCATTTCTCATCATGAGACCTTTGGAACTGAGTGAGGTATTGATCAGAGGGGCTAAGGTTTTCACAGTTATTATTGTAGCAGTCCACACCTATCTATGGACAAGGGAAATAGTTAAAATGTAAAGATTGTCTTAGGAGAGAGCATGTTCAGTCCTGTGCATGGCAAGTAAAGCCTTTGACCCTTGATCCCAGAGTCCCCCAGGTTTCTTTGTGCTCACCTGACTGAGACAAACCACACCTATAGCTTGTTGTAATTTACAATTACCCAATGGCAATCCACTATGTTCTCATCCATATGTATTGTGTACATTTGCATCTCAATAATACTAAATAGGAGCTCCACAGAGACCCAGCTCTCTTACCTCATCACCTCTCACCTGCCTCTGTCTTTCCTGGAGCTTAGCCTCTGGCCAAGCTTATCTTTAACTTCCTCTCTCTATCTCTCCTTCTTTCTCTAAAGACCTTTTCTTATTATCATCCTAACCTCAGGAGTGGTCTGGGTTTAGAGTATTTACTCTAAAGCACCGGGTTTTCCTCTCAGCTAATGTCTATACTCCTGTAACCAGGTGTTGTTAATTCAGAGCTACTTAGGTCTCAGGTCCTGGTGAGGGTTCTGTAGCTGGGCTTGTTCTGTGGAGCTCATTTGTTAAATATTACGTGTGTGTCTTCCTGCTTCTTATCCATCTCCTTGGCTTCAGTCCTTCCCCAAGGTCAACCTTCTATCTTTCCTTTTGTGGGAGGGCTGTGGGCCAGCCCCCCCACTATAATTATTGCCTTAATATTGCAGTTTGTATACATTGTTCACTTGGTTCTGTTCACTTAATTTCATCAGTTTATCTAAGTCTTCTCAAGCTTTTCTGAGACCAGCCCCTTCATCGTTTCTTCTAGCATAAGAGCACTAAATCAAATCTTATGTCATAACTGGTTTAACCATTCCCCAATTGATGGGTATGGGGGAAGGGGGAACATTTTTAGAAAATGTGAATATAGATTCACTCTTTTTAAAGTAGTCTCTGGGGCAGCTAGGTGGCTCAGTGGATAGAGAGCCAAGCCTAGAGGCAAGAGGTCTCTAGTTAAAATCTAGCCTCAGATACTTCCTGGCTGTGTGACCTTGGCCAAGTCCATTGCTTTGCCCTGACTGCTCTTTTGAATTGGAACCGATAAATAATATAATAAATATATAAATATCATATATTTATATATAACACAAGTAAATAATATCATACTATAATTAAAAATAATTCTAAGATGGAAGGCAAGGAATTTTTCTGTAGTTTCTTACTCGTAACTTTAAAATGTCCTGAGTTTGTAATTTCAGGTATCCTAAACTATTAGTTCAACTTGGAAATGAGTAGATACGTGATGAAACAATTTAACAGAAAAAAAGAAAAATATAATATAAACATTTTTATTTCCTAACTACTTGTCAGTTATTTCCACTGAGTAAATGTTTACATTTCTCTTGTCCCTCTAAAGAAATCTACATCCACATATCTGATTTAAATACTTTTATGTATGTAAATATTTACTTATCCCAAGAATATATTTTTTGTGCATATGTTCTTATAAGTGTTTTATATAAAGGTTCGATTCTAGCTTACAAATAAGTTTCAAATCTTATGATTCTTGCCTTAGAATTTTTCAGATGAAATAAATAAATTATTGATGGCCAAAATAGATACCATTTCCAGGCTATTTTTCCCTACTTGGAATATACATGAGACTGAATTTAAATATGCAATTCTTTTATTTTATATATGTTTACTTGTAGACTCTCAGACACCTAGACGCTCCTAATAAATACAAGTCAGAAAATTCTTAGAACATGAAAATTATATTAGAAAAATATCAAACAGGAGAAAACTTGTGGTGTTGCTATTAGCATTTCCCTACTGCCCTGAAATTAGCTTATTCCAAAGCATATTCCTGAGGTAGCCTATTCCTCTGGGAAAACTTTGCCTTCTTTACCTTCTACCTGTGGTTCTTAGTTCCACCTTCTGGGGCCAATGAGAACAATTTGAATCCTTCTACATGACAGGTTTTTAGACATTTGAAGGCAAAAATCCCATCCTATTTTTTTTTCTTTTAGGTTGAACCTGCAAAACTCCAGCTGACTTCACTCCTTCTATTTGTGGGATCGTCTTTTTTCCATTTCTTTCATGTTGAAATCTTGGGGGTATCTTTGACCTTTCTTTCTTGCCATATTTCTCACCAGTCACCAAGCCTTATCCATTCCATCTTGACAGTGTCTCATGAACGTTCATTTCTTCCTCTCTGCTGGCAGTGAATTATGGTAGAAAAGTGGGTGTTGAATCTGGAAATGGAGGACCTGGGCTCTACAACTTACAGTTTGTGTGATCTTAGGCCAGTAAATCACTTAACTTTCCTGAGTCTCATTTTCCCTCATCTGTGAAATAAATGGAGTGAATTAGATGGCCTCTCTGAGTCCTTTTAGCTCAAAGTCTATGATCCTAAAAGACAGTGTCCCTCATTACCACATCATTAACTATCATAATAGGCAGATCTTCCTAGCTCTGCTCTATCCTTCACCCACATATTCAATATCAGAAAAATTCTCTAAAGGGGCATTAATGTGGCTCAGGGGACAAAGTGCCAGTCCAGGACATGGGAGGTCTTGGAATCAAAGATGGCCCCAGCCACTGTTTAGTTATGTGACTGGGTAAGTAACTTAACTCCAGATTCCTAGCTCTCACCACTCTACTGCCTTGGAGCATATATTTACTGTAGACTCTAAGACAAGAAGGGAAGGGTTTAAGAAAAAAACAGAAACAGTGGCTATTCCAACTGAGAGGTTCTATGGTTCCAAATGTGTTGTTCTTCACATTATACTATGGAATATCTCTGAATCTTAGATTCTTCAATCTATAAAATGGGATAATGATGTCTGCTGACTTTACTGATATTTTGAGAAGACTAAATGAGATAAAGTGAATAAAACCATTCTGAAAACTAGAGTCCTGCACAGTTTTGAAGAGGAGCAATAACATGATGGAGTTACATCTTTACATATAAATAAATTGGATTTAATTGAGGCAGAGTTGCACAAAGTCATCAAACTCACTCCCTTCCAGAGTCATCCAAGCTCAGTGGCAAGACTGATGATTGGCAATGGCTCAGGATGCAGTAGATGACCTCAGCATCTTTGACGTCTGACCAAGCTCTAAGTGTCACCCAGTGCCTGCATCAGCTGACTTCAAGAGTACAGTAGATGAGATAGCTGGGTGGCTCAGTGAATTGAGAGCCAGGCCTAGAGATGGGAGGTCCTGGATTCAAATCTGACCTTAGATACTTCCTAGCTGTGTGATCTGGGCAAGTCATTTGGCCCCCATTACCTACCCTTTATGGATCTTCTGCCTTAGAAGCAATACATGCTATTGATTCTAAGGTGGAAGGTAAGGATGTGTAATTAGAATTTTGTACTCTTGAACTCCATTTCCCAGCATTCCTCTTTTGTCCCCACCTTACAACCTTACATTTTGTAGATAAAAGTTTGTGTAACCCCATCTTTTTTTTTCTTTTCCCCACCCCTTGCTCTTATCCTCCCCCCCCCCCCCATCATGGTCTGGATAAAACCTCTCTTTACTCACTGTTTTTATTTTCCTCTACTTCAATAATATTAAATCTTATAAAACATAATACTTGGAGTTATTGTGTATTACTTTTAATCTTACAAGGGTTTTTTTTTTAAAGAGTATAGTAGAAAGTTCAAGGAATGAATTTATCACTAGATTGGAGATCTGGTGACTTTAGACTAATAATGATGGTAATGATAATGATAATAATAATAATAGTAATAACTGGCATTTATATAGAACTATAGGGTTGCAACGAGCATTACATTCATCATCTCACTGGAGCTTCACAATACCTCTTACTATACAGTTCTCTAGAGACTTGCTTCCAGGATGTCACCAATCCATTAGGTAACATTCTTTGGATAGTCGCCATGTTGAAAATAGATATTTGAACTAGAGGATCTCTAAGATCCTTTCCAACTTTAATATTTCTTGAAGCATAGGATCGTGTTCTACATCTGAAAGAAACCTCAGAGGATATTGAGTTCAACCATCTCATTTGGAAAGGACAGCTTAAGTCACTGAAGTGATGCCGAGACCAAAGTAAAATCCATGTTTTATTCCTTCTCTCTGAAGTGAAGCATTTCACCAAAGGATTATTATTCCTTTCCCAGCATCCTAGGAATAAACATCTCCACAAATAACTATGCTTTCTTAACCATTTACATTTAAATCAATTCATTTTGATGCAAAAATAACATTTTTACAATTTCTCTCTTAAATTCAGCCTCTAGATATTCATTTTCATTGTATTTTCCTTCTGTGATTATAATTAATATATTTTTCATTCATACGCAAGCATACATAGCAAAAGGGATAGATTCATTCCTTTCCTGAAAACAGGTAACCAATTTCCCCAAGTCCATTTTTAAAAACAATGACGTTTTCCTCAATTTTGATTTTTTTTCTAAAGATTTAACAAATACTAATTTTCATCTCTTTGGCTGGGGGACTGGTCTCTATACTGACAGGTCTTTATTTCTATTTTACTTTTGTCCAATGTTAACCGTTTTAGTAATCACTCAGGAATTAATTTTGAAGGTTTAGGAGTATGAGTGTGGTCCAATCCTCTCCATTCTCAATTCAGTTCAATTCAGCAAGTGTTATATTCATCACCAGTTAAGTACCAGCACTGAGAATATAAGGACAAAACCTCTGACTTCAAGAAATGTATGGGCTAGTGGGGAAAATAACAACATATTGAATAAATCAACATAGTAAGTCAACAAGTTAAGATTTCGTTCAGTCGTTTCCCAATTCTGTCCAACTCTCTGTGACCTCATTTGGGATTTTCTTGGCAAAGATCCTGGAAAGGGTTGCACTTTTCTTCTCCAGCTCATTTTACAGAGGAGGAAACTAAGCCCCGAGGCCAGATTTGAACTCAGAAAGATGAGCCTTTGTGACTCCAGGGCCAAGACCACCCATCTCCAGGTCTGGTTCTCTATCCACTCAGCCACCTAGCTGGTCCACAATAGTGCTTTAAGATTTACAAAACATTTTCCTTGAAACAAACCCCTGAGGTAGGGCACTTTAAACATTATTATCTCCATTTTTAAGATGAGGAAACTGAGGTTCACCTGGCTGGCTATTATTAGAGCCAAATGTAAACCCACATCTAAGTTCTTTGCACTGATGGAACAGCATTTGGGTCTACTTGGAATTTACGTCCCTTTTTAAGTGGCGAAAATAGCAAAACTACAACAGAATATTTTTTTTTTTTTGCGTGTGTGACAGGACATCTGGCAATCTCTGGAAGTAATTCCCTGACATGCATCATCATAGATGGGTATTATTTTGTGTAGGTTTTCTTAAAGTGTCTTGCTGAGTTTTTAACCTTCCAAGTAGATCATCTTTTCCCTCCTTTCATGTCCCCACCATATTGTCGTCACTCTCTTTTAAACATCCCCTTCAGGCTTATAATGTGCCTCATGTTTATTATCTCCTTTGATCCTCACATCACACCTGTAAGGTAGATGCTGTTTATGGATGCAGAAACAGGTTCAGAGAGGTTGTGACTTGTGCCTAAAACACCTCCTTTTGAGGAAGGTGCTGTTATTATCCCCATTTTTTAGCCAAGGAAGCTGAGGCATAAGGAGGTCAAGGAATCAATTTGCCAGCATCCCACAGATTTTTTAAAAATAATGATAAAAAGGACCAGAATAGCAAAAATGCCATTTGTTAACCCACCGTACCCTTAACTCCTTTAACTACTCAAAGCAGATTCCTGAATCAGTGACTTGACCTCCTTACTTAGCCCAAATTCCTTGGGTTCTGGCCACACTCGATGCTATTTAGATGAGTCTTGTGTATAAAGAAACAAACAAACCAAAAGAATAAATATTTCCCTTCCAGCCCCAGCCACCAACCCAACCATTTAAGATATAGTTTCTGTCCACTGAATCAAATTGCAATAAGATGGATTTTTTTTCCATTAAGGATTAATAGATTTCCTTGAAAACTCTGTGTAAGCACCAACTTCCATCTGAAGCCTTTCCTGATTCTTATCCCCCTCCTCCAAAGAGACACATCTTTCCCCATAAAAAAAAAAAATTATCTTTTATATATTATCAACGTATCTGTTGTTTTCTACCCAAAATACAAAGCCCATACTCTAGTTATTCAGTTGTTTCAGTTATTTCCCACTCTTTGTTTGGAGTTTTCCTGCCAAAGACACTGGAGTGTCTTGCCATTTCCTTTTCCAGATCATTTTCCAGTTGAGGAAACAGAATTAAGTGACTTACACTTGTCCAGGGTCACAAAGCTAGTAAGTGTCTGAGGCCGGATTTGAACTTAGATCTTCCTGATTCTAGGCCTGCCACCTAAATGTCCTCTTCATTATTTATCTTCTACTTAAGTTAACATAGTTATTTTATATTCAATCTGCATGTATTCTACATCGGAACAAAATGCTTTATTTTTTATTTATTATATACAGATGCATGCATATATAGACACATTTGTATATATGTATACACATACAAATATACCTACAAATTACAGTTTCTAGCATTAAAGATATTTTATTGCTAATGTGTATGTGTGCACCTAGATGTGTCTACATCTGCATCCAGGACACCAACACAAATACTGTTGTATAGATGCCTCTTTCTTCTACAATAGACAGAATCTGCTTCTTGAGGGCAGATGGTCCTTTTCCTCTTTGCATCAGCAGCAAACCAGCATAGTGGGGCATTTAATGGATCCCTGTGGGTTAAAGGATTGATTGATTGCTCAAACACACAACAATAATTAAATACAATTATTACAATAACTTTTTGTGGGGGAAGATGTGCATCATGTCATTTGTTTTGAGATTAGAGTCAAATATATTAATTGCAACAATACAAAGCACTTCCTCCTATAACCTTGGGAAGTAGATGAGGAAAATACCATTATTATCATTTTACAAAAGAAGAATCTGAGTTTAGAGTGTTAGTTAGTTTCAAAGGAGGGAAATCAGACTTTTTTTCCTACTTTAAAAAAATTTTCCATATTATCCATTTTTATAAGCAAACCAAAACCCCAAATCCTCTATCTGAATAAACAAATCATATGTTTTCATCTGCATTTCTACCTCAACAGTTCTTTCTCTGGAGATGGATAGCATTCTTTTTCCTAAGTCAGTCCTGCAGAATTATCCAAATCAGACCTTATGAGTTCAGGTCCAACACTATTTCTATGGAATCACCCATTTTTTTTTCAAAGCTTTCTGCAATGGCAAAAGATTTTTTAGTCACTGCCTGGAATACAGGATGGAACAGAGAGAGAAGATCTAGCTTCTTCCCTGGACAGGACCCTGGCCTGGCCTGGCTGGTGAAACCAGCAGAGGTCAAGGAGAGGAGAAAGGGTGCAAGGACACGTCAGTCACCTGCATCCCTCCTCTGTTCTTGACCTCTCTGCTCAAGCTGATAGTCAGAAGAGGCTTTCTGTAATAAAGATGTCAGCTGCTCAATGAATGATCTAAGGAGACAAGCTTACCATGGCCAGGTGCCACACAAATGATTTTGGATGGGCTTTGGCCAGATGCCCGTACCACTCACAGGGCCTTGTCTGTGTTGGCTTCTTCCATGCCAAGCAGGAAGCACATCCCATAAATACTGTCCTTGGGCCCATTGGTTATGCCCTAGGGCAGCAGGGAATCTGGCCTTGGTCAAAAATGGATGTTAGGTGAGGGATTTTTCCTCTCTTGTCTTTTAGCTTTCTCCACATTCAAGAACCCACAACTTCATCAGTCTTCTTCTCTTGATACACCCTCACTCCTCCAGAAATACCCTTTCCTTGTCTTTTTTTCCTTAAAAAATTCTTTTAAAAAAATTTCACTAATTCTACCCTTAAGATAGAACCTTCATCCTCTTTCCTTTCTTGATACACATTCTCTCTTCCAACAATACCCTTCTCTTTTCTTTTTTTCTTTAAATTTCTTTCATTTATTAACTATTTCCCATTTTTAACACAGATCTCTTAAAATTTTGAGCTCTGAATTTCCTCCCTCCTTTCTGCTTCCTAACTCATTGGGAAAGCAAGCAATAGGATATCATTGTACAAGTGAAACCATGTAAAATAGATTTCCATATTAGGACTGTTGCAAACACACACACATATTCAAGAAAAAAAAAACAAACTAAAAAGTAAAAACAAAAATGCCTCAGTCTGCAATCAGTTCGCTGGTTGGTTCTCTCTCTGGAGGTGGATAGCATCTTTCATCACGAGTCCTTTAGAATTGTCTTGGTTCATCGTTGGATCAGAG
This sequence comes from Monodelphis domestica, assembly GCF_027887165.1. Classification (NCBI taxonomy): domain Eukaryota; kingdom Metazoa; phylum Chordata; class Mammalia; order Didelphimorphia; family Didelphidae; genus Monodelphis; species Monodelphis domestica. The sequence goes on from NC_077230.1 coordinate 24,291,476, forward strand.
TAGTGAAGACTTTCATGGTGGATCATCCCTACAATACTGCTGTTACTGAGTATGATATTCCCCTAGTTCTGCTCACTTGACTTTGCATCAGTTCATGTAAGTCTTTCCCAAATACTCTATACTTTGCCTAAATTTCATGGAAACTGACATTCAGTTGGTACGGTAGAAAGGATGCTGGACCTGAAATCTGGAAGACATTTATTCAATCCTGCTAAGATATTTATTAGCTCTACAACCCTGGCCATTTCTTCACCTCTTTGTGTCTCAATTTCCTTATTTGTAGAACGTGGAGAATGATAGCACCTACCACCAAGGGGTTGTTGTGACGATTCTCTCAGAGGAGACAATGGCTAAAAGCACTTGTTGAGCCTTAAAGAACTATCTAAATTCTAGCTTTTATTATCCTTTCATCATACTATGAACCCCTGGAGAGCAGAGACTGTTTTTTGCTTTTCTTGGTACCCCCAGAGTTTAGCACAGTGCCTGGCACAAAGTAGGTGTTTAATAATTCATGTTGATTGGTAAATGACTGGAAAATCTGGCAAACTGAGAGAGCAATTGTTGATAATAGATTGAGGTGTTATCCCTTCTCATGAATACATTTGCTTTTTAATAGGGGCTCCAAGGGTGGGGATTTTAGGTACCACCTGAGACCAGAGATTTACGAATCAATTATTGGGACCTCAAGATAATCTCTCAAATCTCAACTGCTCCTCAAGCTTTTACGAGTTTGATACAGGAGACATTTGTCATTCCTCTCAAATTGCACCAGATTGGTAGCCTTCTAGATTCATGCATCGTATACTTAACTAGGGATGTTCACCTTTACGTAGTTAGGACCATCTGGGTTACTAACTGGTACCATCAGAACTCTGGTGATTAATGTTGCCAAAGTTAATTCTAACCTAGGAAAAATAGGTAAATTGTCAAATTAGTCTTCGTGGTAATAGTTCTGGGGTCTCCTTTGCCCCTTCCCTTCCTTCTGTTTCATCCATAAATATTTGCCTTTGGATCCTTCATACTATGGTCAGATGGCCAGTGCATTTTTGACATGGAGCCTGGGTCTGGGGGATGATGAGCCAGCTCTCTCTGCCCAATGTACAACACACAGATCATCCTTAAAACGAGATGATGAGTTAAAGGAAGGTCATCATTTGGTAAATAAGCAAATCAAAGTCCAGAGATGGAATAATTCATATATCTAGTAGATGCCCTAGCCAGGTCTCCAATCCAGCTATTTCCTCCATATGTCACTGGTTCTCTTCATGTGGGCTGAGTAACTCTACCAGCCACCATTCCCTCCCAAAGAGATACCATGAGAAGGGACAGTCAGGGTTCCACAAGGATCATCTAATCATAGATATGGACCTAGAAGGGACCCAAGAAGTTAACCTAAAGCCTCATTTTGTTGTTGTTTGGTTGTTTCTGTCATCGTTTGACTCTCAGTGATCCCATGTGGAGTCTTCTTGGCAAAGATACTGGAGCAATTTACCATTTCCTTCTCCAGCTTATTTTACAGAGGAGGAAACTGAGGCCAACAGGGTTAAATGACTTGCTCAGGGTCACACAGCTAGTAAGTGACTGCCTCTTTCTGACTTGATTTGGGGTCTTCTTGGCAAAGATACTGCCATTTCCTTCTCCAGCTCCGTTTACAGAGGAGGAAACAGAGGTCAACAGGATTAAGTAACTCACCTAAGTTCACACAGCTAGTAAGATTTGAACTCAGAAATGGGAGTCTTTCCAAGCCCAGCATTCTATCCACTGTGCCACCTACCTGCCCCTAAAGAAACTCCTTCATTTTATAGACAAGGAAATTGAGAACCAAAGAGATTCATTGTCTTGCCTAATGTCAACGTGTTATCAAGTGGCAGACACAATTTAAAGTCTGGACTTCTTTCCCCAAATCCATCAGTCTCTTTTTCCTCTCCCCACCCAAAAACGAAAAAACAAAAAAACGGGAAGCAATCCAGCTTGGGCTCCAGGTCACCAGGCGAATGCCCTTCAGCCCACAGTCTAGTCCAGTTCTTCTAGAGGCTGCTACTTGGAACAGAACCAGAGCCTTGAAGTCTCTCCCCCAGGGAGCCCCCCAGCTGCAGTCCAGGTCCTCTTCTCATTGCCCCCCCCTTGATTTTGGGGACCTTTGATCTGTTTTCTCTGGGTGATGAGTTGGAGGTGTTGTTGCTGTTGTCTTTACAAACCAGGGACCTAAAAGTCAAGTCAGCTTGCATTTAATTCAGTGCCTCTGTGTGGTGGTCAAGCCCTGGGGATTTAAAGGAAGGGAGAACGCAATCCCTGCCCTCAAGGAGCTGAAGGGGAAGGCAGCAGGCAAACAGCTAGACTCCAGCAAGCTATAGACAGGATAAAATGGAGTGGATCGTTTTAGGGACAAGGTGTTAGAATGAACAACTCGATTTTCTATTGTGCTAGGTAATAGAAAACCCGGAGCAACGCAGAGGAAATAGGCTGCAAACTTACTCCTGACTTTGGAGAAACTCCAAAATGGTGATCATAGTATTTATTTCCCTTTATCTCTAGATGGGGCAGCGGAGAGCCTTCCAAGGCTGGAGTCTGGAGCATTCCTCCTCCTGAGTTCAAATCTGGCTTCAGACACTGACTAGCTGTGTGACGATGGCTAAGTCACTTCATCTTGTTTGCCTCAGTTTCCTCCTCTGTCAAATGAGCTGGAGAAGGAAATGGCAAACCATTGCAGTAGATTTGCCAAGAAAACCCCCAATGGGATCATGAAGCGTCGGACAGGGCTGAAAGGAGTCGGACAACAAGGATATCTAGCTGGCCTGGCTCTCCATCCACTGAGCCATCCAGCTGCCCCCAAAGTTCTGTCATTCTGTAGAGAGAAAAGAGTGAATCGTCGATGGATATAAATAACACATGTGCAAACAACAACTATTTCTAGGCTCAAAAGAGCAGAAAATATAAAAGACCAGAAGCACGAAGTCCTTCCAAATAGATTAGGTATTGACAAGCAGATACAAGAACAAGGGTAGAAATCGCACAACTTTGGAAAACGTAGAGTCTTTTTGCATTAAAATTTAAAAAATGTAAGAGCAAAGGTGTCAAAAATGGCCCCTGACAAAATAAGGCTGCTGTTTGTTTTTTTCAAGTTTGAAAAAACACGAGCAAAGAATTAAAAATAAAAACGCTCCCAAGCTAACCCTGAATCCTGTCGGCGACTCACTGCACCTGTTCCTAGCTCCCTAATACCGTGGAGGTTAGTTAGCCCGCAGTGCAGGCGAGAGTCTTTTCCCGGGTGTGCATGTCCTTCACATCAGAGGAGAAGGAAGCGGCTTCCTCCCCCAGAAAATGCAATTAAAAAAACAAATTATATCAGCGGGGCTCTCTTTGCTCGAAGTGGGAGCTTGATAGAAATCAGCAATGCAAATGGTGCTGGAGTGCAGTTAGGACTTCCGCTTTCCAAAAGGGGGAGAAATTAATTGCTTTTATACTTACCGTCCCCGATAAGCCCGAGGCGCATGCTGTACACAAGGAACAGCATCCAGAAACCTTCGACGAGGAGGAGGGGAAGAAGCAAAAGCAATAAATCTCCCTCCGAAAGGCCCGCGTTCCGCGCTGCAGATGTGCACAGCATGGAATTCTTTGGCTGGGCTCTACACGGGGGCCGTGCCAAGAGTCCCAACTTGGCTGAGCTGATGCTCGAGCTGATGGAGATGGCGCTGGAAGAATCCTCAGGGGTGACAGGAGCAGGACGGCCAGAGCCTCCCGCCGGCTGGGGAGAATGAATGCCTTTTTTATCATGAAACCTTTCCTTTTTTTTTTTAAACATCAAAATCTATTTCCCAGTTGACTAGAGCGCAGAACTTCCCAGTGTGAGCCAGGACCGCTGACAATGACACTGAGTGTGGTCCTGGGTGCTGGGGTGAGACTCTAAAGTTCAAAAGGGGAGGGATGTTTCCCATCTCCCTCCCGTTCTCCGTCTCACTGCCTTCCCTTACTAAGCTCCTATGGCTCTGGAATTCATGACTAGATAAGGCTAAAGAGAAGGACTCTGCCCCTCAAATCCCCAGTTCTGTAGGTCTCTCTGGAGGCCCCTGCTTCCGACTTCCTGCTAATGGCTTCCCTCTGAGATTACCTTCCAATTATATTGTGTGTGTGTATCAATATATATGTATCTATATGTTTAAAAAAATATATTTAAATATATATTTCTAAAATGTTTTATATAAAATTTAATATATTTGTATATTTTAAATATATCTGTATATTTTAAAATATATTTACCTTAAATATATCTCCATATTTTAATATTTAATTTATTATAGTCAATATTTTAATATAGTCTATATCTTAAGTACAGTTAATATTTTTATATTTATCTATATTAAATATATTTCTTTATATTTTATATTTAAAATATATTTAATATGTTTATATGTGCTAATATATTTATCCATATTTAAATATATAGCTATGTATTTAATAAGTTTTTATACTTTAAAATATATTTAATATGTTTACATGTGCTAATATATTTATCTATATTTGAATATATATTTTATATTTTAAAATGCATTTAATATGTTTATATGTGCTAATTGTGGTAGAGATATGAGAGAGAGAAGATTTTGCAGGACTTATGGACCAAGATGCATCTAGCTCTAAAATGCAAAACCCAGGATTCCTATGGAATGTCCCCGGGGTTGTTGGCAGTTGGAGCTGGGGAAGGGGCTTTTGTGTCTCTGTGTCAGGGACTGAAGTCACTTTTTCCTGGAGGCTTTTGGCTGGCCACACTAAGAAGAGAAACTGGGCTTTTGAACTTAGTCTCTGGCTTTCTGGCTCTGAACAGTTGGAGTTGACCAGGGGGCTTTTTGGTCTCTGGGTCTCTGACTGGGGGACACACACTTGCTCTCTGGAGTTTGAAATTGGCTGAGAGACTTTTGTGAAGCTGACTTAGCTTTTGGACTCTGGTGGGACTGACTTGGTTACTTGAAGTTCTCTGACTTTGGACAGTTGAAATTGACCAGAAGGAGAAATCTAAAGAAGAAGAAAGAAGATCTTGAAATGCCATTGTCCTCCATCTCCCTGTCTCAGAGTTACTGTTTGTGACTGGAGTACTCCCTCAAACCTTTCTAAAATCATTCATTTAGATTAGGGACTTCCTCATCCCCCTTACCTCAGTTTTCCATCCTGTTATCCCAATAAACCCCTTACCTGAGAAAGAAACTTAGAGTATTTTATAATTCACTCAGGGGGGAGGGAAAATGGGGAGGAGAAGGGTGGCAGTTGGAGCAAGGAGGAGGGAGTGAGGGAGGAAGGAGGTTAGGAAATAGATCAGCTGTAGTAGGGATCAATAGGCAGATTCCCCAAAGAAGTCCCCTGTATACCAGCATCCCTGTGTGTGGCAGCATTCCCCGCCCCCCCCCAGCAGCATTTCTCTGTCCTCCATTACTAATAAGCAGCATCAGGTTCCCTCAGCAGTACTAGGTCCCTCCAGCTTCTCTAGTCAAAGCCAGTCATAGAAGAGTAGCCATTGTGAAGAAACAGGTTTCCCCTCAGTTTATCCTCTCTAGTTCAACAAGTATTAAGTTTCCTCTCAGTTTACTATCTTTATTACATAATGTATTTATCTATAGTTAAATATATATCCATATATTTAATATATTTAATATTTTAAAATACATTAAATATATGTATGTTTAACATTTTGTATATGTTTACTATATCTTTATATGTATATGTACATGTTCATCTATACAACCTGAATATTTGTTTATAGGTACCTTTGTGTACATATATTTGTATAACTATATCTATATATGATTATATTATTTCTCTTTTATAGTCACATATATACATATACAGCAAGGTGACACAGTGTAAGGATAATTTTAGGGTTGTGACCTAATCGAAATTAATTTGGTCACCAGAGAAAATCCCAAATAAAATACCCAAGTCAGTTTGGAAATTTATGGTGATTTTAATTAATATAGAGGGAAGGAATTAAGGAGAAGAGAGATAAAGAGGGTATAGAATTTCTCCCACCTGGCCTGTGCCAGGGGAAGCTCAAAGACCTCCATCACGAGGTCTTTTCAGTAGAGGCTTTTCTAAGAGGATAGTGTTTGGAAGGTAAAGGAGAAAAAAATCAGCCTAAACTCCAAGAGAGCTCAGTGAAGATGCCTTATCTGAACTATTTTCCTAAGCTTCTCCCATAATAGTATAAAGGAAAACTCACCACCAACCCCAGACAATAGCTGCCACTATGCCAAGATGCCTAATTCTCAGCAAGCTGCCACCAGAGCCACCTCTCTACAGAAAAAGCCTGGAGAGAGGAACTGATGCCAAATATATAGACCATTTTTACATCACTTTCCTGTATCTCACATGTACCAATGGTAGCTTAAGCTTGACTTAGGACAGCCCAGGGATCTGTCAGTTGTTTCTGATTTGTCATTTGCTAGCACATGTCTGTCATAGGCCATCCTCCTAAATACTTAATCCTTAAGTATGGGTGTAGACATTCCTGTTTTTATTAGACTAAGTAGGGTGGAGTAATCTAAAGTTCACAACATATTAACAAATTAAGGAGGGCAGAGGTCAATGAGTTGGGCATGCAAATTAAAAAACTAGAAAGTGAACAAATTAAAAAACCTCAGATGAAGACTAAATTAGAGATCCTAAAAATCAAAGGAGAAATTAATAAAATTTAAAATCAAAGAACTATTGATTAAATAAATAAGACTAGAAGCTGGTACTTCAAAAAAACAAATAAAATAGACAAAGGTCAATCTAATTTAAAAAAGGAAAGAAGAAAACCAAATTGACAATATCCAAGATGAAAAGGGAGACAGGGCCTGGAGTCAAGAAGATTCATCTTCCTGAGTTCAAATCAGTCCTCAGATATGTACTAGCTGTGTGGCCCTGGGCAAGTCACTTTATCCCATTTACCTCAGTTTTCTCATCTGTAAAATGAGCTGGATAGCAAACCATTCCAGTGTCTTTTTTTGGGGCAGCTAGATGGCTCATGACTAGAGTGCCAGGCCTGAAGTCCAGGAAGACCTGAGTTTAATTCTGGCCTCTACACTAACTGTGTGACTCTGGACAAGTCAATTAGCTCTGCTTGCCTCAGTTTCTTCAATAGTAAAATGAACTGGAGAAAGAAATAGCAAACCATTTTTTTTTTGCCAAGAAAATCCCCAGTGGGGTCATGGATAGTTGGTTATAATTAAAATGATTCAAAACCAGCAATATATATATATATATATATATATATATATATATATATATATATATATATATATATGTGTGTGTGTGTGTGTGTGTGTGTGTGTGTGTGTGTATAATTTTTTTTGCAGACACTTCCCAGCTGTGTGACCCTAGAAAAGTCACTTAACCCCCATTGCCTAGCCCTTACGGCTCTTCTGACCATACACAGTACTGATTCTAAGACAGAAGGTAAGGATTTAAAAAAAAGAACATGAAGGCAGGAATTTGTTTTTGCCTTTCTTTTGCCAGCTCCTAGCATAGAGACAGACCTATGTTTTGAGCTTAAAAAATATTTATTGACTGACTGACTTTATTGATAGAGGGAATTCATAGGTGAGGAATCTCCCTCTACCCAGTTCCTACCTTTTCTGCAAGTTATACTCTTAAAGAGTTACCGGGGAGACAGAAGAGTTAAATAATTTACCCAAAGTCACACAGTCAGTATGTGTCGATGGTTGGACTTGAACCAAGGTCTTCAAGGCAGGCTCTGACCCATTGCCATTATGAAATAATAGAATTATAGAATTTTTAACCCCATCATGTATAGGTAAAAATACTGAGCCTGAGTGATTTTAAGGGACTTGTCCAAATTCACAAAAATATAGTAAGTGGAAAACTTGGAATTTGGACCTAGATTTAGGTCTTCTAACTCTGACAGTGAGGTGAGTGCTGGGCATAGAGTCAAGAAGTCTGATCTTCCTGAATTCAAATATGGCCTTAGACACTTATTAGCTGTATAACCCTGGACAAGTCACTTAGCCATGTTGGCCTCAGTTTCCTCATCTATAAAATGAGGTGGAGAAGGAAATGGAAAACCACTCCAATGTCTTTGCCAAGAAAACCTCAAATGGGGTCATGAAGAGTCAGATGTATCTGAAAACAATGGAACAAAACCCCTAACTCTAAATCCTGTATCCCTTACACCACACCATCTCTCTAAAAAAGTGAACAATGGTCTCAGTGTAGACATATATGGTGCTCCAGATTTCATTTATAAAGGAAATAAGATGAACTTGAAGATGTCTAGAAGAGGAAACCACCAAGGAAACAAAGGCTTAATCTTCCAAGCATTTTGATTTATTTAACAACAGGCTCCTTCCTCAGTTTAGGGCTGGACCCCAAATATGGGGGAGACGGGGAAAAACAATTCATTAAATAAAGCCAATTAATCAAAAGTAATCAATAAATCAGAAAAAGACATTCCACTCCTCCTAAATGTCTGTATACAATCAAAGGAACATAGAAACAAACAATAACTGATTGGATCAGTTTGGGGCTAGTTTTATGATAAGAGGAATGGGTTGCTTGAGATTTACACTTATGAGAAAACTCCTTAAGTCGATCTTAGGATTCGACTATGTTTTCTGGTCAGTGTAACCCAGGTCCTTGGTTAAAGGTCTCTAAATAGCAGGTATGGCAGTCCAGTTTCCCAGCCACACAGGGTTAAGTTTAAACAATGCAATAAGATTTTCTTCCAATTCCCACAATTGAATAAACTTTTCTCACAGGACAGAATTTGGACTAGGTCCATAATTGAATAGAAAGGGAACTGAGCTCGCTCCCGAATTGAGTCACAAAATGGCGTTAGTGTGCTTTCTCAGGTCCCACAATTAACCACTTACAGCCCTAAATCTCCTCAATACCTTCAATTTTCTCACAGATCTCTTTTCACTCCAGGATTCTGATTCCAAAGACTTCTAAATCTATTATCTTTTACCTATTATTATAATCTATTTTCTCAAATCTATTATATTTTCCAGACATGCCATTAGCTGGGATAAGGAACTCTCTAAATTTGCTGCTTCTTTAGTGAAATAACAGGGATTCTTTCTCTTTGTCCTAAAATGATCTCTTTTTGATCTTAAAGGGGATTTTGAATTCTAATATTCTTTAATTTCATGAAAAGTCTCTCCACCATATTTCTATCCATTGCAGTTTTAGATATTCCCATCATCACCTTCTCTGCGCCATCTTTAAAGACTCAAGAATCTTTTTAGTCTTTCTCATGATGTAGGTCTTTCTTCCCCTTGATCATTATAGTCCCTTTCTCTGGACTTTTTCTATTCCATGTCCATTATGTCACTGAGGCACAGGGACCAGAATTACAGTCAGTATATTGCGGCACTGCCAGATAGATACATGAACCTGGTTTTGTACAAGGGCAGGATGATGTTTTCTCTGTGTTTTCAATCTCCACTGATAGGAGTATTATTGATTTGAGTTCTCTAGAATGCAGTCTCCTGTGTCCTTATTCAAACCCCAAAAGGGCAGTATTGTTAGGCAGAAAAAGCATATTTTCTCTTTTTTTTCCCCTTTGAGTTCGTATACTTGTTTTTAATTGTCATACTATTAATTCACTATTTTCACTGCAAAGTCAATAATAATATTTAGTGAAAGTTGCATCTTATTCATCAGAAAACACTCAAGTCCACATAGATAGTATGATCTCACTAAATGTTGTGATGAAAAGACTTTATAAATATTAAAGCAACATCTGAAATATGAATTTTATTATGTCATAATGATAAATTGATATATTTTTTTAAATCCTTGCCTTCTGTCTTGGACTTAATACAATATATCAGTTCCAAGGCAGAAGAAGGGTAAAAGCTAGGAAATGGGGTTTAAGTGGCTTACCTAGGGTCACATTACCTGGAAGTATATGAGGTCATATTTGAATCCAGGACCTCCCTCACTGCCCTGATAATTGATATTCTTAATCATCATCCTTTTCTCTCAAATCCAAGACTCTGTCTTGGAACCCCTGTTCAATTCTCTCTCTTATTAGCACCCATAAATTCAGTTATCAGTTATCTCTGTGTAGATGATTCCAAGGTGCATACAGGAAGCCCCAGTCTCCATCTTGACTTGCCCATCACCATTTTCCTAGTGGGCATTTCCATTTGGACATTCTGTAAACATCTCAAATTCAGCATATCCAATGCAGATGTTTTTTCTCCAAAATTCCGCTCCTTACCTAATTTCCTCATTTCTATCTAGAACCTGGCCATTTTTTACAAACACTGAGGAAGACCTTGGAGCCATTCACTCTACCTCACCCCCAAATGGCCAATTAGTTGCTAAGTCTTAATGATTTTGCTACCATCTTTCACATCCTACATTTTTTTCTATTCGTAGAGCAACCACCCTAGGTCAGCACAAAATCACCTCTCACCTGGACTTTTACATTAGCTTCCTAATTGGTCTTCCTTTATTAAGTTTCTCCTCTCTGCAAACCATTCTTCACATAGCTGCCAAATTGAAATTCCTAAATCACAGGTGTGCCCATTGTTTACCGAAGTTCCCTATTGCTTCACAGATGAAATGCAAATGTCTCTTTTGTACTTAAATCCCTTCAAATCTAGCTCCATCTTGCTTTTCCAGCCCACTAAGCTTCAGTATGCATTTCTCTCTTTCATGAATTTACTGTCCTGCCAAACTGGTATTTTGGCTGTCCATTATACAGGATATTATAGGCAGCTGGGTGGCACAGAGGATAGTGTGCTGGGCCTTAAGTAAGGAAGACTCATTCTCTTGAATTCAAATGTGGCCCCAGATTCTTACTAGTTGTATGAATCTGGGCAAATCACTTAACCCTGTTTGCCTCAGTTTCCTCATCTGTAAAATGAGCTGGAGAAGGAAATGGCAAACCACTCCAGTATCTTTGCCAGGAAAAACCCATAATGGGGACTAACAACAACAATATGGTGCATTCTCTTTTCTTCCTACCTTTTCAAAAACTATCTTCCATGCCTAGAATATACTTCCTTCTTACCTCCACCTCTTTAAATGCTGAACTCCTTTTTTGTTTCATTGTGCTTATTATGTTGATGAATTTTGCTTCTCTATGATATTTTCAAATATATTTTCCCCCAGAGCAAAGCTTTCCTTGTTAACAAAGATGAGGGGAAAAAAGTACAGTAAAACCAAACAACATATTGACTATGTCTGAAAGCATACAGAACATTGGATGTTTGTAGTCCACTACCTCTGGAAAGGGAAGAGCTAGACTCATCTTCTCATCTCTTCTCCAGAGCCAATGCTGCATCATTATAATTTCACAACATTCAATTTCAGATTTTGCTTTTGGTTTTGATTTATCTGCATTGTTGTAGTCATTGTGTATATTGTTTTCCTGGTGCTCCTTATTTCATTCCTTATTAATTTCTCTGACTTCCTCATATCCTCTCTCTCTCTCTTTCTCTCCCTTTTTCTTTTTTCTTTCTTTTTCTCTCTCCTTCCTTCCTTCCTTCCTTCCTCTTTCCCTCCTTCCCCTTCTCTTCTTTCTTTCTTTCTTTCTTTCTTTCTTTCTTTCTTTCTTTCTTTCTTTCTTTCTTTCTTTCTTTCTTTCTTTCTTTCTTTCTTTCTTTCTTTCTTTCTTTCTTTCTTTCTTTCTTTCTTTCTTTCTTTCTTTCTTTCTTTCTTTCTTCCTTCCTTCCTTCCTTCCTTCCTTTATTCCTTCCTTCCTTCCTTCCTTCCTTCCTTCCTTCCTTTCTTTCTTTCTTTCTTTCTTTCTTTCTTTCTTTCTTTCTTTCTTTCTTTCTTTCTTTCTTTCTTTCTTTCTTTCTTTCTTTCTTTCTTTCTTTCTTTCTTTCTTTCTTTCTTTCTTTCTTTCTTCCTTCCTTCCTTCCTTCCTTCCTTCCTTCCTTCCTTCCTTCCTTCCTTTCTTTCTTTCTTTCTTTCTTTCTTTCTTTCTTTCTTTCTTTCTTTCTTTCTTTCTTTCTTTCTTTCTTTCTTTCTTCTTTCTTTCTTTCTTTCTTTCTTTCTTTCTTTCTTTCTTCCTTCCTTTCTTCCTTCCTTTCTTCCTTTCTTTCTTCCTTTCTTTCTTTCTCCTTTCCTTAGCCCCTCTACTATTAACTATTTATGATGCTTTCATCTTGCCAACTTGCCCAGTGTGAGGTGAAACCCACAACTGTTTTTTTTTTTGCATTTTTCTTATTAGTGATTTGATTTGGAATAAGCCTTTATATGATTGTTAATAGTTCATAATTCTTTTGAGAATACACTGTTTACACTATTTGTTGATCTTTTCTTTTTCATATACCTGTGTTGATTCTTGCATAGATTTTCAGACCTTTGTCAGAGATATGAAACAATGACTTTTTCTCAATTTTCTTCATGCTTCTCAAGTTCATATAACTAAAATCATCTCTTTTTTCTTTCATAGTCACCTCTATCTTTTGGTCAAGAAATTTCTCCCACCTCCCTCCATTTGTTGCTATAAAATGAACCTGACTTCGTTCTCATCTCATTTTTTGTGGCTTTTTAAAAATCAGTAGCTCATGAGAATTGATTTCATTGCTTAGTTTGCTTTTTCTTGAGGAATCTATGTTTCTTCTGTTTAGAGTGTTTGCACATCTAGTGTTGCATTCTCTGGTCTTTCTTTCAGAAATGCTTCAAACTTTTCTTGTGTTAAAAGGTTTGCATCACCCCCTACCCCAGGCCCAATTGATGATTGTTTGGGCTAAGCTTTTTGTTGTTGAGTCATTTTTCAGTCATTTCTTAAGGACCCCATTTGAGGTTTTCTTGGCAAATATAATGAAATGGTTCATTTCCTTCTCAAGCTCATTTTACAGAAGAGGAACTGAGGCAAGGATAGTTAAGTGATTTGCCCAGTTAGTAAGTGTTTGACTTCAGATTTGAACTCATAAACATGAGTCTTCCTGACTCCAAGTCTGGCTCTCTAGCCACCATATCACTTAGTTACCCCTAGATGGAACTTTTATAGTATGTATGATTTCACACTGAAGCTTTACCTACCACCTGTGTGATCCTGACTAACTGACTTCAGCTCTGGACTTGAGTTTTCTCATGTATAAAATGGAGGTGTTGGCCTTGATGGCCTCCATGGTCCTTTCCCATTCTTAATCTTTGGGTCTTGGCTTTTGGCAGTAAACCTGGGTTATTCATAGAGCAGTAAAGGACTTTAGAGGCCAATTCCCTCTTTTTAGAGATGAGGAAAATGAGCCCTGGAGAGGTTAAATGACTCAGAGATATATAGGTTACATAGTTAGGAAGTGACAGAATTGGCTTTCAAACCTAAGTCTTCTGACTACAAACGTAGTGTTTTTGCTATTATATTCAGTTGATTTTCCTTCATAACTGAAGGCCTTTCTCCTAGTTACTTACGTATTTTTGTTTGGTATTGAAGTTGTGAAATTTAACCATCATATACCTTGGAATTTAAGGGCTAATGTTTTATTTTTTTCTGTCAGTGAGAAATCTGTGTATTTTCTGCCAACTTTGTTGTCTGCTTTCAAAAACTCGGAGAAAATCTTTATTACTTACTTACTGGTTCATGGTATGAAAGTATTTTAATTTATCATTTTCCTCCCTTGGAGGCCTATTATTCCTAAGTTATTTTTGTAGCCTTGTCTTCAAGATCAGTTCCTTTGGCTTATGTAGAATCCACGCCTTCTTACAAAATTATTATCTTTCATTTCTCTTCTGTCAAATTTTCTTTCACTTGTGGAATTTTCTGCAGTGTCCCCCCCCTCCAAGATTATTACTTCAGGGATATAGTCCACCATATATACTAAGTTCTTTCTTCTGTTGCTTGTCTTCCCTAGATATCTGGGAGCTCTGATTTCTTCCCTAATTTCCATCCTAATATCTTTTTATTAAAGTTTTATTTCACTTTTGAACCATTCTGGAATTTTTTCCTCTTGCTTCTTGACTCTGGGGAGACTGAAGAATTCTTTTTCATTAGAGATTTTAAGATCATTTTCCTTCATGGAATAATATTTATTCAACTTTTTAGCCATCTTCCACTGATATTTTCCATCTATCCTTATGAGTCTTATTGGTTTTTCTGCTTGGGAGCTAGTGTTACATGCAGTCTTTCTCTCGTGGACACTTCTTCTTACCTTTAGATCTCTTCTTCTAGTATTACAAATAACTTGCCACAGGTTTCTCTCTTAATTTATTGGTCTCTCTCCTTCCACTGATGTATTGATCAATCAATCAATAAACATTTATTAAGCACCTACTATGTGGCAAGCACTCATCTAAGGGCTATGTAAACCTCAAATTTCCTTAGACTTATAAATGTTGGAAATTTCACCATTGGGATATTTCATACGTGGAAAATTTCTTACTGATAGTCTATTGGAATGGGAACCCCATTGGCATGGGAGGTTCCTTCTCTTCCCTTCTTAAGATTACTTTAGGACAGAAACCCTTTGCTGAACAATGGAAAGGACTTTGACCTATGCTTAAGCATAGAACAGGAATTTCTTTGAGTCTTGATTGATTTTAGAATTGATACAATGGAGATACTCCACCCTATTCAGTCCTAATAGGATTGAGTAAGGGCTGCAGCCTAGATCAAAATTTAATTATTCCAATCTCTACCATACTCAAGTTAACAGGATTTAGAAAGGGCTGGAACAAAGGAGTAAAGATTTAATCATTTGAAAAATATGACCTTCAACAGACATGTGCAAAAGCCAGAAACCTCTGGGCGGTCCTGGGTTAAGCGAGAGCCTCCATTGACAGGGAAATTGATGAAGAGTGATTGGTAGATGTGAGGACTGAGGGGAGGCAACTTGGATGGTGTCCTTAAAGATAGGAGGGTCTGGAGACTCGGGGGGAGAGGATTGAGTTTGTGGTCGGTGTGGTTCCTGGGCTCTGAGGAAGCTTGCTCTGAAGGAAGCTGAAGGTGGGGGCCTCTGAGACTGTTTCTCCATTTTGGACACGTGAGTAATAGGGACTGATCTCTTTTCTTTGCCCCAGCTATCTAAGGGCTTGGGCCTTTTGGCCCAGCCTAAACAGAAGGGATATTTAAGCCCTATTCCCTTCTCTCCCCTTTTCTCTCTCTCTCTATATATCTCTAATTCCTTTCTTGCTCCTATTGTAATTAAACTCCAAAAAGGGCTGACGGCTGACTTGAGTTTTTCATTTAGGAATTACATAGCTGATTCCTTGGCGACCTTAAATTAATATATATCAGTCTTTTAAAGTGATTCCCTTGTAACATTGTGGCTGACCACACGGGAGTCTAAAGAATCCTCTCAATAAAACTTTTTCCTTGCCTTTTTACTATACTGTTTCACCACTTAGTTCTTTTTTTTTAACAAAAAAACTTGGCTTAAAGACACAGCTGCTAGAACACGTGAGTATAAAAAACTTTTTCTCTTTTCTCCTTAAGTTAAATTGGAATCAGCAGTTTTTTCTTTTTCTTCCCTTTAATCTTAAGGGACAGCTGGGTAGCTCAGCGGATTGAGAGCCAGCCCTAGAGGCAGAAGGTCCTGGGTTCAAATCGGACCTCAGATACTTCCCAGCTCTGTGACTCTGATAGACAGAAAACAGCTGTTTTTAAATCTCAGCAACAGAACTCTAAAGTCCTGGCTGGAAGAACTGTTTCTAAATATCCTTTCCCTTAAGGAACAACTTCCTGGATTAGGAAAAAAAAAAACCCTGTGAAAAGTTTGTTGCTTTGCCCTGCTCCCCACGTGTTTTGTGAAATTACAAAATATACATATAAAAATGAGTACTACATTCTTTGACAATTATATGGCAGCTGAAGAAGTAGGGGCATTGAGGAATGAAGGATACCTCCAAATTTTTATATTAATAGGTACTGTCATTTTTGTACTCCTCAATACTATATTTAGAGATGAAAAAATAAAAAATATTGAGGATAAAATAAAACAAAATGAGGATAAAATAAAACAAAATGAGGATAAAATAAAACAAAATGAGGATAAAATAAAACAAAATGAGGATAAAATAGAAAATATTGAGGATAAAATAGAAAATGTTGAGGATAAAATAGAAAAAAATGAGGATAAAATAGAAAATATTGAGGATAAAATAGAAAATATTGAGGATAAAATAGAAAAAATTGAGGATACAATAGAAAAAATTGAGGATACAATAGAAAAAATTGAGGATAAAATAGGAAATATTGAGAATAAAATAGAAAAACTTGAGGATAAAATAGGAAATATTGAGAATAAAATAGGAAATATTGAGGATAAAATGGGAGATATGGAAGATAAAATAGGAAAAATTGAGGAAAAAATGCAAGCCCAATTAGAAGATCTAAAATGTTTCTTACAGGATCAATGGGCAAACACCCACTCTACCAGAAACAGACCTGTTTCTGAACCTTTGAATGAGGAAATTTCCTTCCCTGAAATAGAGATGGAAAACACCTTCCCTATAGCCCAGTTAACAGACTGCTTCTCTCGTGCAGTGCAAATCTTGTCTGAATTTAATCCCCAAAACCCTTCCCCTGCAATCCCAGCTTCTCATGTTCCTTCTCCTACAGAAAACCAAATTCCAATGCAAGGGAGATCTTGTCCTCCTAGAGAAACCTGTCCTTGTCAAACTGACCCACAGGTGCAAAATTCAACTAGAGGCCTGTTTCCTCTAAGAGAAGTACCTGAAATAGGACGAAATGGGGATGTGGTGACTTTAAGACATAGGATACCATTTACTCCCCAAGAAATAAATGAATTTACACGAAATATCCCCACATATGAACAAGATCCTTTTCTAGTAACAAAAAAGATGGGAGACATATTTTTTCAATATAATCCGTCTTACAAGGACGTTGAGAGCTTACTACAGGCTTTTTTAAGTGAACGTGAAAAAAATAAAATAATTGCTCATGTCAACAAAACCCGGGGGCGTAATGCAGCACATTGGCCATCTCAGGATCCCGAATGGGACTATAATAATCCTGAGGACTATCTACAACTATACCGTTGTAGAGAGGCCATCCTCACGGCCATGAAGGAATGTGCGGACAGTACAGATAAGTGGATGGAACTGGAAAAAATTAAGCAAAAGGAAAACGAAACACCCTCCAGATTTATGGACAGAATTATAGAGTTTGGGGACAGATACTTAGATTGGGACTTAAATAAAGAGAATAGTTTAAGACAAGTTAGAAGAATCTTTGTAAATAATTCTTGCAAAGTAATTAAAAATTATTTTAAAACACAATGCCCAAGATGGTCAGATATGGACCTTGAAGAATTGCGAAAAACAGCTATATATGTTTTTAAGGGAAACGAAGAAAAGGAGAAAGAGAATAATGATGACATGGAGGAAATGAAGAAAAAAATGAGATGTGTAATAGATAGGATAACTAAATTAGAAAGTGGGCATGATAATGAACCAACGACAATTGCCCCTCTCCAGAAATCCAATTATCAATCCATTACTTGCCACTTCTGTGAGAAGAAGGGCCACAAAATGATGGAATGTAGAACCTTTCTTAAGATGTTTGGAAGGAATACACAGTTTAATAATGGTTTTAGAAATAATAACTATAGAAATTATGATAATGGTTATAGAAACCAAAATTCTAGAAATTATAATAATGACTATGGAAATAACTATAATGAATATAGAAATAAGAGCTTTAGAAACCAGAATTATAGAAATAGGAATTGGGAATTTAATGACAATGCTCAAATTGAAGAAAATTTTAATGATAATACTCAACAATATATGAGAAATGGCGCTCGTCCAAAAATTACTCGAGGTACTAATGACCCTCAGAGAGGTGCCCTTCAGGGGGGTGCCCAAGGAATATCCCAAACACAATGATGGTGCCCGGGGGGGCTGGGGCACAGGAATCAGAGGATACAACCTTTGATTTCCCAGACCCTGATGTCCTACTACCCGTTGTCCCTATCCACTGCCCTCCCCATACTAATGAACCCCATGTTACCTTAAAAGTGGGTAACACCTATTATGATTGTCTATTAGACACCGGAGCTTCCTGGTCTGTATTAAAGAGAACACCTGATTTACAATGTTATTCTATTGGCTCAGAGAATGTAATGGGAGTATCAGGAATAACCCAAAGAGTTAAAAGACTTCCTCCTAGAATGGTGTCTGTAGGACCCCTAGAGGTACAACACTCCTTCCTTTTGATGCCTGACTCCCCTTTAAATTTGCTGGGGAGGGACCTTCTATGCAAACTCAGAGCCACAATAACCTGCTCCCCAGATGGCTCATTATCATTAGAAGTACCAGAGGAATCTTTAAATTTACTCCCTGTACTTCTCTCGGAAAACCAGGAGGCAAAAGAACCTTCCATTTTTGAAATACCTAAAGATATACCGGAGTCTCTTTGGGCCACATCTTCTTCTGACGTAGGCTTACTCAAATCTGCTGTTCCTGTGCAGATAAAAACTAAATCTAGCCCACCTCCTTCTATCCCTCAGTATCCCCTCTCAAAGGAGGCAATTGAGGGTATTACACCAGTTATTAACTCATTAATAGAACAGGGAATAATAATCCCTTGCAAATCTGAATACAACACGCCCATCCTGCCAATTAAAAAACCAAAAAAAGGACCCGATGGCAAACACATCTATAGATTCGTACAGGATCTAAGGGCAGTGAATAATCACGTTATAAAGAGACACTCCGTAGTTTCTAACATACATACTATTATTTCATCTATTCCTAGCACAGCTACATACTTTACAGTAGTAGACTTGTGTTCAGCTTTCTTTTCCATACCAATACATGAAAACTCCAGGCATATTTTTGCTTTCACCTGGAAGGGCTCACAATATACCTGGTGTCGGCTGCCACAGGGTTATGTCGAAAGTCCAAGCTTATTTGAGCAAATTTTGAGCCAAGACACAGACAATATAACATTTAAAAATAGCAAATTAATCAAATATGTAGATGATCTACTCTTGGCTTCAACAGATGCAGAAACATGTCAAGAAGATAGCAAACACCTTCTTTTGGAATTGCACAAAAGAGGACATAAAATCTCTAAGGATAAAGTTCAATGGTGTCTCCAAAAAGTAGAATATTTGGGATTCATCTTGACTGCGGGTGCTCGTTATATTTCTCCAAAACGAATTGAGAACATTCAAAAATTGAGTGCTCCTACCACTAAGAAACAGCTGAGAGCAATTTTAGGAGCAACAGGGTTTTGTAGACAGTGGATTCCTTGCTATGGGGAAATCACTAAACCCCTTATAGCATTAACAAAGGATTCGGTTCCTGAACCCCTCAAATTAGAGCCTGAACACTTGTCAGCTCTAACAGATCTGAAAAAGGCTATCATGTCTGCCCCTGCTCTAGGCATCCCAGATTACAACAAGCCATTTACTTTATATGTGCATGAGCGAAGAGGAGTAGCCTCTGGTGTGTTAACTCAGACTTTGGGACCTTCTCAGCGCCCAATTGCTTATTATTCTGCCCAACTAGACCCAGTAGCAGCAGGAGCACCACCATGCCTTAGAGGAGTAGCTGCTACAGCCTTACTAGTAACAAAAACCGTTGATTTAGTATTGGGATGTCCATTAACAATAATGTGCCCACATGAGATTGAAGCATTATTGGTAAAACATAGAACACAGGCATTCTCGGATCAGAGAATTACAAGGTATGAAATAACCTTATTAAATAGTGAAAATATTACCTTGAAACGCTGTTCAACTCTTAACCCTGCCACCTTGCTTCCAGATTTACCCACTTCAGGAGAACCACTACATAACTGTGAAACATTAGTGTCCATGGCAGAAAAGCCTCGAGATAATCTCTTGGACACTCCCTTAGAAAATGCAGATCTGATTTTATTTACCGATGGTTCCTCTTTTATGAGGGATGGCATACGTTACACTGGAGCTGCCGTAGTCTCAGAATTTGCCACTGAATGGTCAGCTTCACTACCTTCTAACATTAGCGCTCAAGGAGCAGAACTCATAGCTCTAAAACAAGCTTGTATAATTGCCAAGGATAAAAAGGCAACAATTTATACGGATTCTAGATATGCTTTCGGCATTTGTCACTCAGTCAGGATGCTATGGCTCCAAAGAGGATTTTTAACCTCAGCTGGAAAATCCATAGCTAATGCAGAAATTATTAATGAAGTTCTTTCTGCTCTCAAACTGCCTAAAGCCCTAGCTGTAGTTCATTGCTCTGCCCATACAGGTGGCTCTGACCCTGTCTCTAGAGGAAATGACCGAGCAGATGCCGCTGCAAAACTAGCAGCCATAGAAGGACCTGGATTAATTTTAACATTAACAACCACTGATAATTTAAATTTATCACTCTCCTATAATGAAAAGGAAGTGGAAAAATGGAAACAAAAATTTAAAGCAAAACAAATTAATGGAGTATGGGTGTCACCTGAAGGAAAACCCCTGCTCCCTAGAAGTTTCTATAACCAAATTTGCCAATCTATTCATAAAAATGGTCATTTTGGCACCCAGGGCATCGTGGACTCTGTCAAGAGAGTATGGATAGCCCCTGGTATAACTACTGTAGCCTCTAAAGTATGTTCAGCCTGTCCTATTTGCCAGGCATATAACCAACATGCATATCGTGGAAAAGCCTTTGGGGGACGTCCTCTGGCTTACACACCTTTTGAACATCTACAGATAGATTTCATAACAATGCCAAAGGCTGGACGTTATAAATTTTGTCTGGTCATAGTAGATCAACTAACCAGATGGCCGGAAGCATTTCCTACGACCCGAGCCACAGCAGATTTTGTTGCAAAGATACTTTTAAAAGAAATTATTCCTCGTTTTGGCCTACCAGCACGTATTGACTCCGATAGAGGGAGTCATTTTACCGATTCTGTCTTAAATCAAATATATTCTTGCTTGGGGATAACTCCAAAATTCCATGTTCCATATCACCCCCAGAGCTCAGGCCAAGTGGAGAGGATGAATAAAGAACTTAAGACTATGATTGGCAAATTATGCACTGAGACCCATTTAAAATGGCCTGAAATTCTCCCTCTGGCC